>NC_064859.1:59864775-60464775 GCF_024139225.1 Suncus etruscus | reverse complement strand
ACACATTCTTTTCCAATGTAAATGGGTCATTCTCCAAAATAGACTACATGCTGACACATAAAACATACCTCCATAAAATCAAGAGGATAGAAATCTTGCAGGCTACCTTTGCTGACCACAAGACTCTTAAATTAGATGTGAACTACAAAGCCACACAGAAGAAAAACTTTAACAATTGGAAATTAAACACCCTGCTACTGAACAACCAGTGGGTCCGAGATGAAATCAAAAAGGAAATCAAAACCTTCGTGGAAACAAATGATAATGAAGACAAAAACTGCCAGAATCTATGGGACACAGCAAAAGCGCTCCTGGGAGGAAAATTTATAGCTCTACAAGCACACATCGAAAGGAAGAAGGAGCATACATGAATAACTTAATGATGCAGCTCAAAAAATAGAAAAATGACCAACAAAAGGAACCAAAAATAGGGAGACAGAAGGAAATAACAAAGCTGAAAGCAGAACTCAATGAAGTGGAAAACCAAAAAGCAATCCAAAAGATCAATGAAAGCAGAAGCTGGTTCTTTGAAAAAATAAACAAGATTGATAGACCATTGGCAAAACTCACAAAGAGAGAGAGAGAGAAATCTGATAACCCATATTAGAAATGAAAAGGGGGAGATCACGACAGAAATTGCAGAGATCCAAAGGGTAATCAGAGACTACTTTGAGAAACTTTATGCTACTAAACATGAGAAACTAGAAGAAATGGAGAAATTCTTGGACACTTATAACCTTCCACATTTAAGTAAGAAGGATGTAGCATATCTAAACACCCCCATCACTACTGAGGAAATTGAAACTGTAATCAAACATCTGCCCAAAAAGAAAAGCCCAGGCCCAGATGGTTTTCCTAATAAATTTTTTCAAATCTTTCAAGAGGAGCTACTACCAATCCTAGCCAAGCTCTTCCATTAAATTAAAAAAAAATGGAAACACTCCCAAACAGCTTTTATGAAGCCAACATCACCTTGATACCAAAACCAGACAGAGACGCTGCCAAAAAAGAAAATTACAGACCAATATTTCTGATGAATGCTGATGCAAAGATCTTCAACAAAATCCTGGCAAATAGGATCCAATGCATCATTAAGAAGATCATACACTATGACCAAGTAGGTTTCATCCCAGGAATTTAAGGATGGTTTAACATCCGTAAATCTATCAACATCATACAGAACATCAACAACAAGAAAAATAACCACATGATCATATCAATAGATGTAGAGAAAGCATTTGATAAGGTTCAACACCCATTCTTGATCAAAACTCTCAGCAAGATGAGAATGGAAGGAACCTTTCTCAATCTAGGTGAAGCCATCTACCACAAGCCAATGGCAAATATTATCCTCAATGGAGAAAAACTGAAAGCCTTTCCTCTAAATTCTGGTACAAGACAAGGCTGTCCGCTCTCACCACTCCTCTTCAACATAGTACTGGAAGTTCTTGCTATAGTGATCAGGCAAGAAAAATATATAAAGGGAATCCAGATAAAAAAGGAAGAAGTCAAGCTCTCATTGTTTGCAGACGACATGATACTCTAATTAGAAAACCCTAAAGACTCTACCAAATAGCTTCTAGAAACAATAGATTCATATAGCAAGGTGGCAGGCTACAAAAATCAACCTACAGAAATCAATGGCCTTTTTATACACCAATAATGATAGGGAAGAGATGAAAGTCAGGAAGGCAGTCCCATTCACAATAGTGCCACACAAACTCAAATATCTTGAAGTCAATTTGACCAAAGACATGAAGGACCTATACAAAGAAAACTATAAAGCCCTGCTCCAAGAAATAAGAGAGGACCCACGGAAATGGAAACACATACCCTGCTCATGGATTGGCAGGATTAACATCATTAAAATGGCAATACTCCCTAAAGCATTATACAGATTTAATGTGATCCCCTTAAAAATACCCATGACATTCTTCAAAGAAGTGGATCAAACACTTATGAAGTTCATCTGGAACAATAAACACCCTTGAATAGCTAAAGCACTCCTAGGGAAAAGGAAAATGGGAGGCATTACTTTCCCCAACTTTAAACTGTACTACAAAGCAATAGTTAAAAACATTATGGTTTTGTAATGACGACAGACCTTCAGATCAGTGGAATAGGCTTGAGTTCTCAGAGAACGTTCCCCAGTCATACAATTACATAATTTTTGACAAAGGAGCAAGAAATCCTAAGTGGAGCAGGGAAAACCTCTTCAACAAGTGGTGCTGGCAGAACTGGTTAGCCACTTGCAAAATAGCGAACATAGTCCCCCAGTTAACATCATGTATGAAGGTAAAATCCAAATGGATTGAAGACCTTGATATTGGACCGGATACTATATGGTATATAGAACAACACATTGGTAAAACATTCCATGACATTGAGACTAAAGGCATCTTCAAGGAGGAAACTGCACTTTCCAAACAAATGGAATCAGAGATCAACAGATGGGAATACATTAAACTGAGAAGCTTCTGCACCTCAAAAGAAATAGTGCCCAGGATACAAGAGTCACCCACTGAGTGGGAGAAACTATTCACCCAACACCCAACAGATAAGGGGCTAATATCCAAAATATACAGGGCACTGACAGAACTTTACAAGAAAAAAACATCTAATCCCATTAAAAACTGGAGAGAAGAATTGAACAGACACTTTGATAAAAAGAAATGCAAATGGCCAAAAGGCACATAAAAAATGCTCCTCGTCACTAGTCATCAGGGAGATGCAAATCAAAACAATGATAAGATACCACCTCACATAGCAGAGATTGGCGCACATCACAAAGAATGAGAACAATCAGTGCTGGCAGGGATGTGGAGAGAAAGGAACTCTTATCCACTGCTGTGGGAATGCCATCTACTACAGCCTCTATGGAAAGTGATATGGAGGTTCCTTCAAAATCTGGAAATTGAGCTCCCATTTGACCCAGCTATTCCACTCCTAGGGATATACCCTAAGAACACAAGAATACAATACAAAAACCCCTTCCTCACACCTATATTTATTGCAGCACTGTTCACAATAGCCAGGCTCTGGAAACAACCAAGATGCCCTTCCATAGACGAATGGCTAAAGAAACTGTGGTACATATACACAATGAAATATTATGCAGCCGTCAGGAGAGATGAAGTCATGACATTTTCCTATACATGGATGTACATGGAATTTATAATGCTGAGTGAAATAAGTCAAAGGGAGAGAGACGCAGAATAGTCTCACTCATCTATGGGTTTTAAGAAAAATAAAAGTCATTTTTGTAACAATCCTCAGAGACAATGAGAGGAGGGCTGGAACACCAGCTCACTCCATTAAGCTCACCACAAAGAGTGGTGAGTACAGCTATATAAATAACTACACAGAGAACTACCATAATCAAGTGAATGAATGAGGGAAGTGGAAAGCCTGTTTGGAGTACAGGTGGGGGTGGGGTGAGATGGAGGGAGATTTGGGATATTGGTGGTGGGAATGTTGCAGTGGTGAAGGGGGTGTTCTTTACATGACTGAAACCTAATCACAATTATTTATGTAATCAAGATGTTCAAATAAAGTAGAAAAAAAAAGCTTGGCACAGACTTTAGATTTAAAATGGCTGTAAGTGACAAAAATGGACATTTCTCAACTTTAGAATTAAAAAGGTTATAAGGGACAGAAATGAACATTTCTCAATAATGAAAGAATATGTACAATAGGAAAAAAAATCACACTCCTAAACAATTACCAGCCCAATGAGGGAGCAGCAAAATATTTAAAACAATCGGTCATAGATTTTAAGGAGATATCAGTAGTAACACAATAATAGTGGGAGACTTCAACACTGCTTTTTCATCCCCTCAATAAGTGAAGCCGGGTAAAACCCAACAGGAATATACTGGCTCTGAAGGAAAAAATGGAAAAGAGTGGCTTAGTATATAAACATAGATGTATAAACATATATACTTGAAAACTAGATATTTTTTTCCAAACCATATAGGTAATTCTCTAAGATTATGTGCTAGACCATAAAACACAACTTCATAAAATCAAGAGGATAGAAATTGTACAAACTACAGTCTCAGATGATGATGCACTGAAAATAGAAGTAAATTAAAAATATACATAGAAAAAAACCTTTAGCATCTGGAAATTAAACAGGTCACTACTATCATAGACCAAATCAAACTATTCTTCATAACAAACAAGTACGAAGAAAAATAATTATTAGAAATTTTGACACACTACAAAAATGGTACTAAGAGAAAAATTTAAAGTTTTGCAAGCATTTGTCAGAAAGGAAAAAGATACCTACATAAATAATTAAATGGCACAGCTTATAAAATTGAAAAGTGATCAACAAAATGAACCCAAAATAGGTAGATAGAAGGAAATAATAAAACTCAGAGCAGAAATCCAAAAATTCATTTGAAAGCCCAATGAAAACGAAATTTGATTCTTTGAATAAAAAATAAACAAGATAAATAACTATTTGCAAATCTCACAAAGAAAGGGAGAAAGAAATTTAACCTAATAAATGAAAATGGTGAGGTTACTCAGATACTACAGAAACTCGAAGGAAAATTAGACATTACTTTGAGAAACTATGACACAAAACAAAAGAACCTGAAAGAATGATAAATTTTTGGAATCCTATAACCTCCTATTTTTGAAACAAGATGATCTTGCATATCTGAATAGATCTATCATTATTGAGAAAATTAAAATGGTAATCAAAAGTCTTTTCAGGGGCTGGAGAGGTAGCACAGTGATAGGGTATTTGCCTTGCGCATGGCCAACCCAGGACAGAGGTGGTTCAATTCCTGGCATTCCATATGGTCCCCTACCCATGCCATGCCAGGAGCGACTTCTGAGCACAGAGCCAGTAGTAACCCCTGAGCGCCTCTGGGTGTTACCCCCCCCCCCACCACCACCAGAAAAAGTCTTTCTAAAACAAAAGTCCATGCCCAGATGGATTCACTAGTGAATTCTTTCAAATCGTTCAGGGGAATGTACTGTGAATCCTTTATAGGCTCTTCCACAAAATTAAAGAAACAAAATCATTGCAAATATTTTTTTACAAAGCTAACATCATACTAGTGTCAAAAGTAAACAGAGATGCAACAAAAAGAGTTGTGACCAATATTATCCTTGATGAATACAGATGCAAAGACCATCAATAAATTCTAGCAAATAAGATCCAACTTTTCATCAAGAAGGACATATACCATGACTAATAGAATTCATTCCAGATATGCAAGGATGATTTAACATATGCAAGTCAATCAACATAATACACAATATCAGTAAAAGGAAAAGGAAAAACTATATGATCATAACAATAGATGCATGGAAAACACTTGTTCAAGATAAAATACTCATTCAGTTCATGATACTCATTCATGATAAAAGCTTTCAACAAGATGGGAATAGAAAGAATTATTTCCAATATAGTCAAGCCCATTTACCTAAAGCCCATGTCAAATATACTCAATAGGGAAAATTTGAAAGCCTTTTCTCTAAAATCTGGCACAAGACAAGTCTGCCTCCCTCTCTCAACACTCCTATTTAACATAGTACTGGAAGTACTTGCCATAGTAATGAGGCAAGAAAAAGATACCATGGGCATTCAGATAGAACAATGAAGTCAAGCTGTCACTGTTTGCAAATGACATGACATTTTATTTAGAAAATCCTAAATACTACCAAAAAATTTTAGAAACAATAGCAAAGTGGCAGGTTACAAAACTAACAGATAAAGTTAAACATCCTTCTTATAGATAAGTAATAATAGAGAAGGAATAGACATTAAAAAATAACTACTACTGGGGCCGGCGAGGTGGTGCTAGAGGTAAGGTGTCTGCCTTGCAAGCGCTAGCCAAGGAAAGATCACGGTTTGATCCCCCGGAGCCCCATATGGTTCCCCCAAGCCAGGGGCAATTTCTGAGCGCTTAACCAGGAGTAACCCCTAAGCATCAAATGGGTGTGGCCCAAAAACCAAAAAAAAATAAATTAATAACTAGGCCTATTCATAAGTACCACAGAAATTCAAATACCTTAGAGTCAACTTAGTAAAGAGGTAGAGGACATACACAAAGAAAACTACAAAACACTGCTTCAAGAAATAAAGAGAAATGGGGCCGGAGCGGTGGCGCTAGATTTAAGGTGTCTGCCTTACAAGCATTAGCCAAGGAAGGACCGCAGTTCAATCTCCCGGCGTCCCATATGGTCCCCGCAAGCCAGTGGCAATTTCTGAGCGCTTAGCCAGGAGTAACTGCTGATCATCAAATGGGTGTGGCCTGAAAAACCAAAATAAATAAATAAATAAATAAAGAGGACAAAAAGAAATGGAGACATATACCCTGTTCATGAATTGGGAGGAGAAACATAATCAAAATGGACATAGTCCCCAAAGCACTATACAGATTTAATTCAATCCCTTTAAGGAGACATGATATTCTTTAAAGAAGATCAAAAACTTTGAAAATATATTTAGAACAATATCCACAAATAGCTAAATCAACACTTAGGGGAAAAAGATGGGGAGGCATCATTTCACCCAACTTTAAATTCTACTACAAAGCAATAGTAATTAAAACATCATGCTATTGGAATAAAGGCAAACCTTCAGTATAATGGAATATACTTAAGTATTTGGAGATAGACCCCAAGGCAAATAATCCATTAATCTTTGATCGAGGGGCAAGAAAAAAATAGCAAAATGCAAAATAGAAAGGAAAGTCTCATCAACAAGTGATATTGGGACAGCTGGTCAGCCGCATGGTTAAAAGTGAACTTAGACCTCTCTTTAAAACCATGCATAAAGGTCAAATCAAAATGGATTTAAAAAAAAGGCAGGAGTGATAGCATAGTGGTAGGGCTTTTGCCCACCCTGAAGGGACCTTGGTTCTATCCACAGTGTCCCATATGGTCTCCGAGTAAGGAGCGATTCCTGAGCACATAGCCAGGAGTAATCCCTGAGCGTCATAGGGTGTGGCCCAAAAAGCAAAGATAGATAGATAGATAGATAGATAGATAGATAGATAGATAGATAGATAGATAGATAGATAGATAGATAGATAGATAGATAGATAGATAGATAGATAGATTAAAGACCTTGACATTAGACTTAAAACTATGAGGTATATGGAAGAAAACATAGGCAAAAAAACTCCACGACATTGAGGCTAAAGGCATCTTCAAGGAGGAAACACCACTGTCCAAGAAAGTGGAAGCAAAGATAAACAAATTCAAGTACACTAATATGAGAAGCTTTTGCTCCCTAGAGGAAATAGTGACTAGAATACAAAGGCCACATATGGAATGGGAGAAACTATTCACCCAAACCCATCTGATAAGGAGCTAATATCCAAGGTATATAAAGTAATGACAGAACTTAACAGAAAAAAATCATCTAACTACATGCATAAATGGGGAGAAGATAGGAACAGACAATTCCACCAAAAAGAAATACATATGGCCAAAAGGCACAAGAAGAAAATATGTTCTACTTCACTAATCCTTAGGGAGCTGCATATCAAAACAAAAAGGTATCATCATACACCAGAGAGAATGGTACACATCACAAAGAAAAGAACAACCAGTGCGGGTTTAGATATGAGGAGAAAAGGACTCATTCACTGCTGGGAGGAATGCTGTCTAGTCCAACCTATCTGGAAAACAATATGGATTTTCCTTAAAAGAAAATACTGGAAGTTGAACTCCCATATGATCCAGCAATGCTACTCCTAGGGATATATCCTAGGAACACTAAAGCATAAAACAAAAATGTCCTCTTCACTCCTATCTTCATTGCAGTACTATATTATTATTATTGCTCCAACACCTATGTTAGTTCTTTATGATGTGTTAGAGTTTCTTTAAATTTTAATTATTCTCATTTGTTTATTCTTGCTTTTGTTTCATTTGCCCCCAAATTAATTCCCAAACAACATCTTAGATATTGAGGTCATGGTTTCACCTACATTTTCTTCTATGTATTTCTTTTTCTTTTTTTCTTTTTTCTTTTTTTTGGTTTTTGGGCCACACCCGGCAGTGTTCAGGGGTCACTCCTGGCTGTCTGCTCAGAAATAGCTTCTGGCAGGCACGGGGGACCATATGGGACACCGGGATTCGAACCAACCACCTTAGGTCCTGGATTGGCTGCTTGCAAGGCAAACACCGTTGTGCTATCCCTCCGGGCCCTCTTCTATGTATTTCTTGACTTAAGGTCAAATTTACAAATCTTTAATCTGTTGTGAGTTAAATTTTGTCTCTAGTTTTATTTTTCTTTTAAGTTTCTGTTTAATTTTGTCAAGGCTGTCTGTTGAAGGCACTTCATTTTTTTTTTTTCCATGTATGATGTTGGTTCCCTTAATTCAGTTTTAAGGCCATGTGTTTTGCTTTATTTCAGAAATCTTTGTTGTTTTTCATTACTTATTTTTCCAGTTCCATGGTTATTTTATCACTGTTTCTTTGTAAATTAGTTTGTAACAAGGGGCATGGTGTTCCCATTTTTTTTTCTTTTCTTGTGAAGGGTCCATATCTGGTTATTCTCAAGGCTTATTTATGGCTCTGAGCTCGGGAATTATTCCTGGAGAGGATCAGGAATGATATAAGGTTTGAACCCAGCTCAGGCACTTGCACAACCCTACTTGCTGTGCTCTGGATCTGAGTCCTAGTTTTCTTTACTCTTCAAATTTGTTTGGCTCTCTGGTTTGCTTCAATATAAATTTTAGAATTGTTTTACTATTTTTTATTAAAAACTGTCATTGGTATTTTGGGAAATATTTGTTTAACTTACATATTGCTTTATGTAAGAAGATAAAATGAATGTACTAACTCAATTTCTTTGTATCTTCTATTTCTTCTAGTAAGTTCTTATATTTTCTTTTCTTTTTTTTTACAGTCACACCTGGCTGTGCTCCTGGCTTACCCCTGATTTTACACTCCGAGTTTGTAACTGGCTAGGTTTTGGGGATTCAACTTGTGTGAGACAAGTGTGTTACGCATTGTACTATCGCTGCAGCCTCATAATTTTCAATGTTACAGGTCTTTTACCTCTTTGTTGGATCTACACATGGATCTACCTTTATGTTGATGCTATTGCAAATAGTATATTTTCTTAATTTCATTTTCTTCCAAATCATTTGCATAGAGAAATCAAGCTGTTTATGTGTACTGTGTCCTTGAAGATAAATCTTGTGTTTTTATCTATATATCTATATATATATACCTATATATATATAGGTATATATATAGATATATATCTATATATCTCTTGGAATTATTTTTAGATTTATTTTTCTTCATACTCTTAAATTCCATATCTACATAAAACTTCATTTTTCTTTATATTCAGTTATTTAAATTGAAAATATTAAAGGTTAATTTTATGTTACATTAAAATACTTTAAAATATTTGCCTTTTTTCAGGTTTGGGTTCTCTAAATTTAGGGGATAAATTTAAGGGAGTATGTTAGATCTTTTCTGCCCATTTCTATTATTTTTCTAACTTCCTTAATTGCTGCTGTACTCACTGTATTAATAAAATCATCTCAAGGCTTTCCTTTAAATTAGATGTCTATGTTTACAGTCATGCATGTCTATTTTGTTACAAATTATTTCTGATTTTTCTTTGCTCCTTTCTTCTTTTTCTTTTTAGCTAAATGCAGTACCTTTACATATTTTCTATTGTTACGAAGATTGTAATTTGTGTGTTCTCTATTTGACTTTACAGAGGAATATCCTGGAGTCTGAAGCTAGGTTGTACACATCTTTGTTCTCAATCTATCTAGGACATTTCACTCTCTGGATTTCTTAATTTATTTCTGACAGAGTTAGTCCCAAGAGTTCGAGGTTATTCCACTTTGGCCTTCAACTGATTCTCACATGTAATAGACTTAAAATACATCTTGCTGATTTTAAAGTCCTATATATTTTTCTAATACACTCAGGAAGTCAGAAAGACTTTTATTTTTTTCCCCCAATTTCACCTGATAATTGCTTATAGTACTAGTCATCACTCTTATTCACTCTCTGGGTTGAGGAGTCACATTTCTAAGAAATGCCATTGCATCAACTTCTTTCCTCATTCTTCTCCTGGCAGGAACTGTGTGAAGAAATTTTCTGTGTTTTGTGAGGTCATGTTGGATTCTCTTGTGTTTGATTGTTTGTTTGTGTTTTTTTATCTTTTAAAGATGATGTGAGGTAATATCTAATGTTTTATATTGGTGTTAATATTTTTTATATTTTTGTTGCTTTACTCTTGTTTTTATTGTCTCATTGAGCAATAGAAGTTTTCAGCCCAGTGTGACTCCTGAGGGTGCACAGTCCATTGTGAGTTGCTCCTGAGGTTTAGCTCACTGTGTGAACCAGGGCTACACATGCTCTACCATGAAGGATAGTTCTTTTATGTTATGCTTAAAATTTCATATGATTTATAAAATTATCGTAAGTCTCATGTTTTAGGAGACTGTCATCACAGATAATAGGGAACCGACTTATGAAGCCTATTAGAAAATCATCTCACACCCTCAAGAGACATTTGGCTTCATTTCAATATTAAAACACCCTTCTGGGGTGGAAACTTAAAATACTAATAAAAAGTGCATTGATGTCCACATTCATGCTCCATCCCTCTTCCAGCAGTTATAAAAGTAAGCCTATAAATCCCCCAGGAAATAGATTTTTATGAAGCTAGTTAACTGTTCGGCCATTGAATAAAGATTTTGCTGCTCTAAATTTTCTTTTCTGTAATCCAAAATTTGGCTGGGAAATATCCAAATTATAATCAAGTTTCCTTTAACATGAACACAATTTAACCTATTCTACCTTACAAGATAATTATAATATATTAATAATACTTAATAATCATGAATAACAATTAAGAATTTATAGTTATTAATTATTCGTTCTACTCAAAATACTTAATACTCAGGAATTTTTATTTTAACTTATAATAACTGGTTAATTTATAGGTTTACTGTTCTTACTTTGTGTATTGTTGATCCACCCATCCTTGAACAAACTTTTTGGGTTTTGGTTTTGAGCATACATGAAGATGTTCTGGGGTTACTACTGGCTCTGTTCCTGGCGAGACTCGGGGGCCTAATGGGATGTGAAGGATTCAACCTCAGGTCAGCCATGTGCAAGGCAAGCTCCTTACCCACTGTACTCTTGTTCTATCTCTAGTATAAATTTCCTATGTGTAACTTCCCAGAAATCAGAAGTACTTAAATGCTAAGTAAAATGTTGCCATTCAAGTTGAGTTAAGGCCTGTATCCACAAAATGAGTTCTAGTTACAAAAGGAAACTTAATTAAAAAGAAAAGAAGTTTCTTGTTGCTATAATAAAATTCGGTTTCAAAACTTACAAAGACTAAAAAAATTTTTTTCTTCTGAAAAATCCAATAGTCAAATAATGGGTAAAATTATCACAGGATGTCTGTTCTGCCTTTATGCTATTATTTATTTATTTATTGCCTTTCAAAACTAGAGGTTATAAAATTGAGAGTAAAATTAAATTATGCCTGTTGTGTCTTAATTAACTAAATCTTGGCACATTTCTATTTGTGTATTCCAGCTGCGCACATCAACAATCAAACATTTGAGTCTATAAGCTTGTTTCTTGGCACAAGTCTTAAAGATCTGACTGGTTCATAGCTCTCTGAACTCTTTCTTGATCTGTCACGCTGTTTTTTAAAAGTCAAGTAAAGGGCCTCAATGTGAATTTTTGAATAAAATGTGAAAAATGGTCCTTGAGGGATATGACTGAACTGAAAGATTCATATCTGATGGCTTACAGATGTTCAGAGAATTGCTACAATGATTAAAATTCAGATGATGGTAAATTTTTATAAGTAGTAAAATTTTTATGCTTTCTAGAAATAATGGATACTCTATTATTCAACACTAAGATGGAAAATATGCTCGAATTTTGTAACATTTTGGTTAGGTTTTTGATAAAAAATAAGACTTTAGAAAGCATAAATTCTTCATCTCTTTCTATAGAAAGTGCTGTTTAGAAATAAGTATATGAGGAGCCAGTGTGATAATACAGCAGCAGGGCACTTGCCTTGCATGAGAATGATCTTGGTTCAATGCTCAGAACCCCATATGGTTCCCTGAGCACTTCTGGGAATTATCCCCAGTACTGAGTTAAGAGCAAGGCAAGTGGCCTAAAAATCAACACCCCAATAGTCCCTATACCCCTGCAAATTAAAATTACTTTAGGCAAACTATTAAGACCTGGGTCTTTGTACTGAGATCCTGCCTCCTGCAAGACTTAGGATTTTATTTGCATGTCAAATTTCGAATGTAAAGAGAAATAAACTGAGCTTGCTTCATTCTAGTGACCTTTGTATCAACACATTCTCACGAGTAGATTAGATGCCTGGATAGGCAGTTATATCTGGAGATAATTTTAGGGAAGAAATTGTTGGGAGTGAGTCACCTCATTTTATTTTACTCAAAAAACACTTCTATATTATTAGTTCTAATTTCTTCATAAAATAAAAAGTTTAAGCTATACAGTGATTTATAGTTTGTGAATTACACCTTTATTCCCATTATCTCTACCTCACAAAAAAGTATGGGTTAGATTTCTGTGGCAGGAATTTTATTTACTAAGAATTATTGCTTTTTTTCTTTATTATCCTAGTCTTGGCAATGATAATGTGTGTCCTCCTTATTTCCAGTGCCTAGATCTCAGGGGATGAGTCCTGCTAACCTGAAGCAGTTAGGTAAAGCCATTTCCTCTTCTTATCTAGGTGTGTTTGTGTTTGTGTGTGTGTGTGTGTGTGTGTGTGTGTGTGTGTGTGAGAGAGAGAGAGAGAGAGAGAGAGAGAGAGAGAGAGAGAGAGAGAGAGAGAGAGAGAAATGATGGTCTGGTTGTGGTACACAGTCCAAGCCATATTATATGGACAAAGACATTAAAAACTGAAGAAATATACTTTCCTATTATAAATGTAAAATAATACAAGAAGATTTTGCCCATCAATTTTGTTTAAAACATTAGTTTGAGTACTGAAAGACTGAAGTTCTGACACTGTAGAAGGTATTTGATGATGGCTATATGGATTCTTCTAACCTCCTGAATGACAAAGATGAAAAAGATACAGTTTGCCTAGTCTGGAAATACCTTCATCCTCATGTCTGGTTAAATGTAACAGGAGGCATTATATAAGCTATCTTTAGCGAAGTTCACTACTGTCAGCGATTGCAGTCATTAATTTTAACAGGTTCTTTAGATTGGAGTGCTAAGATTATTAAAGCAGGCAAAATGCCTGATGGTGTCAGCTGCTAGATGGCATATTCTTAATCCATCTTTGGATGCCATATCTCCTTTCAGAATGCAGTGACATTTTTATGAAGTCACAACAGCTTTCTAACTTGGCTAATATTTGATCCCAGGTAAGCTCCTCATTCATTTATAAATGTCATTCCCTGCCCTGCATGTGTGTTATAACGATTTGCAGAAAGCAGGTGCTTAGTAGCAGAAAACTGATGAAAAGTTCACGTTTGGTGCTTTTTTCTCCTTTTTTCCTACCACATCCACAACCACACTTCTACTTTTACACAGTTATCAAACCACTTATTGATTCTCGCTGTCTGACTTCTTATAGGATTTTTGAATTCTTGGGAGTTTAGGTGGTCATTTCCAACTGTTCTCTTTGCTCAGCATGATGAAGTTTGATTCACTTCACATTAAGTACAGCTTACTATGACTGAATCTGATGTTAAAGGAAATACGAAGTCAAGTGTAGAAGGCAGCTTGTGGGAGTAAGGGAGACCATTTGCAGAGCTGTAAGTGGTCTGAGTCTATGTCCTGGAACCACTACAGAAATTTACTAGGCAAGTCACAAATTTCTCTTGTTAGTTTAATTGGACTACATTATTATCTTTCACAGTTGACTTAGTGATTCTATTAACTTAGGCCTAATTTTATTAATTATTTATTATAATAAGCAGTGATTAAATGCCTATTGTTTGACCGAGACTAGGAAATTCTCTTGAAGAGAGTGAGTTCATTGAAGAATAAGAATGTCAACAAATAAATTTGATAGCAATAACAATCTAACCAATCTATGTGATAGAACAGAATAGCAGAGGAGAAGTTTTGATAATTATTCACATGGTACAACCTGAATTTCTGTGTACTTCACAAGGATTTGATGACTTCCTTTAGAAATCACAAAAATGCAGGTCACCAAAATAAATCAATATTTCCATATCAAGAGAATATCAATTAGCGTAAAAATTATGAAAGCCTGTCTCTAATATAGGCAGCGGGTATGGGAGGAAAGAGATGGGGGTATTGGTGATGGGAAGGTTGCACAGATGAAGGGGTTTTCTTCTTATGACTGAAACCCAACTACAATTATTTTTGTAATCACAGTGTTTAAATAAAGAAATAATTAAAAAAATTAAATTTAATTAAAAAAACTAAAAAAAATGTATGTCACCAAAATAAAGCAATATTTTCATATTAAGAAAAATATCAATTAGTGTAAAAATTATGGCAATTTAAAATTTGGATTGAGAAAATTTTCTATATAAAATTAGAATAACTGGTAAAATAACATCACTGAAAATATTACTGTAAAATTCGTTAAACCATGAAACATTTTCTTATTAATAATAATATTTGGGAAAGTTTATAGTAACTCAAATCTCACTCGATGCAGTTATTATCCTTACTAATATATTTATGTATTAAGTTATTTATATGTGAAGAGATTTCATATGAGGATTAAATATGATGTTAGGAGCAATCATGTCTCAAAAGTCATCTGAATATCCCTCATCTTGTTTAAGATTAGCCTGCATTGCCATTAGCAGTGAATAAAAGTCTTTTTTTTTTTCACAATGCCAACACTGGTTGTTCTTGTTCTTTGTGTTGTGTTTTTGTTCTTTGTGGTGTGAGATTATATTCCATTGTTGTTTTGATTTGCATCTCTCTGATGATTACTGATGTGAAGTATTTTTTTCATGTGCCTTTTGGCCATCTGTATTTCTTTGTTGAGGAAATGTCTGTTTATTACTTCTCCCCATTTTATGATGGGGTTAGTTTTTTTTTTCTGAGTTCTAATGGTGCCTTGTCATTCTCAGATCTCAATATCTTTTCAAATATGTGAATAGTTTCTTTCATTCCCTAGTTTGTATTTGTATCCTAGTCAGTTTTTTTGAGGTATAGAAGTTTCTCCATTTAATGTGGTCCATTTGCTTCCACTGTCTTGGCCAGTGCTGTTTCCTCCTTGAAGATGCCTTTAGCTTCAATGCCATGGAGTATTTTGCTTACATTATCCTCTCTATACCTATGGGTTCAAATCTTATAGCATGATATTTAGTCCATTTTGCTTTGACTTTTATGCACAGTATTAAATAGAGGTCTGAGTTTGCCATTTTTGCATGTTGCTGACCAGTTTTTCCAACATCACTTGTTAAAGAGGATTTCCTTGCTCTACTTTGTATTTCATGCCCATTTATGAAAGATTAATAGATTGTATACTTGCAGGTCCATCTATAGACCCATTGTTCAATCATATACCTACAGGGATATTCAAGTTTACTTCATTGGTCTGAGAGTCTGCCCTTTTTTCAGTATCATGCTATTTTAATGACTATGGCTTTATAGTATAATTTAAGGTTGAGAAAAGTGATTCCTCCCATCTTCTTAGCTATTTGTGACAATTCTATCCAAATTTCAGGAGTGTTTATTTTAATTCTCTGAAAAGTCTCATGAGTATTCTTATAGGATTAAGAATAGCATTAAATCTGTACAATGCTTTGAGAAATGTTGTCATTTTAATGATGTAAATCCTACCAGTTCATGGGCAAGGCATATGTTTCCATTTCCTTGTGTTCTTTCTTTTATTTCTTGAAATATTGTTTTGTAATTTCCTTTGTATAGGTCTTTCACTGTAGTTAAATTGACGCCTAGATACTTGATTTTTTGAGGCATAATTGTTAATGGTAGGTCCAAATACAATGAGAGCATATATATTAAACAAAGGAAGGGGGTTGTGTTCTGAGGCCTTTAGAAGAGACTCACATAATGAAAGTAGGTGATTTATATTACAAGTGATATCAGATGTTTTTTCATTAGATGCCTCTTCTGTCATATAGTATTTCTTGCTAAAAATCCATATTTAATACAAATCTGTACTTCTGAATAATACCTCCTGCTTATTGACAAACTAAAAAATATAACTATAGCTCCAAATATATGTTTTTGTGTACAAATAGTTTTAGATCTGTGTCCCAATGGAGAAGCAGAGGTGTTTTTTAGTGTGTTAGTTTGAATCACAGTGAATGACCAAGTTATAAAGTTATTTGTGGCAATAGACTTGAAAAACCTAGGTAAAATTTAGAACTAACTTTCATTTTCTGGAGGAAATACTTTCTTACTCCTGACTGGGTTCCATGGCTCCCTGAGAAATCTAGTAGCAAGGATCATCTGCCACACCTAGCAGAGCAAATTGGGACCTAGGTGCAGTTTTATGATAACAACCCAGTGGGGCTGATGAGATGTAATATCTGTACTTTGCAGAAGCTCATTGCAGACTCACTAGTTCTATATTTCCCAGATATATTCCCAAGTAATAGATATGGGTAGAGAGGAAAGCTTTAGATTTTCTTATTGAGGATACATCCTCTCTTCCCCCCCCCCCCCATTCACATAATCCACCCAGAAAACCCTACTCCTCTACTGAGTAAGGGTAGAGTCTCCTTTGGAACATGTAATCACCTTAGATCATGGAAAACAATCTTATTTTAAGTTGTTCAAAAAGTATATGATTGGAGGTAATAAAAACAAAGTAAAAATATTTTTGGAGGGGGTTTAAGTCTTTGGTCTTTCCTCTGACTCTCTGCTGTCTCTTCATGGATCATTGAACTTTTCCATGTCTATGCTTATAAATCACCAAAACTGACCTTGCTAAATGTAGTCTTAGAAAATATTGCCATAATATATTAATGAAGTTCATTTAAATCTTCTCATATTTCTTTGCAGAAATTGATTATTAAAATACAAATGTGATTAAGATCAAATATGTAATTTTATATTGAATATTTCTATGGATATAAAGACAAAAGATTTCAATTTTGTCATTTAAATTTAACACAATCCTATATTATTGAATTGCTTCCTAGGAATAATTACTAATTTTTTTTATCTGTTCACTTATATTCCTTCATAATTGCATGTTTTTATTTTCAAATATTCAGAAGTGCAATATTTTTTGTTAAGAACTAGTAAGCTTTGGGGGTTAGATTTATAATAGAGTGGGTAGGGCTCGTGCCTTATGGAAACCTGGATTCAATCCAAAACACCTCATACGGATCTGTGCCCCCTATACTCCAGCTTACCAGAAGTGATATTTGAATGCAGAGCCAAGAGTAAGCTCTAAGCACTGCTGAGTGAATCCCAAAAGCTAAAAATTCAAAAAAAAGAGAGAGAGAGATAAAGAAATAGTTAGCTCTTGTATCCTGGGCACTATTTCCTTTAAGGTGCAGAAGCTTCTCAGCTTAATATATTCCCATCTGATTATCTCTGCTTCCACTTGTTTGGAGAGTGCTGTTTCCTCCTTAAAGATGCCTTTAGTCTCAATGTCATGGAGTATTTTACCTACATGTTGTTCTATATACCATATGATTTCAGGTCTGATATCAAGGTCTTTAATCCATTTGGATATTACCTTCGTACATGGTGTTAGCTGGGAGTTTGAGTTTGCTTTTTTGCAAGTGGCTAACCAGTTGTGACAACACCCACCTGGATACAAGAGCCACCACTGAGTGGGAGAAACTATTCACCTAATACCCATCAGATAAGGGGCTAATATCCAAAGTACACAAGGCAATGACATAACTTTACAAGAAAAAAATCTAATCCCATCAAAAAATTGAGAGAAGAAATGGACAGACACTTTGACAAAGAAGAAATACAAATGGCCAAAAGGCACATGAAAAAATGCCCACATCACTAATCATCAGGGAGAGGCAAATCAAAATAACTATGAGGTACCATCTCATGCCACAGAGATTGGAGCACATCACAAAGAATGAGAACGAGCAGTGTTGACGAGGATGTGAAGAGAAAGGAACTCTTATTCACTGCTGGTGGGAATGCAATCTAGTCCAACCTTATGGAAAGCGATTTGGACTCTCCAAAACCTGGAAATTGAGCTCCCATACGATCCAGCTATACCACTCCTAGGGATATGCTCTAGGAACACAAAAATACAATACAAAAATTCCTTCCTCACACCTATATTCATTGCAGTGCTATTTACAATAGACAGACTCTGGAAACAAGCAAGATGCCATCAACAGATGAATGGCTAAAAAACTGTGGTACATATACACAATGGAATATTATGCAGCCATCAGGAGAGATGAAGTCATGAAATTTTCCTATACATGGAAGTGGATGGAATCTATTATGCTGAGTGAAATAAATCAGAGGGAGAGAGATAGACACAGAATAGCCTCTCATCTATGAGTTTTAAGAAAAATAAAAGACATGTTTGCAATAATCCTCAGAGACAAAGAGAGGAGGGCTAGAAGGTTCAGCTCACAACATGAAGCTCACCACAAAGAGTAGTGAGTGGAGTTAGAGAAATAATTACACTGAGAACTATCATAACAATTTGAATGAATGAGGGAAGTGGAAAGTCTATCTAGAGTACAGATGTGGGTGGGGTGGGGAGGAGGGAGATTTGGGACATTGGTGGTGGGAATATTGCACTGGTGAAAGGGGGGTGTTTTTTACATGACTGAAACCCAACTACAATCATATTGATAATAAAGGTGTTTAAATAAAGATATTAATAAAAAAGAAATAGTTAGCTTTTGGTGTTTAAAGAAAAAAAATAAACTTATTTTGTTTATAGTCCAAAACTGAGAGAGGAAGGGTTTCTTTTTTCCTAAATATCTGTCTATGTAGGGAGGAAATATTAAGTCTTAAAATGTCAAGTGTAGTTTACTATAAAAATACATACTCTAACACTTATTGTTTTGATTAATCTAGTGAATAATTTATTACATCCATCCATTACTTTATATCAAAAATAGCTAAATAATTCTAAGAAAAATGTCTATTTTTCAATAAAATTTTATAAGTATTTAGGGAGGTTGGGAAACTTGAATTTAAACTTACAGTTTCTATTTGATTACTATAATTATTTGGGTAGACACAACACAGTTTCTTTTCATGGCTAACAAAACAGACTTTCATTTTCCTGGAGATTTCAAATCTATTCTTAAACACACTCTCATAAAGAGCTTATACTTATCTGAAAAGCACTTTCTATTGGTCCTATAGAGGGGATTATAGAAAATCAATTTTTGTTTGGCATTAAGTACTAACATTAAGTTGGACTTAATTACATTTAATTTCATTTGACCTTTTAGAGAGTTAGTGGTTAAATTATAAGATAAACCTTATATTTGTTGCGCTTGAGATTTAAATTTATAAGTAAAAGGAAATGCACAGTTTTTTCTCTGTTCAAATGCAGCTATCTTTGATGATTTTTATGATAGTCTAAAATACAAAATATTCTCAGTCTTTGAAAACCAGCTCTTAATGCAAACCATGTATTTCATTTCCATCTCTGATAAATGTATCCTATACTGATATGTGTTATATTTTGTCTTCATATACTTTCATTGTCCTCTAGTTAGTGTCTATATAGTTTATAAAAATACTGACCAGTTGTCATTTCTACCAGAAGTGGATGAAAGTTTATTTTCCTCACTTGTCCTCAACATTGGTTCTTTTGTGTGTATATGTGTTGGTGATGTATGCATCACAGTAATAGCTCACTGTTGTTTACTTTGATGCTTACTGGCACTGAACATTTTATATGCTATTTGACCATTCCTTTATCTATCCTTTGAGGAAGATTCCGCTCATTTTTTCCCATTTTTTTCTTGTAAATATTTTAATGTTATATATGTTGAATGTTAAGTTTTTGTCAGATAAACATTGAGAAAAGATTTTCTTTGAGGATGTAGTTTCTTTATTTTTCTTCTGGTCACCATTTCCTTTGTAGTGCAAAAGAAGGCTCTTAGTTTGATGTAGACCCTTTTGTTTATTTTTGCTTTTGTTCACTGGGTTCATGGCACTGAATCATTGAATCTGCATCTAGATCAAATGTCTTGAGGTGTCCTACCTATATATTTCTCAATATAATTTCTGGATTATAGTTTAATATCAAAATATTTTATACATTTTGACTTGACTTTTGTGCATGGTGTTCTAATAGAGTTCTAATAGAGTTCCTCATGTGACAGACACATTTACCTAGTACCTTGCTTCACTTCATGCTTTTTTGTTCCTTTTAAGTATTAAGTATCCATTTCCCTAAAGTATTAAGTATCCATTTCCCTAAAGGTCTGGCTCAATTTTATTCATGGTATGAAAGTTGATTCTTATTCAAGTATCACATTGTTTGATTCCTATTTATATAATTTTACTTTGGGGAAGAAGAAAGCCATTTTTACTATGCTCTGTTTTGACTATTCTGAAAGTTTTATTATTCCATACAAATTTTAACAGATTTTGATATATCTTAAAATGTCATAATTATTTTTATTGTGATTGAATTAAATCTATATAATATTTTGGACAAATTTACCACTTTAATGACATTGATATTTACAATCAATAAACATACCTTTTTTCATTTCCTTTTGAACACTTTGATTTCTTGCAGTAGTGATTTACAATTTACCTAGTAAAATTTTTTTACCTTTTAAATACTTTCCTAGGTATTTAATTTTCTGAGTACAACTATGAATGGAATTCTTTAAATGATTCACTCTCTTGTACTTGATTATTTACATGTATAAAAGCTAGACAATTTGTGCATTGATTTTGCAGTTTCCACTTTATGTCTGCTTATGTTTCTATACATATAATGTTTCCAAGAACTTTTTACATAGGAAAGGTGAGATAAAGTCTGTACCATACAAGTTATCAGAGCAGACTCTCATCAGCTTTTAACTTCCCTGGACATCTCAAGTAGAAATGTAGAGAGGAAATCAGTTAGAATCTCCTCTTGATGATGTGTATCTTCTCCCTACTTCACATGAGCCACCAAAGAACCCTACTTTTTCAAGAAGGGGTCATATTTTCCACACATAACAAAAAATATCATTCTACTCAATACAACATTTTTTTATGTTGGCAGAAGTATTTATTGTATAAAATTCAACTTGGCACACTTTATCTTACATGCTGACCGCAACACACACAACATTGGATGTAAAATAAAGCATTTTTTAGATCATGTTATTTCTTTATTTTTTTCTGAATAAAACACATTTTTGATCATAATGACTTACATATCTTTCACAGTAGTATTTTAGGTACATATTAACATTGAATCAGGGGAATATCCATCACCACCAGTGTTGTCCTCCCTTCACTCCTGTTCCCAAGCATATATCCCTTTCTCCATCCTTTATCCCCCAGAATGCTAGTGTAACTAAAAGCATATATGTTAACACTAATGTAAACCATTTTTTTTTGCAGTTCCAGATATTTTTACTAGTCATTTCTTAAAGGTTTAGAGTCAAAAGAGCACTGTATAAACAATGTTAGAATGGCAATTATCGTTTGCATGGGTCCACCAAAGTATGGGGGTCATAGAAAGGAAAAACTTTTGGCCTAAGTACAAGGAGACCTTACCCCTGAAGTTTCCTGACATAGACCATTTTTAGGCTCCAAGAAAACTAGTTTGTCCAATTCCGGTCATTGTCTGTAGTGCCCATACAGTTATATTTTTCACAGTCTCTATTGTTGGTATCCTCTTTCTGTACTGAAGGTTCTGGAATCTGTATATTCTACATTGAAATCAGGATGGTGCCAAGCGGCGTCTAATTTCAACTCAGAATTAAAGGGCAATGCAGAAAGCCCTGTCCAGTATGCAGGTCGTTGTTGTTTAAATCTTCTCAGTGTTAAGGGAAGACTCTTTTGAGTAAATCGATGTCAGAGCAGCAGTAGGTTCTTCCCTGGTAGAGAATTGCTTCCAGGTGATGTCATAGACAACTTTGGATGTTTCATAGATGGCTTCCCTGGTTCAGGGGTGACTGGAAAATGCCCAAACCTCTGAGGCCTGTGCCAGGTCATCATGTCAATGTTCAGAGTGTAAGATTCCATTGCACCACTAGATTTGTGTGTTCCTATCTCTATTAGATAAGAACTTATTTGTATGTATAGTAGAAAATAAAGCATTTTTAATCTAGAATCTGGCTCTTCATTCTTAAAACTTTTAGATGCTTGAGAAATAATAAAGCTGTTTTCTATGAGCTTCTACTTTTCCAAACCTTTAAACTAGATATTATATTTACTCCATTATAACTTTCTTTGTAAATATGCCAAGGTTTATATTTCTATTATGAATTCATACCCACTCATACCTCTAGACTCCCTAATCTGTAAGTGTTCCTGTGAGTTATCTTCCTTTTATACATACTACTTTTTACATACAACTTCTATCCCTAAAACACACTCATAGCATGTGCAAACAGATCCTTAAATATTTGTGTATTTTCTTCTTACTTTTTTTAAAATGATCATTTCTTACAGGAAAATAGATATAAAATCTTCAATAAATCCAAGGAATAAGCTACAACAATCATTAGATGTATCAGACCTCATAACCAAATGAGATTTATCTCAGGGATTTAAGGATGAACCAATGTGTAAAAACCAATTAATGTGATAAAACATTAATTAAAAAAAGACAAAAAAACACACCTTGTATCTTATTGTAAAATTTTAACATAGAAAATTCAGATCTAACATTTTTACAGGGAAAGCTAAGGTAATTGTGCTAAGTAAAATAAATAGAATTAAAAATTATTACTGACTTTTCAGTAACCAAATAATCAAATATATCTAATTTTTCAGGAGAAATTTCTTCCCACTATCCTGCTGAAAAAGTCTTGTACCTCTTTAAGAGGACACACCTTTGTGATATCCTCAACTATTCTTTCGTCTCCTGTACCTAATCCCCTCCCATGTTTTATATTGATGGGTCAATATCAGGAAAAGAAGGTATAACTGGCCCTTCACTGACCACAATAATTCATACTAATTACAAGTCTGCCCAACACGTGGACATTTATTTTTATTTTACAGAATATGAACAGCTAAATCAAATATCCTGACAAACCAGAAAACTAACACATAGAATTTGTAAGAAGTATGGTGGTGGAGCAGGAGAGATAACATAGTGATAAGGTGTTTGCCTTGCATGCAGCCAATCCAGGATGGACAGTGGTCCGAATCTCGGCATCCCATATGGTCCCCTATACCAGGAACTTTTTCTGAGTTCAGAGCCAGGAGTAACCCCTGAGCACCCCCAGGTGTGACCCAAAAACAACAACAACAACCAAAAAAAGAAGTACGGTGGTGACAGTAGAAAACGCATCAGATGAATAACTAAAGGGATTTATTTTATTAGTGTGATAATCACTGAAACCTTGATGATTTTTTCTGTATGAAAAACATAAATGTGTAAAGCTAAACTCAATGAATTTAATATTATCTTGAACTAATTACCAATCCAATGAAAGTATAACAAAAAATTAGATCAAAATTTTACAACATGATGTCAACATGATGAATTCATATCATATCATAAGGATCCCCCTAGCCTATTTTCAATTGAGTGATAAAAATTCCTAATGTGTTGTGCCTTTTAGTGTCTGAATATTGTCTAAGTTTTTCACTAATGCTAACTATTTAATCTGATCCATAAAACAATCTTTACCCATGACCTTTAATAGAACATTTGTTATAGTACTTGTGATATTCATTACATGTTTCCACTCATCTATTTTATTTATTACTCATAGTATTCTGTCTTTATCAATGAGCCCTTAGATGTCAGAAAATAAATCTTACTGGACTTGGAGTTTTGATATAATTGCTAAAAATGTAAAGGTGTTTAGTATGTTCATAATTGATTTACTTATAATATTATAACTGATGACAAAGCTGTGAATATATACTTGCCTTACTAAAACACATTTTCCTTTATATTTTCATGTGTCATTTTTCAAAGAAGACATCCAAATTATTCTGACAGATTTTTTTCTTTATGATTGAAAATTCACTCACATTTTCTTAGATAAAAAAAAGCAAAATAAGTATCAAAGAACATTCCCAGCACACCTGTGTTGGCAGACTGTCAAAATCTCCATCCCTGACATTAATTGGATTATCTATTGAATGGAGGAACTGAAGAAAAATACAATGAGAGAAGATGACTGGGAGAGAATAAATGCTTTCCTGCCTATCAGCAATGATAAAAATGACACCTGAACAGTTATCTTTTCTTATATACAGATTACATCAGATAAGGTAACCTATGTATTGCCATATTTCTAACATTCACTTCTAAACACTTAGGCTTTCTTGAAAAGTGAAAAACAAAAAGAAGAATAAACATTTAAGCTATAAAAAAAACTTTCTGGTGGAAGGGGTTAAAAGCCACTAAATAGAAAGCTATTTCCAAAGATTTTAAATGCATGCTGCTTCTATATGAAAGGCATTTTTATCAGGGGTGATATAAAATATACTCCAATTTCTTCTTTCTAGTATTTGAATAAGGTAAAGATAAGAATGGCAAAGAAAATCACCCGTATCACTTCAAATGTTATTATAATCAATGTTCAAGTGAATTCCTATTTAGGTTTATACAGTCATTAAGAAAAATGTGACTAAAATGTGCTCTAATGTTTGCTTAATATGATATAAATTTGTGAAAAATGATAAATATTAACTACCATTTTAAATAGATTTTCCTGGTTTTGTAAATCAATCATGTACAACATATTTTATATAGTTATTCTTCATTTACAATTTTAGTCAATTACATTAAAAGTAAAATTATATTCAGTCATGCAAGCACATCTTTATTTGAAATTCTCAAGGTATATAAGAATTGGACATATGTTTTCATTTATGTTTTTGGTAAAAAAAATTTGTTGCTAGCTTGAATCCCAAGTTAAATCATGAAATTAAATACAGAATAAAGATATTTAAAAAGACAAATTTATTCTGTATCAAATAAGCTTAAAGGAGAAAGATATTGATAATGATGGTGTTTGTGTGATTATATCTGATAGAATGATCAAGGTGAGTATTTAGGAAGGAAGGAGATAAGATTGTTATGAAGTTCTACTATAAACTAATCCATTTTCATATATAGATATTACTGACAAAATGCTACTATCAAAGATGCATTAAAATAAGTCGGAAAAAATAAGAATATTTTTACA
Organism: Suncus etruscus; assembly: GCF_024139225.1. Taxonomy (NCBI): domain Eukaryota; kingdom Metazoa; phylum Chordata; class Mammalia; order Eulipotyphla; family Soricidae; genus Suncus; species Suncus etruscus. The sequence goes on along the minus strand of NC_064859.1, from coordinate 60,439,504 downwards.
GGGCAAGAAAGTTGGCTAAGTTCAGTCTATTTGAAAAATGGTGATATCCCTAATGGATAAGGAAAGAGAGAAGAACATGAAGACTTTCTCAGATTATTTCTGAAGAAGATTCCACTGGTCTTAATATGGTAGGAAGATTTGTATGAAGAGAGAACATAAAGATTATCCAAAAGAACTCTAATGTTCCTCAGGAAGTTAAGGACTGCCAATATCTTGACATTTTAATCTATCTAAAGCATGCTTCTTAGTTGAAGAGTGCTTTGGCTTTACAACTAGGGTGGAAACTTGTTTGTCTGTATATCATATAGTCTTTCAAGAAAGCATCTCTTTATAAGCATTATTAATATATGTGATTTTTAAAAGTCATAAAAAACAATGAGCAGTAAGTCTTAAGAGATATTTCTTATCTGTTTTGTTTTTGGGGGGGCCACACCTAGCAGTACTCAGGGTTACTCTTAACTCTGAGCTCTGGAATCTGGAATCACACCTAGTGAATAAAAGATATTTCTATAGAGAATATGCAACTAAAGATGAACTTATATTGAAGTTCTAAAAAATGAGAAAAAATTCCATTTTTGAAAAGCTGAACTCATATTTAAAAATGTCATTGAATGTCTTTAAAGTAACATATCAAAATACTATGTTGTAATAGAGATAAACTTATTTTGATTTTAGAGGATTAAATCATTTTATTCTAATTTTCTCAAAGAGAAGTACACAGAATTATTATTAATCTCAATGATTCATTTATATATAAGCCTGATCTCTTATAAAATGGTTTTTAAAAGGAAGATAGTTAGAAATGAAAATGTATAAAATACTCTGGCATTTTTTTAGGTTTTACAGATCTTATCTGTATATTATATAAACTCCCTATGAAATCATAAAAAATAAAAATATAGCATCCTTATGGTAATAAAATAATACAGTTCAAAACCTGTTTAAGGTACTCTACATAAAATGAAATAACATGAAATTATTTTATCATCTCATTTAGATGATTAATTCTAAGTGATACAATTGCCTTTCTGTCAGAACATTCAAGACCCTTGATCGACTTAAATTATAATTAATACCTTTAGTTGACACTTGTTTGGCTCATAAACTACATTAAAGACTTTTACTTGACTCAGAACTCCTCATATCAGCATGCCATAATTCTATTATTTACTCACTTTTATCTCCTCCAGAATGCTTCCATGCGTTATTTGATACATCTTCTGGGTATTCATTATAGCGCTTACTTGATTCTGATTTTTAGTAGAGTTGTCATGTTTCTATTCTATGAAATAGAAATTGTTCTTGAATCAACAAAATGTTCATATTTCAAGAAATTTACTTAGGGAAACTGTGGAGGGCATGGTATGGTTTTATGTGGTGTGTGTGAGAAAGAAGATTATATGGATTTCTGCAGAATGAATAGAGGCATGCAATAGCATTTTTTGAACAGCATTTGGGGGCTTTAAGGTTCATGGCCAAACTGGAATTGTTGGGCATTTGGAAACTCAATTTTTAGTTTTTAAAAAAGTGCCCTATTATTTTACAAAAAGGTGAACCAGTCAGCATTCCCATCACCTGGATACTGTCAGAGGTATCCTTTTGCCGCATATCAATACTGATTGTTTTTGTGTTTTCTGATGTGAGCTTGTCTCATTGGCATCAGTTATCTCATTGTTTTTATTTTCATTTCTATGGTTACAAGTGAAACAAAATATTTTCACATATATGTTAGACATTATTGCTTTATTAAATGAGTGTTGAGAGAATATATTCTACCAGTCTATTGGGTGTCTTTTAAATATGGTCATCATTTCTTTGATGGAATAGAAGCCTCTATATTTGATATAGTTCTTTTTATCTATTTTCTTTTCCTTTTTATATATCTTTATTTAAGCATCTTGATTACAAACATGATTGTGATTAGATTTCAGTCATGTAAAGAGCACCCCCCTTCACTAGTGCAACATCCTCACCACCAATGTCCCAAATCTCTGTCCATCCCACCCCACTCCCACCAGTACTCTAAACAGGCTTTCCAGTTTCCTCATTAATTCACATGGTTATGATAGTTCTCAGTGTAGTTATTTCCTAACTGCACTCACCACTCTTTGTGGTGAGCTTCATAAAGTGAGCCGGAAGTTACAAATGTCATTTAATAATTGAAGGTAACTTTACAATGAATCTTGTGAAGTGTTCTAGCTATGTTTTTCTTAATATATTTTGTATTCGTGTCTGATATCAAAACTTTTAAACCATATTAATTTTGTTTTGTGTATGGTTTAGAAAGGACTCATATTATTTTATTGTGCAATCAATTTAATTTTTGAACACTTGTTCAAGAAAATTCCTTGCTCTACTCCTGCTTATTGCTTTTTTATCAAAGATCAAATGTTTATATACTCCATAATATGTCTCCATACTTTCATTTCTTTCTATTGGTTGGAAAGTTTATACTTATTCACACTGTTTTGTATACTATAGCTTTATATTATATTTATATTTATATAATAGCTTTAAATTGGGGAAAGAGATGCTTTTTATCTTATTCCAAGAACTACTTTAAAAGTATATAATCCAGCTGAGAGATTTGCAACTGAAAGTGTCTGAGGGACCTTGCACCTTGTGTATTTCTCTTTCTTTCCATCTCCTCAAGCTCTCCTGAGAGAGCCAGGAAGGGCCCAGCAAAAACTGTCTCCTGGAGAGGCACCCAGACTGAAAGGCCAAGAAAGACTGAATGAGTGAAAATCGGCTACCAGGGGCACCAGACAGAGAGGTGATTCCTTTCGTCTGTGAATGTGGGAGGTGTCTACCTGCTGTGAGATTCGCAACTGGGAAAGTCTGAGGGCACCTGTTGGCTTTGCCTGTTTGTCTTCTCTTTCGTCTCCTGAAGCTCTCCTGAGAGGGCCAGGAAGAGCCTAACAAAAACTGTCTCCTGAGGCTCCAGAAGAGCACCATCGCAGCTGTTTTGCAGCTGTTTTGCACTCTTTCTAACTAATGAACCCCTCCAACAACACGCAGAAAAAAATCACACTAAAGTGTGACAATGGGGAAACCTTGCAGGCAAACACCATGCACACAGAATGAAGATGATAGCTCTGATTACACAAAAATACCAACCATTTGATTATTCTCTCAGAGAAGGAGTTTAGAATAGAAATATGGAGGATCCGCATGGAAATCAAGGAAAACATAGCTCTAGCTGAACAGAACACAAAGACAGAAATCAGAAAACTCCAAAATGAAATAACAGATCTGAAAAACAGGATAGCTCAACTGAAAACCTCAATGAAAAGCTTCTCCAACATGGTAACAGCAGCAGAGGACAGAATCTGTGAACTGGAAGATCAAATGCAGGACAACTCCATACAGCAGAAGAGATTGGAAAAGAACCTTAAGGCAAATGATCATACAATGGAAAAAGTACTCAAGAAATGTGACTAGATGAAAATAGAAGTCTTTGATAAACTCAACAGAAACAATGTAAGAATCACTGGAGTTCCAGAGGCCCAGGAAGGAAATCTCCAGGAAGAATCAACAGTCAGATATTATCACAGAGAAACTCCCAGAGCTAAAGACTGCATGCAATAAAATCCTGCATGCCCAAAGAGTACCAGCTAAAAGGGATCCGAAGGAAAACACCCCAAGGCATATCCTAGTCACAATGATGAATTCCACAGATAGAAATAGAATACTGAAATCAGCAAGATCAAAAAAAGATATTACATTCAAAGGAGCATCTTTAAGATTTACAACAGACATGTCACAAGAAACTCTCAGGGCCAGAAGACAGTGGTGGGATATTGTGTCAAGACTGAATGAAATGGATGCTTCACCTAGAACACAGCACCGAGCCTAACTCACTTTCAGGTTTGAAGGAAGGATACATAGCTTAACAGATAAGCAACAGTTCAGAAACTTTTCAGATGTAAACCAGCCTTAAAGGAAAAACTGAAAGGTCTACTTTAAGACAAGAAAGACCAACAGACACACTAAACTTATACACAAAGATGACATTCAATTCCATGACAATCATCTCCCTCAATGTCAATGGACTAAATACACCAATATACAGAGTGGCTAAATGGGTCAAAAGATGAATCCAGGGGCCGGCGAGGTGGCACTAGAGGTAAGCTGTCTGCCTTGCAAGCGCTAGCAAAGGAAGGACCATGGGTCGATCCCCCGGCATCCCATATGGTCCCCCCAAGCCAGGGGCAATTTCTGAGCACGTAGCCAGGAGTAACTCCTGAGCATCAAATGGGTGTGGCCCAAAAACCAAAAACAATAAACAAAACAAAACAAAAAAGATGAATCCAACCTTCTGCTGCCTACAAGAATCATACCTGAATATTCAGAACAAACATATTCAAAATCAAAGGCTTGAGAAAAATCATCCAAGCAAACAGCACACTGAAAAAATGGGGTGGCCATGTTAATATCATATGACAGAAACTTTAGACTCAGAAAAACTGTAAGGGACAAAAATGGACACTCCATACTAATACAGGGATATGTACAACAGGATGAAATTGTTCACGACATGAAGCTCACCACAGAGATGAGTGCAATTAGAGAAATAACTACATTGAGAACTATCATAACAATGTGAATGTATGAGAAAAATAGAAAGCCTGTCTAGAGTACAGGTGAGGGTGGGTGGGGAGGAGGGAGATTTGAAACCTTGGTGATGATGCTCTGGTGGAGGGGAGGTGTTCTTTACATGACTGAAACCCAACTACAATCATATTTGTAATCAAGGTGTATAAATAAATATAATAAATAAACAGTATATACTCCATATAGCTTTCAACAACCTTTGATCTAAGTCTTTAAAATATTATGGATGTTTTTATAGGGAGTGTATTGAATCTATATAATTTTTTGGTAAAATTCATTTTGAAGTATTAATCTATTCAACACATGAGCACTTAATGTACTTTTTTATCTTTCATCTTTACTTTTTGTAGTGATTTACAGTTTTCTTCGTATAAGTATTTTACCTCTTTTGTTAAACTGATCCCCAGGTACTTGATCTTCTGAGACATAATTGTCAATATATATTCTGTTTCATTGTTTGCATATATAACAGCCATGTGATTTGAACATTTATTTCTTTTTGTATTCTTGTCTGTTTTCCAGTGGCTTTTTTAACCAGATTCTGCTGCCAAAGATTTGATCATAATATAGATCTAGAATTCTCCATTTCATTGACTTTCAGGGTTTTTTTTTTTTTCTGCACTTTCTATCTCAAATACCTTCATGCCAATTGGCTGGTTTAAATTCTAAACAGTTTTTCACTCATTAAATATGATCAGCAGCCCCGTCTCTTTGCCTGCAACAGTTTTAAACATTCTCTGAGAGCTATAAAAATTAGATAATAGTAAAGTAAATAACCAAACAATCAAGTAAGCTAAGTTATAAGTTTAATGCAGTATTTATGAAAAGCACTATAACCTATTCTGCTAGACAACTGTTCTTCATTCTATATTTAGTCCCAATATGTAATTTAGTCACAATTATGTTATGTGACTAGACGAATATCTTTTCCTTTCTAAGTTTTTGTCTGTAAAAAATAATTTAAATATGAGATAGTGTATGCTATTCTTTTGGAAGGGAATTGATTTTTAAATCATTTATTATTATTCAGAACTTAAAATTTATGTCAATCTTTGTTTGACTTTTTTTTTCGTTTTAAAAGTCGTCTTTTATGCTGGAAAATACAGTACTAAAATAGCTAAACACACATCCTGATGTAGGCAAAACTAGGCAACTAAACCCCTATTCTGGTTTGTATACAATACATATCCTTTAACTCTTCTACCAAGTGTTGGATACTTGGGCTACAACTTATTAGCAAATGATGTCTCTTATGCCTAGATGGAGTTAATGAAATATCAATAAATTTTAAACTTTCTTCCCAGAGAGAGTTGGGTAAATTTTTGTAAGTGTGTAATCAAATACTGAGAAGCATTTTCAGATAAATTGGAACTTGTTCATATTATTTATACCAGAGGAAGAGTCACTAATTCTATTGTTTACAAAATATGGATAAAAAGTTCACTTCAAAATCTTCTTAATGTTCTTTTTAATATCTGCATTCTGACATCAGTATTTAGAATTATCTTAGTAAACACTAAATTGCATCTCTTATAAATATGCAACCAGCATCAGAATAAGTCATTATCTAAATTTATTTTATTGCCAGAAAATACTCTATGATTCTTAAGTACTTTGAATTCTATCTCAGTTACAAATCTAAATAATAAATAAAAAAATTCTAAAATAACTTAATGCCTGAAGTCTTGGGAGAAATAATATTAGAAAAATAATATTCCTTATATGTTTAATATAAAGAAACAAGTAATGAATTATAGTCAATAAAAGTAAACCCCTCAACATAAGATATGATATTAAAAGGTTCGAACGTCCTAATCTAGCTGCCCGACGCAGAGAAATTAAGAGGCTGATGAGTCCCAGCAAATGCTTTGAAAAGTGCTTTAATACTGACCATTCGAATGGCCAGGGTCAAAGTGCCCCACCAGAGAAGGGGGACAAAGAGACCTCGTGGTTCCCTAGTTTCCCCCTTATATAGGATGGGAAGTGGGAGGGGAAGGAGAGTCCTTGAGGGCTGGACTTCCGCTATGGTAACACGAATCATTGGTGAGGTAGGGGTAAAGGTGGGGCCGAGGCAGTGACGACTTCCTTAAGGGTGGGGCCAAGATAGTGGCGACTTCCCTTAAGGGTGGGGCCAAGGTAGTGATGACTTCCCTAAGGTCAGGACACCCGCCAAGGCTGGTGGGGGGGGCTGATTTCCCTTTTCAATCCCCACTTCTTGTAATGAGGCTTCTAATCCTAGAAGCCAATGTGATCAGGGGCCTCCACTTCCTGATATTCCTGTTCAGAATTATTTGCATGAGCTAACCCTTGGTATTGCTGGCATAATACCATAAGTTTAACTTTCCCAACCTGGGCTCATATAAATGTAGTGAGGCGATTATGCATGGGCCAATGGCTACTAGAAGTAAAAGGCCCAGGAGGGGCCCCAGTAGGGGTATTAGATAGGGGAGAATCCCACCCCATAAAGACCATAAGGGACCATCTAATAGCTCCTGTCTTATTTTGGCCAACTTCTCTTGATGGTGTTTGATTCTGCCTGGCACTATTTATGACTTGTTAGTATAAAAAACAACATTTTTCTTGCAAGGCCACGCAAAGCCCTTCTTGCTCTGCCAAGATCAAATCTAACCCTCGCCTGTTTTGTAATTCCACTTCAGCCACTGAGGCAGATTTATATACTGTCTTCACATCTGAAATTAACTTTTGTGAGAGTTTGTTATTCCTGTTTAGCCCCACTAGCCCTGCTCCCCCAGTCACCAATTTACCTGCTACTTCTGAGCCCTACCAGTAGAGTGCTCAGACCTAGGAGTGCCTCCTAAGAGATCTATGCTAGGCAGAGGGATGGGCTCTGTTCCCGGGATGATGTCAATGTTGGGGAGCACTAATGCTGGGATGCATATAAGCCAAATTTTCACCACATATTCATACCCGTTCCTGAGGTAAATACCCTGGGCTAGAGGGAGCAGGCAGGACTTCTGAGCACTGAGTACCTTCTACCTGACCCAGGTCTACAGATTTGGTGCTGTTATGCGAATAACAAACAGAGGATTTAAAGCTAAAAAAAAAAAACAAAACAAAAAAAAAAACGGGGCTACCTTTTGACATAAGCACAGCTAGAAGAAGCAAAGGTTAGATTACCTAGTTAGACAGGGACAGCCAGAGGCCAATTACCCCCCCCAAGAGGGAGGCAAAAGTTGAGGTTTTGCTTTACACACCCATTTCGGCTCTCCCCACACACACATGGGAAGAAGTAGGGGACCGGAGGTAAGCAGTTCTAGTTTCACAGAAGCCTACTGATGAGTTGATGCCCCCACCCTTCAGTCACAGGGGTTTCCATATAGTCTTTTTTTACCAGTTCATCTGGGTGTACGACCTGATTAAATCCTCCCTCAGCAAGTGCCAGGGAGAGCGTTGCCAGAGTCAGTGAGTGCATTAGGGCTGAAGTGTGCCTGCCAGACCCGTATCTTGAGGGTATCCTCAGTGTGCTCCACTTTCCACTCATTATGGTTGGGATCAGCAGGGGCAGGTTTTAGATGGAAGGCATGAACCCAGGAAGCATGCTGTCCACCTTAACGGCAGTTGGGGTGACAGAAGGACAACATGAGGTCCTTTCCACATAGGCTCTAGTGTCTGCGAGCGGTACCGTTTTACCAGAACCTGGTCTCTCGACTTCTGGAGTTCATATGCCTGTCTGAGTCCCTTTCAGACTTGGCTTTGTAGGGGGCATCAATGGCGGCCAGCCGAGCTGCTAGGAAAGTGGAAGGGGGAGAGAAAAACATCATAAGACTCAGAAAACATTTGCACTGGGCAGGGCGCCATATGGTTGCTGCTGTAGGAAGACTAGGACTTCTATTCTGGTCCTATGAGCTGAATCAGCTGGATCTTCAGGGTTTTCTTCTCATAGGCTATGAATTTTACAACAAAGATAAGGAGGTTTCTGCTTCCTTTTCTTCCTGCAACTTAAACAGCTGTTGGGGTAGAGAGAACAGTAGAGCCCTAAACTCCAGTTGTCTTTCCTGCACTGGGTTAGACAGAGATGAAGAAATTTCATTTCTAGTAATAATTGTTTTACTTTTGACATTACCAAGAGAAGCATAATTTTTGCTACCTGCTTTAACCTCTGGGATAGATAGGAATAATGTTATCTTTAGTTGTTAACTTGGCTTATTAATTCCTGTGGCCTTTCTTTTACCCTTATTTTCCTCATAGCTTTTTCTGTTAACCATTTTGCTTTAGAGATTTCATCACCCTAGAAGTCATTAAAGGGAACGTGGTTGAAGATCAATTTTCTGTAGCTACTTCAGGCTGACAGGGGACTGCAGTTTCAATCTCTAGATAGGGTGAAATCTCATATTTCCTTAAAGGAGCAGTTAACTGGTTCACTTTTGCAGTTTTAACACCTGAAAAGGATTAGATTAATTAGACAGGGGAATATTACTTAACCCACTCAGGCCTTGGAGCAGTAAATAGCACAACTTGAATGGCACAGCTGTCCTTATTGTCTGTAATGATAGCACAAATTAGACAACAGAAAACACAGCATTATAACATTATGAATAAACACAGCTCTGAGTTACTTCAGTTAGACTAACATTTGCATTTACAGTTTATGATCTGGTTTAATACAACTAGTAAGAGCATTTTCACATAAGTTACTTCAAGGAAGTGGGTTTTAAGTTAGGCCCACTAGAATTTTAATTAGCTACCAAAAATGGTTTTTCTCTCCACCTTTACCTTGTACCTTACCAGGTATTTGAATAACTTGGCTTTTTCCTTTGCACATATACAGCACTGTTGGAGAAATCTCCATCTGGGGCACCCCCATTACTTACAGCGCTTTTCTGAGGATAGGTTGTAGACACAGCAGGGTTGTCACATTACAGTCACTCAGGTTTGGCTGATGAGTTGGTCAGTTCAGCATGAGGATTTTGTAGCTGGCTGGCTTGGGCATCTCACCTCTGTAGGAATTTTTAGAGGTGACTTGTCTGTTCCACTCCTCTCCAGGTTTGGAAGAGACTGACCTCAAATTCTCTTCTCCTGAGATTGAGGGTGGAGGGTGAGAGCAGGGCCCACAGGCTGTGGTCAGTCAGTGCTGCTTCAGAATCTAGGAAATCTTCAATTTCCTTAGTCAGGCCATTTATCTCAGTCTCTTTCCGGTCTTTTCAGCCAAATGCTTAACTGTGCCTGCTTGTCACACCACCTCAAATCCAATTATTCCTCTGAAAGAGGGCTTTGGGGTCCCCTCACTAATTTTTGGATTTTCTGTCTGCATGGGGATTACTCCTCATGCAGAGAGGAAAGCCATTTGCTTGTATCTTGTGCAAAGCAACATGATGCCGCTACATAAAATGGTACTAAAAGATTCTGGGAGAAGAGAAAAAGCAAATATTACTTAAATTACTCAGATAATTTTAGAATTTTTTTACAACGAAATCTTTCATATATTTTTCTTAAAACCATGACCAATTTTATAAAACCTCCTGTGATACAAATATTAATGTTCTTGGTAACAAATAATGAAAAATTGCAAAATAATATTTTAATTATGCTTAATTATACATATAGAAATTTAGTTAGTTTTCTGAACTTGGTTTGCAGGCAGAAAACACCAGCAATTTACGTTACACAAATTAATTTTGAAAACCAGAAAGAATGAATGCTCACTACTTCTGGCAGAACATGCTTAAAAACATTTACACTTTTTTTTAACCTAGAGACATATTAATAATTTGATTTGATTTGATTATACAGATTTTTCCTAGTATACATTTTTAATTTCTTTTGCACCACTTTCCTTTCTGCATGCAAGGCAAATGCCCTACCACCCGGCTCCTTCTCTTTTCCTTTCTTTTAAAAACTTCTCCACTCATCCTTTAGCAGTGGTCAAACCTCCACGTGCGCCAGTTCTGCTGCTAAAAACCTCCACGTGCACTGAAAAACAAACAAACAAAAACAACCACAATACTTTGCAACATCCTTATTTTTTTTAAGAAACCTTTAAGTTAGAAATTTAAATGCTCAAAATTTTTCCTGCCTTCCAAACCATTAGCTAGATTTTTCTTTTGATATGTAAATGATTCACATTCCCCAGCCAGGTGAGTTTGGGAGGACAATAGTTTGCCCTGGGGCGTGGTGAATTCCTTCAGGCTGGAGAGTTTAAAAAGCACATTTTTGTTTTCTTCAGCTAGAAAAAAAGTGGCCAGTTGCTCTTTGTTTTTTTTTTTTTCTTCTGGGCCTGAACGCGTGGCAGGGAAGTTGGGCGATCGCAAAGTCCAGAAATTCTCCAGGGAAAATTTATCCCCGATGGCCATTGAGAAATCTGGGGTTTGCAATTTCCAACACCCTCCGCCATGTTCCTAGAGTTTCTTTCCATGGTCAGACCGAAGAAAAACATAGAACACACAGACAAAAACAAACAAACAGACAGACAGTGGCGCCACACTGGAACAACCAAATGAATGCGTTCAAGTAATCTCTGCCCAATGTCCTAGTGTCAGAGTAAGTGGGGTGGATTGAATTTGTCTCATTTTAGCACAACCTTAGAAAGAGAAAATGGGAAGGAATCAAACTTGTAGAATCGCCAGGAAGGTGGACAGGCAAAGGAGGCAGTCAGAGGGGAGTCAAACGAACATCCAGAGACACAACTGTAAAATTCACAGATTAATTCTCGACTGTAAATACCAACAATAAATTCAAGACTATGCCAAATTAATTCTCGACTGTAAATACCAACAATAAATTTAAGACTATGCCAATAAGAACCAAGTTCTTGAGCTCCACAAATCACAGGCAGACCTCTCCCAGCAGCCCGGGAACGTCTTCCCGCTGCTCTTACTGATCCCTTGGGGTACCACCAGGGTCGTGACCTAAGCAGCCAAAGCTCGTCAACTTCCCTGCCCACCTGGAATACGCGTCAAGTGGGGGACCACACACACCTGGAAACACATCAAGTGGGAGATCCCTTAGTCACGCGAGGGACTCGAACCCTCCTGTGATACAAAGTCTGCTTCTACTCGGTTTCCACGTCGAGCAAAGAGCTCATAGCCTCAGCCACTAAGCCACCACAAACTCAGCTTCCCACTGGACACAGAATACAACATAATCTTAGACTAAGACAGACACGAAGCGCTCACACAGACACATCAGAACTCACCAGACCACCTGTTCATAGCTCTGTACCGGGCAGAATGAGGACTCCTGGCTGGCTCGCCAAACTGAAAGGTTCGAACGTCCTAATCTAGCTGCCCGACGCAGAGAAATGAAGAGGCTGATGAGTCCCAGCAAATGCTTTGAAAAGTGCTTTAATACTGACCATTCGAATGGCCAGGGTCAAAGTGCCCCCACCAGAGAAGGGGGACAAAGAGACCTCGTGGTTCCCTAGTTTCCCCCTTATATAGGATGGGAAGTGGGAGGGGAAGGAGAGTCCTTGAGGGCTGGACTTCCGCTATGGTAACACGAATCATTGGTGAGGTAGGGGTAAAGGTGGGGCCGAGGCAGTGACGACTTCCTTAAGGGTGGGGCCAAGATAGTGACGACTTCCCTTAAGGGTGGGGTCAAGGTAGTGATGACTTCCCTAAGGTCGGGACACCCGCCAAGGCTGGTGGGGGGGGGCTGATTTCCTTTTTCAATATTACCACCAAGAAAAATGGAATAGAATAGAATTTTTCTTAAAGTGCTAGAAGTTACAAGACATTATGGTAAAGGTATAGGTGTATGACTTTGTACACCCTAAGCCTATCATTAAAACTATTATAAAAAATAAATACTAAAATTAAAAAAGATTCATTTTTTAAAAAAATAATTTAAAAATGGGGCTGGAGACATAGTATATCAGATAAGGCACTTGCCTTGCAAAACACAAAACTGGTATCTATCTCTTATGGTCCTCTGAGCTCTGATATGATTAATTCGTGAACCAGGAGTAAACCCTGAACTCATATGGTGTGAGCAAGAAACCAAAATCATAATAATAATAATAATAATAATAAATGAATAAATAGAATTAGTGTATCTGAGGTACAAATGCAAAATAAATCTATTTGAACCTTGGCTACATGGCAATTTAATTTATTTTATTGTATTTTATTTTAATTTTGAGACAGGATTGCTTCAGGCATCTTGCATCTCACATCTCTAGTGGGCTGAATTCCTTAACGAAAAGAAAGCGGACACACGAATGAACAAATATGAAATATGAAATAATGAAACCACACAAAATACATTGTATGGGGACCTACATCTGCAATAGATATGAGACAATTTTATTCTCCAGGCTGGGAGTATATAAAGGGTAAAGAGACGGTCATATCATGAAAGAAATGCCCATATTTGTTTCTCTCAAATACAGAAACTATCAATGTTCATTGCTTGATTTTAAAACAAATACATATGGCTTTAGGTGGTTTGTAATCTTAGAATAGAATAGGTTTCAATTAGGAGCCAGAGGATAAAAGGAAGGCTAATTTCTTGCATATCAAAGTAGTTCCTGGCCCTAGGTATCATTACTGATGTAATTTAAGGGATAGCAGGAATCCTGGTTTTCTTCCTAATAACAAATATCCTTAACCTGAGGGAATAATTTTCTAGCTCGGGGCTAAGCCCCATTTCCTATGGTCTGGTTATAGAAAGAGATAAAACTTATGAAAGAGGTACAGAATTACACCTAGTAAATAGCCTAATTCTACACTGGCCAAACTGTTTGTTAGCAGGTATTCAAAGTGACAGGGTAAGTCCCTGAGGCAAAGTTATCCTGCTGTGGCACTCAAAGACAAGGAGAGAAGACATTGTCTTGAAGATGCTATGTTTTGACTTGGCCTCTAGAAGTAAATAGGCTGACAGAAAGAGATTGAGCCTGTATTACTTGGTGCAGAAATTTCTCTGGAAAAAGGAATTTGATAGATGCCCTATTTTGGCCTGTAATTTATACAAGGGAGAGAATATGCCAAATAATGACCAAAAATATAATGCCAAGCATCTCTTCGGAAATTCCTCAACCATCCACGCAGCGGGAGAAAAGCATCCACAGCAGGCCCTTTGAGGAACCCCGTGGGGGTTATTTTAGTTCTTCCCACCAGGAAAATCTGAGGATACATCTGGTGGGCTTGAAAAGTTAAAGTGTGAGTTAATGGTGAACGGAGCTGTTTTTCTTATTCTTTTAATGTTTTACTTAAGTTGTCTTTCTGATGAGTTACTGCCTAAACTGTCTTTACTTAACTTGTCTTTTTTGATGAGCTAGGGCCCAGATGTAGTCTTTAACTTCCCGTGTTTTACAGCCCCTGCATGGGCAATTCCCTTTATCTCAGTAGGAGCCCCTGCGAGAGTATGTTTTACAGCCCCTGTGCGCCAATTCCCTTTAACATGGTAGGGGGCCCCTGTGCAGTTTATCTAAATTTCGCAGGTATGTTTAAATAATGCATTTTCCTTATCTTACAGCCCCTATGTGGTCTGTATTTCCTGCCCTTTACTACCTGTTTCTCTTCAAAGCTTGTCTTGATCTTTAACAATTACTGACTAAGAGTGACTTTGTTTTTGCCTGAAAAGTATATAAACAGACTGGACAACGGCTCAGGATCTTTTGCCTCTGTCCTGTTATGGACATGCTTTAGACCCTGACCGGCCAGAAATAAAGAACTCGCTTGAGTATTTGCCTGGGCATCAGTCTCTACATTTCTCTGCATCAGGCAGCTAGATTAGGACATCCAGACCTTTCAGGCTGAGCTCCCTAAAAGTTTATGTATGCCATGGCACAGAATATATTCTAGGATATCTGGTGCCAGACCAGTATATTTTGCTGAACTAGCCAAATATTTATTTTAGAATTACTTATTATGTATTATCTACCTTCAGGAGATGACATTATCTGCAACAAAATTACCATTTTCCAAAATTCATTGACCAACTAGAAGGCACTAAAATCTAAATAAATTTTTTGGAAAAAATTATCAACGTGGTGACATTTTTCCCAGTCTTGACATCATTCAGTCCAATATTAGAAAATAATGTCACATAAATTTTTATAGTGGATCCTATTAACCTTTCTAACCAATGTATGTTGACTTTATTTTGTGGCTAAATTTTTTTTTCTTGAAGATGAAAAAGCATCATTTTTAGGAAAATGAAGAGGGCATTTGTTTATCTTTAAAACATCCTTCTATGTACCTCTACTTTGACTGATTTGTAATTTGACCAAAACAATAGTACTGAGAGTCTTTTACTGTGCCAGATATGGGAATGTATCTCTTTCCAATATTTCTGTCTTTGTCTCACCCCCTCTTTAAAATTTTCTATTATTGACTAATATCTCCATTCATTTATAATCAGCACTAAACTATATAAATATTCCCCTCAGCCCTAGGTCAGCTATGTGTTAGCCAGTGAAGAGGCAAGAGAAGTATAAAAATCTATCATAATAAGGACCAATGTGACAGCATAATGAGTAGGATGTTTGCCTTGCATGCAACTGACCTGGGGTCTTTCATCCCATAGCATTCCAGGAGTGATATCTGAGCACTGAGACAGATGGTTATGGGCTTAAAACAACAAAAACTATCAAAATATATTTTGGGCCATATCTGTATTTACTATTATTATTATTAACTCCAGAGTAATGAATGCTTATTTACCACTAAGTGATATAATTTATCACTTTTTAATTTTCTGCTACCAAATTTATATTAAGGAGATTATTTATTTTCCAATTGTCCTTAAAGTTTCTGGGCACTGATAACAGAGCTATGTTTCTATTGCTTTCTGCCTATCTCTACTATCTTATGTAAATATTTAGCAGGTTAGGCAAGCAAGGTCCCTTAGAATGATGGCAGCATTGCCTCCAAAGCCAGTATTATTTGGTCACTTATTCATAATTCTATGCTTAGGGATCACACCTGGCAGTGCTTGAGGGGATTATATGTGGTACAGTAGATTCACATCAAGGTCAGCTACACACAATTGACTTAAATACTTAAATAAGTACTATATCTGTAACTCTAATTTTTGTGAGGGATGAGGGGCTTCCAAGCAATATTCAGAGCCTGTAGCCCCATCACAATTCTCTGCCAGTCAGTTTATTAACCTGGATTAATCTGGCTACTAAACTGAAGTAAGACCGAATTCTCTGCAAACCTTGAAATTTGTGAGGTGGTGAAGAATAGCTGTTACATTGTGGATAGAGGTCCTGCAGTGTTGTGGGTTAGAGTGAGGCATGTAGCTCCTCTAGAATCTAGCTGGGGTAAGTAGACAATTTGTTGGATGTATTTTATTCTTCACCAATCCTTTCTCAGTTAGTTTTAGCAGCAGTAAATCAATCACATATACATCTATACATGTTATGAATATGGTTTGAGGAAAACAAATATATTTCTTCAATACATTTAAAATTATATTGAATTAAGAGGTAAAAAGCTTTCTAATATTTTTTACATATTTAGTAACCATAAAGTACAAACACTGCATTCGTATAGTTGGCAGTTCAAAAATCTCATTAATAGATTTCTATTATTGCCTCTTTTACTTAATGAAAATATTATTCTTTATATACCATTGAAAGCATTTTCTATGTTCACACTGCTCATTTTGTGTACTATTCTAATAGATTGAAGAGACAATCTTCCTTAAAGAAGGTCATAAGAAGTCGAGAAGAAACTCAAAGATTATGACTAGTGGGAATAATAATTGTTTTGCAGAGTATAACTCTCCACACTGCTTTGTGACTTCTAACCTTTTATGAATGTTTATGTATGCACCTCTCGAGTGGATTCTGTGTGAAACAGCACTTGACTATTCTTAAGATAATCTTTCTTCCACTAACCTAACTATAAATCAATGAAATTATCTTATTTTATTATTTCTAGGTACTTTACATATTTTTAAAGCAGATCATTTTGAGAAAATGATATTCTTTTGGGCAATGTTAATTATGTTTATCACATACTGTAGGAAGATGTCACAGAAAATGACCTCAAGTGTAGCTGGGTGAAAAACTATGCTCACATCTCTAATAAGTATTATAAATCAAATAAGAAAATCTTACAGCCATTTTTTTAAGTTTTTTACATTAGCTTTGTAAAGTTTAATATTCTTTTAAATACTTAAACAAGCTTGTATGCTCTCTACTTTCTTTTTTCTACCGATACTCATAATTTGGACCTGGATTCTCCATAATTAGGTCATTAAAACGCCTCTTCTTGTAACACTGAAGATCTGGTCATCTGTCACTTTATAGCCAATAAATCATGACAGGTTATAAAAGAGCATTATTGGCAATAAACCAACTGGTTGCTTAAAAGACTAGAGTATTTAGGTTCTCAAAGTAATCATCCAATCTATTTGTCTACATTGAAGCAGCTTTTATAGAAAAATAGATCAGGGGAATATTTTTGAGAAAAGTGGCTTTCAGAACTTGGTGTGCTTCCTTCCCCATTATGTTCCCCTTCTTTGCAAATCTAAGCCACCTGAGTAAATGTTGAACTTCAATTTAGGCTTTTGGAGGTCAATGAACCACTCAGAAGAGTTTCTAGTTTCTCATTTTAAATTCAGATCTTTTTTGTTTGTTTTGTTTTGGTTTTTTGTTTTTGGGTCACACCCGACAGCACTCAGGGGTTACTCCTGGCTCTACACTCAAATTGCTCCTGGCAGGCTCGGGGGACCATATGGGATGCCAGAACTCAAACCACCGTCCTTCTGTATGCAAGGCAAATGCCTTACCTCCATGCTATCTCTCTGGCCCCTAAATCCAGCTCTTTATTTTTATTTGCAGAGGAGACTATAAACACTTTCTCCAACTGCCCCACATTATGCATTCGAGTTCCCCACATATGGGGAAATTGCAGGAATCAATATATCCAGGGTGTAATTAATATGCTTTACCCTGGGAAAGCCACCTTTATAATGTTATCCTCCCTGTTGTAAGTATTTAGCTCTTAAGATTTTGTTTTTACTACATTAGTAAAGAACAACTTATTCTTTTACAAGATTTGTGTTATAATATACCACTTAAATTTTACTCATTCAATCATTATATAATATAAAATATATATAATAAGAAAGTAAATAATTTTAAATCCTAGTAGTAGAAAAACAAAATTTTTAAGTTAAAAAACCATTTGAACTGCAAATTAGAGTTTACTATGGTAAATATTATCATATAGTATTGGGCATTAAAGATTTCTAGATCAAATACATACTAAATAAAAAATGTTCATATAGATTTAAATTATATTTTATGTCATATCAAAATCATTATGTGAGTCACTTACATTAACTTTTATATATTGTTTGTTTGAATATCAATTGAAAATAAAATTTAAGTGGTTATTCTGGCATTTTTATGTGCTAAATCTGGTTAGGCAAATGGAGAAATTAGAATTTAGCAAAAAATTACAAAGAAAATAGAAATATTTTAATATTTTTATTGCAACCCTAGTGAGCACCAGAACCTTGGGATAGTCCAGAGATACCCAGTACAAGGGCTGAGAAGCATTGTATTCATATACTAAAGAATTATGGATTTATGGGTTCTGAATATTGCTTGGAAGCTCCCCACCCCTCACAAAAATTGGGGTGGCAGAGATAGTACTTAAGTATTTTAGTCACTTGTGCATAGCCAACCTTGATTGAATCCACTATACCACATAGAATTCTCCCAAGCACTTCCAGGTGTGATCCCTAAGCACAGACTTATGAGTAAGCACCAAGAATATGGCTGTGGAGTCAATAGAAAATTAAATAGAAACACTCTAGGCCCCAAATATAGAAAGGAGAAGAAAAGAAATTGAGTGGAGAAGAAAGACAAATATGAAATGATGGCAGACAGGGGCCAAAGGGTCTTCAGTGCATTGGTGATGCTAAGAAAGGACTGAATTTATCAGAGTCAACGACAATGAAATTATGAGACTCAAACTTTAACCAACTTTAAAATGTGCTTATTGTATGGCAGGCTGGTCCTGGTGGTGGTGGCTTGGTGCTGGACTCTGGGAACGTTGGTGGAGGGAGGTTGACACTGGTGGAAGAATTGATCCTTAAACATTATATGTCTAAAACTCAACTATGAATAACTTTGTAAATCACAATTGTTTAAATAAATAAACATTTTAAAAAGAAAGAAAACAACAAACAACATCTAAAAATTAAAATTATTACTTTGAACATTTAAAAATGCACATATAAAATCTATTGTAATTGTGTACTTATTTAGTTTTATTGGATCATCATGTTTAATAAAATATACAATCACAAAAATACATATATAAATTTGACATAAATTCCAAAACTAAATTCTTTAATTAAAAATTAAATGTAAATCCTGTATACAAATGCCAGTAATTCTAGTGACTATGTACATCTGTAAAGAGAATCCCATGACAATCAAGTATCTAGGGTTCTAATGAATTTTTACTTATTCTGCTATTGTAGGTGACTTACATAAAATGGGAGAAAAGAGGGAGTAACCTTGAAAGGAGACTCTACCAGGATCCTCTTTCCCACCTTGGTCACCCAAGGAAGTACCTGAATAGTGTAGGGATGTTTTAAGACTACCACAGGACTTGCACAGTACAAAGCTCAGATCTTTTTGTTTGTTTATTTATTTGTTTGGTTTTTTTTTGTTTTTGGGCCACACGCGCTGGTGCTCAGAGGTTACTCCTGGCTATCTGCTCAGAAATCGCTCCCGGCTTGGGGGACCATGTGGGACACCTGGAGATCAAACCGCAGTCTGTCCTAGGCTAGTACTGGCAAAGCTGACATGTTATAGCTTGGGCCACTGCTCTGGCCCCAAAGAGATACATTTTCAATAGAGAACATAGACTTCTCATATGGAGATGTGCTTCCCACCTCCAATGAGTGGGCTGCTTGCCTTTGCAAAAAAAATTATGGTATTTCTTCCAAATTGCATTCCCTCATGTAGGACTTTCTATGAAGAAGAGGCTTGGAACTTCTTGGTGGTTCACCTTTATATCCTGATCATATATATTCCTTCTGGAGATTCTCTCTGTGATTAAGCCTTCTCTAAGTCTTTGTTAGCAACATTTAAGAGTCCTTTTACACTCATCCTTTTAACTGCTTTAGGGTATTGACAGACTAAATTACTTGAATTACATCTTGGTTTTACTACTTCCTGAGAACTCACTAACAGGCTCTATGCCCTTTCTCCCATCTCTCCCATTTCTCTGCCTGCTTCATTATCATTCTTGAAAGAACAGCTGCATAGAGCAAGCCTTTTAGTTATTGCTTGTCACAACTTCACAGCTCTGAGTTTAACTTAGATTTCCATAAATTTAAATCTAACTTACAACATACAAGAACTTGAGCTATACAAAATTGTCAGTATTTGATTGTTTGACCTACAGAAACGTTTCTGATGTTCAAATTCTAAACTTTACATTTCTATTACTTTTTAAATTATTCTACATGTTTTTGGAGAAATATTTTTGTCACACTTGGTAGTGAGAAATCCTGTTGTTTTCAACTTAATTTCTAAATTTCTCTTAAGATACCCACACAGTTTTAAAAGGAAAACTATCTAATACAGTTTCTTTAAATTCACTTTTAGGGAAGATTTATATTTTGTTATTAAGGCAGTTTTAACATTTGAGATTACTATGTCTACAGAAGAATCTCTCAGTGTATACTGAGCAGGAACAAAGTCAAAAGCATGCTTGTGAATCACTCAATAACATAAATTTAAAACTAAAAACAAATTTTCTTCATCAAGTTCATAAATGTGTTTTGTGCAGTCCCTAGTCCTGCATTACCATCTGTTGAAGGAAGAAAAAGCACTCGCAGTTACTATTTTGGGAGTGAATACTTGTCATATCATCCGGTTTTCTTGGTTGTAATGTGGAACACCAGTAGAATTTTAAATGTAGAACTGGAAGTTAGCACCCCAAGATCACATTTCCCAGTCATAACAGGAAGAGGCTGTTTTAGAAAATTGGCTTAATTTATAAATCATTTTATTTACATCATTCCTATTTCTAATAATGATATCTACCCCTTAGTTTTTTTTCCTTTCCAATTCCCTTCACTTCTCTCTTCTTCCTTCCTCCGTTTTTGCCTTTTTTTTTTTATTTTGATTATATGGTCTGGAGAGAGTGAAGTTAAAAACAGGGGTTATGGGGACATTCTTGCAATAATTTTCAGAGACAAAAGAGAGGAGGGCTGGAAGTTCCAGCTCACTTCATGAAGCTCACCACAAAGAGTGATGAGTGTAGTTAGAGAAATAACTACATTGAGAACAATCCTAACAATGAGAATGAATGAGGCAAGTGGAAATCTTGTCTAGAGTACAGGTGGGAGTGGGGTGGGGAGGAGGGAGATTTGGGACATTGGTGGTGGGAATGTTGCACTGGTGAAGGGGAAGGTGTTCTTTACATGACTGAAACCTAACCATAATCATGTTTGTAATCAAGATATTTAAATAAAAATATTTAAAAAAAAAAGAAAGAACTTAACAAAGTGACTACTGTATAGGTGTGGAGAGATAGCACAGCAGGAGGGTGGAAAAATATATGTATATTACATGTTGACTGTATTTATATTATATATTTTATGTGATGTCTATAATTATAAATGCCTGTTGAGAATATTGATATATCATATATTTCCAATAATTTTTTCAAGGAATCTATGATTTTTTCCATGGATGTGTACCAATTTACATATCCACCAAGAGTTTATAAAGGTTGCATTTTTCTCAACTTCAATATTTGTTGTTTCCAGTCTTTTTGGTATAGGACTGCCATGTTGTAAAATAAGGCACCTCCAGATGTATCTATGGATTTTCTTGGAGCAGTGAGCTGATAAATCCCCAAAAATATTTTAGCCAGCAGGCCTGTTGGTTGACATTATTATATTTCCTAGGTGGATTACTAGCAGTATTTCTGAAATTCACGACATGATAGTGACATTACAATTTCTTTTTTATTATTTGGCACTTTCTCTCCATTGTAAAAGTTAAAGGCCAAAATACGGCCTCAGTCAATGACTCTACTCAGGGAAATTTTCAGTATCAAAAGTCTACAAAGAATTTTCCTACTGGCCAAATAAATTTGCAACTCAAGAGCCCAGGGCCACCTACTTGCAAAGCAGCTTTTCTGGTTTCAGCTTCTAGGTGGTAAACAGTTTCTATCTTCCTTGCTAGTTGCTATCCAGAGAGTTCCTAAATTGTAGCAAAACAAGTTTTCCATCTTTTGTCATAAGATTCCTCCTTTCTAAACTTATCATGCTACTTCCTCCTTCTAAGCAGGGGGTGGGGGTTCTTTTCACCTGTACTGGCTGGTTTTTGATATGTATATTTTAGGTTCTATTGTCTTTGTGTCCCTTCTTTTATGACTTCCTCCTTTGTCAATGAGGAATTCCTTTCATGCCTGAGTCTGGGTTGACTACTTATATATATTATCAACATGGAAGAGTAAAATTGTTGAAAAGGGAAATCAACAACTAGTTACACCAGCCCCCACTGCTGTAACTCATGGAACTTAAAGGTCAGGTTTTGTAACCAGAATTCTGTAATTTTCTATGCTTATACCTGCTTTTTTGTATCTAACCCTTTTTGTCCTAAAAAGGAAGTTTATACCAACGCTAAGCTCATGCCCTTATAAGGAACCTGTATTACCTTAGCGGATGTCATGCCCTTATAAGGAAACTATTATCTTAGAGTGTCTCAAGCGAATGTTCTGACCTTAAAAAGGAATCATACCTACCCCGTCTCCCCCCTCCCCTTCTTATGGTATATAAGGATGAACAAAGAAAGCCACGTGGTCCTTTTGCCTCTGTTCGGTTCTGAACGAGCATTGGACGATGGCTGGCCAGAATAAAGAACCCACTTGAGCTTTTGCCTTAGTGAATGTCTCTTCATTTCTCTGCATTGGAGCAGCATCTGAACTACCGAGCCTTACATTTTCTCATGTCTGTTGAAGACGCGGGTTCCCATACAATTTATTTTGTGTGGTTTCATTATTTCATATTTCATATTTTGCCACCCGTGCAACCCAATCTCCCTGAAGCGGATTCATTGAAATCCCGTTGGCTCTGTAGAACAGAAGCCACCTACAGCATAGGACATTCTAAGCAGAGTGAGGTGATAGCTCATCATTTTAATTTGCATTTTCCAAATAAACACTTATACTGCTGTTGAGCAGTTTTTATGTGCCCATCTGTCTGCCTTCCTTCACAATCATCTTAAGATATTTTCTCCTTTTTTTACTGGGATGCCTATTGTTCCACATTGTTGTTAAGCTGCATTTATTTTTTAAGGGGAGAGCAGTTTGGATAACACCTAGTTTGCTCAAGGCTTCCTCCTAGCTCTGAGGCCAGATATCATTCCTGACAGTGCACAGAATGCTAAGATCGAATCTGACTGGGCAGGGGAACATTCATCCATGCTCAGCATTTATTCCTGTCTCTCCACTCAAGGATCACTTTTTGCAGTGTTTTGAGCACCATATGTACTGCTGCAGATCAGACACAAGTCAGGTACATACTTGCAAGGCAAGAACTTTGCTGTTGGATTATCTCTCTAGATCTTGTTTGGATTCATTTAGTTAATTTTTGTATATGGTTTAAATAGTGACATAGTTTTTGAGTTCTCAATTATATCCTGTTGATCTGTGTGTCTGTTTATGTTCTAATACTGTCTGGGTTTATTCTTACTACTTTTACTTTGTAGCATAATTTGAAGTCAAATACTATGATGACAGAACATGTCACCTTTTGCTCAGAATGGTTCTAATTACTTAATATCATTATGTGATTTTGTATGAAAATATGTACATTCAATGTATGTTCTTTACAATTGATGCACTATAAAAACAATCCAAAAACCCATTAAACAAACCATGGGGGAAATGTGGCATGCAAAAATAAAATATGATTTTTATAAGAAAAATATAAAAATCTTGCCTTTTACTACAGCTTGGATATAGGAAGAGGTTGTCATGTTGGATGAAATAAGTCAGGAGAAGGACAAATACCAAAATATATCATTCATAAGTGGTTTACAGAGAAATGATATAAACTATATCAAATGAAAACAAACTCTTGGACTTTTAAAAAAGAACTAAGGTCACTGAAGCAGAGAGATAGTAAAGACTAGAAGTGAAATAAGGACACCAGTAGACTTATCATTTAGGTTTCCTAAGAAGTATATAATCATGTAAAGTAAAAGCATAGTATTACTGAAAATCATGTTATCTTAAAATATAATTTTAAAAAGTTTGAGAAGTTTTGACATTGATAATGGGCTTGGCATTGGCATGAAAATAGAAAAAATGTT
Source organism: Suncus etruscus (assembly GCF_024139225.1). NCBI lineage: Eukaryota > Metazoa > Chordata > Mammalia > Eulipotyphla > Soricidae > Suncus > Suncus etruscus. The sequence continues at coordinate 60,415,623 of NC_064859.1, read as the reverse complement.
ACATACTATATCAGCAAAAGAAAAAATTGACATGCTCATATCAATAGAAACTGAAGAAAGATCCTACCATTTAACACATTTATAATATAAACTCAATATATTTATAATATTATGATAGTACTTAACATAATTATGATCATAAAAATCCATTTCTTTATGATATAAAGCATGGGTCTCAAACTCATGGCCCACAGGCCATTTGTGGCCCTACATACAACATTTTGTGGCCCTGCCCTAGATGAATCTTTTTTTGTTTTGTTTTGTTTTAGTTGTTTGGGTCACACACCCCAATGTTCAAGGCTTACTAAGGACTTTGCACTCAAGAATCACCCTGACTTTGCTTCCTGCGGCCCCCATGTAAATTGAGTTTGAGACCCCTGATATAAAGTAATAAAATGCAATACTCCCATTTACTTAAAATAGTATGCCAAAGTATCAAATTTTAACTGATCAATTTAGCAAAGGAATTGAAAGATAAAGACATGAAAATTATAATTCACAATTGATGGAATTGTGACATATTAAATAGAATCATATTCACGTATTAGAATAATCAATTATAAATATTTTATATCCTATATAAACTATTGCACAGGTTAAATGCAGTTCCCATCAAAATTCTATGATGTTATTCAAAGATATAAAATAAATTACTAAAATTTATATAAAATCATAAAACTCCCTAAATAACCAAAGCCATTCTTAGAAACAACAAAAACAAAAACATCTATTCTTAGAAACAACCACAGATGATACCCAGAAAGAGGTGCAGACCAGCATGGAGAGCTGAACTCATACCGAGAGGCAAGCTAGCAGCACACTTCCAAGGCCCAGACAGGATCCAGTGAGAGATAAAGACAAGAAGTAGGCCAGAGCAGTAGATCAGTGAGTCTGACATGTAGCAAACCTGAGTTTGATCTCTTGCCCTACATAAAGTCACCTGAGCCTTATGGGGAATGATTCGTAAGTGCAGAGCCAGGGAAAAAAAAAGACAAACTTGGTGATCCACCCCTACTCTTCAGAGGTTACAGCAAGCTATGCAACACTTGGAGACTCAGATGGGATTCAGTGAGAAGTATAAAGCAGATAGGTGAGATTCCTTTTCCTTAGAGGGGTCAGCAAGGTCACACACCTTAATCATATTAAGATATTTTCTCCTTTTTTACTGGAATGCCTATAGGATCAACAAGATCTGCTTAATGAGAAGAGTAGAGATATCCTCTAGTCAATGAACTGAAGCAGAACACATAGAAAACATCACACTACAAAGGACATAATGTGGAAGCAAAGCAGAACACCTCCATGCTTAGAGAATGAAGTTGAGAGCCCTGTAGACCCACTAAGTTTCTGCAACCAATATATCCTCTCCAATAAAGACCTCTGAGCATCACTGAATGATGTCCAAAAACCAAAAACCAACAAACAAAAAGAAAAGAAAAAGAAGTCAGAAGCAGAAGAGATAGCATGGAGGTAGGGCATTTCCCTTGCATGCAGAAGGATGGCATTCTATATGATCCCCCGAGCCTGCGAGGAGCAATTTCTGAGCATTGAGCCAGGAATAACCCCTGAGCGCTGTTTGGTGTGACCCCCCCCCAAAAATGAAGTAAATTTCAAACAGACACAAATATAAATTTTAACATCAGGAAATTAAACAGCTCAATACTGAACATCAATGGGTAAGAGATGAGATCACAGAGAAAATCAAAAAATTCTTAAAACAAATTAGAATGAAGACACAAATTATCTCTCAGACTATGTGGAAACAGCAAAAAGGCACTAAGAGGAAAATTCATAGCTTTGCAAGCATTTATCAGGAAGGAAGAATGGGCTTACATAAATAATTTAATGACATAGCTAAAATATTAGAAAAGGATCAATAAAATGAACCAAAAATAGGCAGGCAGAAGGAAATAATAAAGTTTAGAACAAAATTAATGAATTGAAACTAAAAAGATTTAAAAATTAATGAAAGTAAGAGATGGTTCTTTAAAAAATAATAAGTTGGGGCCAGAGAGATAGCATGGAAATAAGGTATTTGCCTTTCATGCAGAAGGTCATTGGTTCAAATCCCAGCATCCCATATGGTCCCCCAAACCTGCCAGGAGCGATTTCTGAGCATAAAGCCAGGAGGTAACCCTTGAGCACTGCTGGGTGTGACCCAAAAACCAAAAGAAAAAAAAATGTCAAATAGGCCATGAGCAGGAACCACAAAGAAAGGCAGAGAGAAAAAATTTAGACAACTAATTAGAAATGAAAAGGGGGAGATTACTACAGATACTGCAGAAATTCAAAAGGTAATCAGAGATTACTTTGAGAAATTTTATGCCACGAAACAAGGGACCCGGAAAAATGGATAAATTCTCAGCCTGCTATAAACTCCCAAGTTTGAACAAAGATGATCTAGAATATCTAAACAGACCTATCATTATTGGTAAAATTAAAATTGTAATCAAAAACAAAAGTTTATGCCCATATGGATTCACTAGTGAACTCCTTCAAACCTTTAAATAGGAATTATTGGCAATACTTTCAAGCTCCCCAGGAAATGAAAAAAGCAGAAACATCCCCAACTATTTCATATGAAGCTAATATCACTTTGATACCAAAAGCACAGAGATGCCACAAAAAAGAGAACTACAGGTCAATATCCTTACTGAATGCAGATGCAAAGATTCTCATCAAAATCAAAAAGGATTAAAGACCTTGATATAAAAACTGAAACTACAAGAAACATTAGAAGTAAACCTAAGCAAAACTCTCCATAACATTTAGATGAAAGGCATCTTCAAGGAGGAAACACTACTTTCCTAGAATGTGGAAGCAAAGATAAATAAAGGCAAATTTATAAAAACTTGTAGGCTTCTTTATTTCTAAGGAAAGAGTGAATAGAATAGAAAGGCTATCCAAATAATAGCAGGAACTGTTCATTCAATATTCACCTTATAATGTTCTAATTTCTAAGATATACAAGGTCTTGACAACTCAAGAAAAAAATATTTAACCCCATAACAAAATGGGAAGAAAAAAATGAACAGATATTTCCTTCAATGAAAAATACAGGGGCCTGAGTGATGGCAGAGCAGTAGGGTGTTAGCTTTGTATGCAACTAACCTAAGACAGACCGTGATTTGATCCTTTGGTGTCCCATATTGTCCTCCAAGCCAGGAGTGATTTCTGAGTGCATAGTCAGGAGTAACCCTTGAGCATCACTGGGTGTGGCTCATAAAGCAAAAAAAAATTAAAAATTAAAAGAATACAATGGCCAAAGGGCAATAAAAATGCTCAACATAACTCATCATCAGGAACATGCAAATCAAGACAACAATGAGGTATCATCTCACACTACAGAGTCTGGAACGCATCATGAAGAACAAGAACAACCAGTGCTGGCGCAAATGTCAGGAGAAAGAAACTCTCACTCACTGATAGTTTTGATGCCATCTAATTCAGCTTTTTTGGAAAACAATATGGATATTCCTCAAAAAGCTGGACATTGAGCTTCCATATGATCCAGCAGTACCACTCGTAGGGATATGCCCTAGGAACACAAAAACACAATATAAAAATGCCCTCTGCACTCCTATGTTCATTGCAGCTCTATTTACAATAGCCAGAATCAGGAAACAACCCATGTGCCTGACAACAGATGAGTGGCTAAAAAGACTGCAGTACATCTACACAATGGAATACTACACAACTGTTAATAAAATGATGTCATGAAATTTGCTTATAAATTGATGTACATTATAATTATTGTGCTGAGTGAAATGAGTCAGACTTTGAGAGATAGACATAGAATAGTCTCATTCATCTGTGGCATGTAAGAAATAAAGTCATTATGGTAAAAACATTAAGAAACAATAGAGATGAGGGTTGTGAGGATTACACAATGATATGATACTTGTTATAAAAAAACTTCCATGACAATGATAGTTGACAGTGATCACTCTGGACATATCCAGGTGCTGAAAGTGTGTAAAATGTCATTCATGGCACCTTCTTATCGACAATAATGCAAACCTAATATTAGAGAAGAAAGACAAAGTGTGAGAGAGAAAGAAGCAAAATTCCTGTCCCAGAGTCAAATAGGGATTGGTAGATGGTATGGTAATGGGGGACATGGTGGCATGAAAGTTGCACCAGTGAGGTATGGTATATATTCTATGAAACACCACTGAAAACATTTCTGTAACCAGTTTTTTTTTAAATAAAGATTATTATAAAAATAAACACACATAAAAGAAATAACAACAAAAATTTCACATACAATTTGAATTGTCCTGGGTGCTGCTAGAATTCTTCAGGTGCAGCCAACAGGGATGGTAAGGAGAGTTATGAGGGAAGGCAATGAGTGTGAGAGTAATAAAAGCATCTACCCTAGAGAAGATGTTTAGATACAGAGCTTTACAATGTAGACATATTCACTTTATCTTCTCTTTCTGCTTATTTTCTCAATAGAGAATAAAATATCCAGATTCCTAAAATTCTGGACTGTAGTTTACTCCACATAGATTTTATTTTCATATGGTAAAGCATTCACCTCCAAAAAAATGTTAATAATAAGAAGAAATGAGAATATGCAAGAGGAACACAAAAGCTTAGGTTGTTATTTTGAGTTTGCCAGGAGTTTCTTGAGAGTTCATATAATTTTTTTACTTTATTGAAATAAAATGACTTGCACAGTTAACCCTAATACTTTTGTTTCCAGATAGGCAAAGGAAAGTTATTTAAAAATAATAAAAAAGGAAGAGAAGAAACTATCAAGATAAAAATTGCATTATCAATCACATTGGTGAAAATTATTGTATCTCTACTGAAGTCACCAATACTATATCAGAAGGTTTAGTAAGATTTTGTTGTTAGCTATCCATTCTTTTGAACTGATGTGTTCCTACAGAGATGAAAGTATTAAACAAATGAAGTTGTCTAGTAATTTAAAGCACTATTACTGATACTGCAGCTTGTATGGGGGCATGTTCTCAGCTAGCAGGCTTCCTAGAAAGAGTAGGATGTGAGGAGAGGTGCCTGCACTTGCAGCAAAAATTCCTGGTGATATCAGCTTCCAGTCATACCTGAAATTTGGTCAGGTTGGCGTCTCGGAAGGGAATAGTAGATGGGTGATGAAGCAGGGACATCAGTAAAATGATTATTCTGGGTGACGGTCACTGCTGGGATGACTTCAGCAGTGCAGGGATTTGGCCTACTCTCTCCTTCCAAGATAGCCAGATTTATGCTGCATAACCAGTGTACTCATGATTCTTTATGACTTGGTTTACATCTCATTTGAGAAGAATGAGTCTATGAAGCTAGCACAGTCTGAACATAGTGACTTTATTTATGGGTGTGGTTACAGTTGTCAGGCCTCCCGGAAGAAGAATACTGGGGAGATTCCCACACTCACTCTAAAAACACTGGTGATATCATAAAAAACACTGGTGATATCAGCTATAAACTGTCAGACCTGAAATTTGTTTATAATGGAGTCCCCAAAGGGAATTGTAAAAGGGCACTGAGGTGGGGCCATAAGTAAAATGGTAATTCTGGGTTACGGAGACAGCAGGTATGGATTCTTTAGAGTGGAGTCTAGGCCTCTTGAAATCACCAGCTTTTAACTGCATTTCCGAAATATGATTTTCCATGGCTTGGTTTACATCTCATTCAAGAAAAGATATGAGTCTATGGAGTTGGCTTTATGCAAACAAGGCAGTTGTATTTTTGGCCATGATTACAGCTGTCAGGCTTTCAGAAGATGGAGGCTGCCCAGAGATATTGTTTTTGTGTGTTGTTGTTTTTTGGGTCACACCCGGCAGCTCTCAGGGATTACTCCTAGTTCTGCACTCAGAAATCACACCTAGCAGGTTTAGGGAACCAGAATCTATCCTGTCTTGACTGCTTGCAAGACAAATGCCCTACTACTGTGCTATATCACTCCTGCCCACAGATAATTTATATCTTTAAGCATATTGCCAATCTTATCTCAGAATGTGTTCCTGTTCCTACAACTATGACTACACACAACAGTAGATATCATTTTTTAATATTTTTCTTCAAAACATATTCTATGTAATATTATACCATATATATCCAAAAAACAGACTCTACACTTAAACTGTGACACATATTAGAATCTATAGAACCTATGATTGTTGGGTATATATAGAATACACCATTTGGCTCTCTAGCATATTTTTAACTTTTACTATACATGTTGTTCCCCATTCTTCATGATTACTCATAGAACATTTACCAAATCCAGTAACCAACACATATTTTTATGTAATAATTGATGTCTAAGTACTCAAAAGAAAAACAGAAGTAATTACAGGTTATAAAATTTGTAAGCTAAAAGACCATTAAAACTATGGTCATTCTAAGAAAACCACTTTTCCTTGCCTGGAGGAATGAGACAGTACCTAATGACACTGCTATTACAAATTTATTCATTGTTTCTAGATGGTATTCAATACTACTGACGTCACCAGACAATTGAGTGTAATCAGAATAAGTTAAACTTAAGCAGTTAGTCGGTTGTAAAAAATAAATGCACTACTGATATAGATATATCCTACCTAGAGCTAATAGTGTGAAAGCTCATACTACACATCAAATAACACCCATTTCTATCTTGTTTTGATAATTCCATCATTGTTAGCAACACTTATACCGCTCAATTTAATTTGACATATTGTCAAATTGCTTATATTTTTACTATAAAATGCATCCACACTTCACAAAACTATACTCTCAGAGAGTTATTTTTCCTTCCAGAAAAGAGAGTGGCTAGTTTGTTATCATAAAAGCCAGTGTATAATTAATTTGGCCCTAAGATCTTATTTTAAAGTGATGTACTGTTACTCTAAATGTAAAACAGAAGCTCTCAGGGATACATAAGCATTGAATTTTATCAGGACTTTATCATCTCAGTTATTCTGTCAGAGACTCTGTTACTCTTTTAGAAGGTAGAAAAGGAACTCCACTGTTTTAAAAGATATATTTTTATTTTTTTTAAGTAAAAGCAGGTTTATTTCAGGGTCTTGGAGAAAAAGAAGTAGATAAGAAATAGTAACAAACCCAAGAGCAAAAGTGTCATTCTAACATCAAAGTAAGAAAGTTAAAATCCCATATCTCAAGAAGGAAAATGCATGTGATATGTGCTGTGGGAACAATGTGCATGGACTGGTAACATACATGTGCCTTTAAAACACATCTTGAGTTCCCTTAGAAAAAATTATATCCTCCATCTCATGCTGGCTGTGGATATTGAAACATCAATGAAGCAGAATGTACCATCAAAGGTAAAATTAATTAATCTACTAATGTTTTAGAATCTGTGAAAGCATTCTTAGAAAGATAGATGTATATCTCCAGAAAGTAGTGCCACAAGAGAGTAAATAGCACATGTTGAATGGGTGATAAAAATAAAAATAATTGTTTTGTTGTCTTTTTAAGAATTCCAATTTTATTGCTTCTCAAACTTTTATATTCTTAGATTTAATTCTAGGTGTCCATTGCTATTAATATAAACCAACGGCTTTGCATTATGTCTTTAAACCTGAGACTCAAGCATAAATTAATTTTTTGTTATTATTGTTGTTGCTTTTTTTTTTTGGACTTTGTTTTGTTTTTATTTCGGGGCTGTGGTTATAGTTGGTTGTTGTCGTCTTTATTGCTGTGGTCTTTTTTTTTGGTTTCTTTTGTTTGTGTGTTTTTTTTTTTATTGTTGTTATACTTTTCTTCCTTTTTACCTTTCTCCTCTTAAATTGATATTTATAACCTCTTAGAAGGACTCCTCCCATTTTTTGCTTGTTTGATTTTTGCCCCCCACTTTTTTTCTCTCCTTCAAACAGAACCACATAACTTGAACCATCTTATTCTGCCTCACAAATTGAGGGGGAAATAGTAGAGGGCACCAATAACAAACAATCGTATGAACATTGAGTAATAAAAAATTATCAGACTTAAACACCAAATCCAAAGCCAATGGCAACACAATCAATACCCAATCTACAACAAATTAGACACAGAGGGGACCACTTATACTAGCAGCCTGGGGGTCACAGGAGGGGGTATGGGATACATACTGGGAACACGGGTGGAGGGAGTACAACATTGGTGGTGGGAATGTTCCTGATTCAATGTCACTATGTACCTAAAATATTACTGTGAAAGATTTGTAATCCACTTTGGTCAAAATAAAAATTATTTAAAAAATAAACCTAAAACTCAATTCTTACATAAATATTAAAAATTTTACTTGTATATTCCAGAGAAAATAGTGTCTGTAAAAATCTCCAATTTATCATTCTTCTATGTTCTCACTTCAAAGAGTAAGAACATGTCCCACACTTTTTCTCTGAGAATTTTCTCTACTTTTCAAGACAGATTGTACTGCCAAAATCCTACTATAGAAAGCATTGCTTTATTATCTTTTGTTAGTTCTTTGTTGGCTCTTCAACAAGTCATAGCCATTTTGCTTTCTGTGTCACCATTTATCATGGTATTTTATCTTTCTTTGTTTTATAGATAGTTTAGAACTTTAAAATGCTATTACTTTAGAAATACTTTTTAGTCAAGACCTTGGTTTTCTTCTACCTTCATAGCTTAAATTATTTATTATGTTTTGTAATTTGTTACCTAACATTTGCTCACCTCAGGAATCTGTTTCTCTAATTTCTTAATTATCAAATTCACCTTCTGCCCTCAAATGTCATCATATACTTTTGACTCAAGTCTCTATAGCTCTCTCTCTCTCTCTCTCTCTCTCTCTCTCTCTCTCTCTCTCTCTCTCTCTCTCTCTCTTTCTCTCTCATGGAGCATATTTTCATGTTCCTCTTGGTCATCTCTTTCTTTTTGTTTGTTTGTTTTTTTGGTTTTGGGCCGCACCTGGTGGTGCTCAGGGGTTACTCCTGGGTTTGCAGTCCTAAATCACACCTTGAAAACTTAAGGGATTATATGGGATGCCTGGGATTTAACCTGGGTTCTTCCTGGGTCCACTGTGTGCAAGGCAAATGCCCTACCGCTATGCTATCCCTCTTGGTCATCTCTATCTGTAAATCTACTCTCCTTCCCATGTCCAAATTATAGTCCTTTATCTTTTAACTTCAATTTAATCTATTATATTTTATGCTATTTACTACAAAACAAATATATTTCTTTTGTCTTGGCTATTTTTTAAAATAACTATACACATTTATTCTGTCCTCAGTTTTTGTAATAAAAACATCATTAATGTTATTTGATCTTTTTTCTCTCTTCTCATTTATTCTGCCTCATTGATTGTCTCTCTGATCTTGCCTAGAGCATAACAAACCAATATCTAAAGTATTTTCCAGCACTCCACATTGCCATTTGATACACTATTACCAGAGAATCTATTTAATCTAATCCATCCATCTATCTATCTATCTATCTATCTATCTATCTATCTATCTATCTATCTATCATCTATCTATCTATCCTTGAACTTTCAATTTAAATAGAAAATATAAAACCTTGGTAACTTAATGATATCTCAGTTTGGGAGTTTCAAATATTATTAAAAAATAAGATGGTAAGATAAAGTAAGATGATTAAGACAGGCCAGAGCAAAAGTACAAATAAGGCACTTGCTTTGCTTTGCTTATAGCTAATCTCAGTTTATTCACCAGCACCATATATGTTTACCCAAATACTAGTTGAGATACCTATGCACAGAGCCAAGGATAAGCCCTGATCATAGAAAACATGACCACTGACATTTGGTCAAAGATTTTGCTTTACAGTACAGTAAGTTGTCCTATGAAGTATAGGGAGATAGATGAGTAGTTAATATGAAACTTTAGTTCACCTCTGTTAGAGACTCATTTCCTGATAGAGGAATATGAATCAGTGCAACAGGAGTTCATTATGTTCATACTAAGGGAAAGGTTGTCATCAGCTCTTAAACTGTGAGCTGACAGTTCAATGGCTAATACAGCCAAGTGATTGCATCCTTCTACATTTGCCCTGCCCTCTAGTAAGGGATTCTCAATTAGCTTCAATATGGCAGACATACTCAAGAAATCTTTGAAGAGGAGCCATAGCAATAGCACAGAGGGCTATTTGCCTTGCACAAGGCTGACCTGAATTCAATCCCCAGCATCCCACATGATCCCTGGAGTTAGCCAGGAGTGATGTCTGAGCAGAGTCGTAAGTAAATAAATAAAGAAAAATTTGAAGAAAACAAACAACATTTCTGTCCTTGGTTTTAGTGACCTTTGAACCCAAGTTTATGTATAACAAATGGAAGTCCATTTGTGAAGGTAATGTTGTTATTAACATTTTATGCACAAAAATGAAATTAAAAAAAGTCAAATTTATGGTTCTCATGGTAACTGTAATTCTGCCTCAACTGCACATTATAGATAACCTTGCAGTGAAAGCTATAGTCGCATTTCTGAGGTATTTGGAACACCTTATTTTCTTTTGCTTGCATGCAGTTTCAGAAAAATTCTTTAGTATTCCATTTTTAAAGTATATTTATATTGAATAGTAAATAATATTGCAAATGTCAGAAAAACAGTTAAAATCTGTGGAATAAAACCAAATTTTTTCAACTATGAATGTGCATATGTTTACTCCCTTTTAACTTAAGGCAATGTTAAAGAATACATTAATATTAAAAAGAAAACTCTCCCCAATAATAAAATGTAATGTATGTCTTTATAAAAATGCATATGCACACTCCTATGTGAAATATAGTAGGAAATTTTGATGAAAAGACAAATGAAAAGATAACTCTACTCGTATATTTAAATATTTTATAGAATGTCTTATAGGAATAGCTTGACTCTTTTTGCATCATATAAAAGAGATAAATGTACTATATGAGAAGATTATGAAGTTAGAGTTAAAACTCTTCTAAGAACTAAATTGTAACTTTGGCAAGTATACTGTTGCTACTTATTCGCTGTTCACTTTTTTGTTCCCTAACAGAATGTTAAATATATTTGGATATTTATCTTTATTGAAAAAATCTCAGAGTAAATTATAGAGACATAATCTCGTTAGCCAAAAAACAATAGCATGCTCTGGCTTTGAACATGTGACCCATTTTTAGTCAATAAGAAATACCCATCAAATGAGGTCAAATGAGGGTGTTTCTGGACAAAGTTCCTAAGTTTCTGGGTAAAGTTCCTAAGACCAGGAGGAAATCATCTTCAAACTTGTTATGTTCTATTTCAAGTCTGTGCTCCCTAAACCAGGATAAAATCTAGTCAACACAAAGGCAGTCAAATGAGAGAAAGAGAAAATAGAAAAGGACAGTAAAGTTCAACATGAGCAGAATACAAAAAGAATTCCAAAACCAGGTTTATTTCTTGGTGTTTGCATTATGGAAGCTTAAATTCTTCGATTTTGAATTATCTAGTTTTGTGATTTCTAACTTGGGTACATAATCATCCCTCCAATATAATAATTCATTATACATTGAGTTGCATTTTTTATTTTCTAAAGTGAAATAATTTAGTGTGTTTCAGAAAATATGTATAAATACTATTGTTGAGGGACTAGAGCCGTGGTACTAGCGGTAAGATGTCTGCCTTGCTCTTGCTAGCCTATGACAGACTGCAGTTTGATCCCTCAGCATCCCATATGGTTCCCCAAGCCAAGAGCAATTTCCGAGTGCATAGCCAGGAGTAGCCCCTGGGAGCCACCAGGTGTGGTCCCAAAGCAAAACATAAACATTAAATTAATCATGGAAGCTTTTATTAAAAAAAAAGATTGTTTAGTAGTTTAAGAAAAAGGCACATGAGAACCAGGCAGATAGCTTAAAGTACTAAAGTGCATACTTTGATGCATGTGACCTTGAATTTGGTCCCCAGGAACTCATGCTTCCCCTTCCTTAGCACTATTAGATGTAGCTTGGACTGCATTGTCAGGGTGAATATCACTGGGCATGATTTTTGGACCCCGATCACCACTATTAAGAGAATGCCTGGGGCCGGAGAGATAGCATGGAGGTAAGGCGTTTCCCTTTCATACAGAAGGTCATTGGTTCAAGTCCCGGCATCCCATATGGTCCCCCGAGCCTGCCAAGAGCAATTTCTGAGCGTGGAGCCAGGAGTAATCCCTGAGCGCTGCCGAGTGTGACCCAAAAACCAAAAAAAAAAAAAAAAAAGAGAGAGAGAGAGAGAGAGAGAACAATTAATTAAATAATATTTAATTAATAAAAAGGAAAGGAGAAAGTGATCCATCTTCCATGAGAAATAAGGTACTCAGCTATCTATCTCATGACTTGAGACACATATTGCACATAACTAAGAGTAGAAAGAAACAATAGTACAGAAGAAATAACCAATATAAACAAAGTATATAACATGAGTGAGTGAGAGAGACATCTACTATATTTAATAAATGGGAAGACACTATTACTCTCAAGGAATATTAGTTAAAATAAGGTACACAAAAACCTTATTATTATAATGATGTATTGTGTCCTGGATTAAATGGAAGGTACAGTCTGAAATAACCAACAAAATGTATGTGTTGTTTAGAAAAACTTACAAAAAGCTCTATCTCAAAAAAATTGAAGAATATCTTTTGCTTTGAAGTTTAATTAAAACAATTTTAAGGTAAGCTTTTAGTGTAGACATGTATATATTTGAAAATTATAACTTTGTTGGGAGAACATATGTAAAATCACATAGAATAATAGAACTCTAGAACAGTAGAGAACCAATATAAAAATGAATCATGCATTATAAGTGATTTAAGATTTGTGTACAGTGTAACAGAAAGAAAGAAATGTAGCAAAAAATAGTTATAAATATGAGAGAAATGGGTTTGTAAGAGAGCAGAGAAAATAAGTGGAATTTTTAAGTAGAAGGATGTTCATAAACTAAAATACTACAAGCTTATTACAGTTAAGATTAGGAAAATCAAAACTTGTTATTGTATGGTGACTGTGGTTATATGTGTATAATCCAGGAAAGCTTTATAAACTTCTTAAAATGTGAAGCATATAGCAATGAGATACCATTAAGTAAAAATAGCATGGGGTCAAAATTTGATAAAGTTTGAAGAGGCAAATAAATAGCTTCAGGGGCAGTACTTGGTAAACTGTGACTTTAAATCTTTTCTTTTACATTGATCAGGTAAGAGTTAAGTGTTTTTGTTCCCCCATACTTGGCAGTAACTCATTTCATTGCAATACAAATCTATAAATTAAAAAATATGGAAATTTAGGCATGGCTAACTGCTCTAGTTGCAGCTAGAACAATACATACAAATTATGTGGTTTTCTTTCTGAAGCTGGTATTAATATAATTATCATACTTTGGCTTTTACTCTGACATTTTTTAAAGTTTGCAGTCAAGTAATGTATAATCAACAATTCCTGAGACCTCCTGAAAATGATCAAGTTTATTTTTGTCCACCTATGTTCAAGATGAAGATGTAAACTGTACCAACATCAATTTCAAATTTGTAAGCTCAAGAATTATGAGATAAACTAAGAAAGACTTTGTAATTTAAAATGGTTGATAATAGCATTTTTTATTTCAGCCAAAGTCAAAATAAAAGTTTTAAAAATTTATGTCTAACTGACACTCATTGAAAATGTATTAAAGAGGCCAGTTTGGGACTGACTGCCCCACTTTCAATCACAAAACAAGGAGCAGCCTCAAGGCATTGCCAAACTTCCCCTGAAAAGACATACTGATTAAATAAAGATGAGTATATTTACAGCAGAGCTGTTTACTGTAACAGACTTTTACTAAAACTTTTACTAAAACATATTTTTACTAAAACTAAAACTTATACTTTATGAATAATGATAATGGTCTTAGAAGTAAAGTTTTGATATATGAAAAAATAATAAAATAATGACAAATATTGAAGAAGTATAAAATAACTCAATGTTTTAATAGCAACAATAGAATCTGCTTTGATTTTTTAAAAATAAAAGGGCAGATACAAGAACAGCAGGTAAAGAACAAATATATACTTTATGTTACCAATGAATAACTAGAAATAATTAATAGATTTAGAATAAAACCATGAAATTTTTAAGAGTACTTTTCAGACATATACACAAACTATATACTGAAAATTCATAAAACATTGCTAAAAAGTTAAAAATATCCAAGAAGAGATTTAATAGTCATAGAGTTGACATATTTAAACTGACAATTTTCCTCAAACTATTTATAGATTCAGCATATTTCCAATACAATTCTTAGCAGTGTTTTTTTAAAGATTATAAAATGAATTCTGAAATTTATATAAAAATTTAAAAAATAGAAATAGAGTCATTTTGAGAAAAAAGATAAGAACAAATGTAGAAGAGTCTCCTCAAAATTTAAATTTATACTAAGCAGTTACAATAACTTAGAAAGAGAAAATAATATTGGTATTTAGATAAATATTATATCACTGCAACAGAATATTGAGTCTATAAATAAAATTACATTTACAATTCATTGAATCTTTAAAACAGGGGGTAATTCAACAGAGAAGAGGTCCTTTTAAATGAATAGTCCTGGAACACGGAATATCTATATAGGCAATAATAAACAAACTTGATCTTTAGCTCATTATAAGTCTAAATTAACTTATAAATACTGACCTAGAATAATCATAGGAAAAATAAGAGATCTTATAACTTTTGCCTATATGAAATTTTCATAAAGCAGAAATAAAAATTTGAGTAAAGAAAAATGATAAAAACAGTTAAGCTAAGTCACTTTTGAAAGATACTTTTTAAATAATCTATAAATTATCCAACTATTATTTTTCTAATTAAAAGTAATTTTATTATTTAAGCACTGTGGTTTCAGAAATGTTCATAGTTAGATTTCAGTTATAAAATATATACCACTCTTCCTTCACCAGTGCAATTTTCCCACCACCAATGTTCCTCATTTCCTTCTTCTATTGGCACCATCTGCCTATGTATGGGACAGGAATTCTCTCTCTCTCTCTCTCTCTCTCTCTCTCTCTCTCTCTCTCTCTCTCTCTCTCTCTCTCTCTCTCTCTCTCATTGTCATGAATGACACTTGAAAATAAAAATGAGAAGTCACTGAGAAAGGAAATGTGTATAACACATCCTATCTCATATGGGCTTTATTTGTATCAAGGACATATAAAGACTTCATAATTCGTAATATCAAATAATTTCATAAAAATAGAAAACATTTGGACAAAATTTTATGGAGTCAAGATAACTCAAAATATTTGTATGTTCTAGGTGCCAAATTCTATTCCTAGCACAGTATTTTTCTTTACCACTGCTGGTTGTATGTCTGTTGGACCTCTAATCCTCACTGGAACTGAGCAGCACCACCTATCCTAGCCAAAGCGCTGAACTTACAGACCTCAGAGCTCAGAGCAAGTGGAGTCCTTGCTCAGGGATCATCGGAGTGGTCCTCAGGTGGTACTTGAATAGTACTTGCTAACTTCCCCCATAGCATTTATGAATGTCACATGAACTCATTAATAAATGTTCAATATATTATTTATATATAACTAGCTCTCTGGGACCAGAGAGTGAATATAGTGGGAAGGGTATTTACGTTGCATGCAAGCAACCAGAATCAATGCTGGCAGTCCTTATAATGTAAATTAATTTACACTTGGGAATGATCTATGAACACACAGCCAGGAGACTATGCTGGGGTTTGACCCTAAGTTAGGTTGAGTGTAAACCAAAAATAAACAGAAAATCTATATAGACAACTAAAGTAAAACAGGAAAAATTTAAAACAAGTAGAAGCTAAGCAACATGATTTAGATTAATATTTTGTCAGTTAAGTTGAGAGATAAACGAGTTACATGGAGAGCAATAAAAGGAAAGAACAAGTTATCAGTTCAAATGACTACAGCTGAAGCAGTATTGAGGGAAGCTCATCATAACACAACCTCACCTAAATAAACATGAGAGGTTTTTAAATATTAATGTAACATTACATCTGATTGAAATTTTAAAAAGAGAAAAAACTTAAGTAAAAATACAGAAAAAATTTAAAATAGTAGAAATGAATAAATAAGAAAACAAAAAGATTATATCAAAAATAAATATAACCAAATGATTAAAGAAATAAATGGAATTGATAAAATTTGGTTGACCATATAAAAAGAACTTTTGGATACTAAAAATTATAAAATAAAATTGATAATATAATAATAAACTGGTATATATAATAAACTGATACCATAAGAATTTGGCATTATAAGAAACTAATAATCAAGGGCCAGCACAATAACGCAGCAGTAGGGCATTTGCCTTACTGGGCTGACCCAGGATGGATGAGTTAAATCCCCAGAATCCCATATGATCCCCCAACCCAGGAGCAATTTCTGAGCACATATCCAGGAATAACCCCTGAGCATCACCAGGTGATGCCCCAAAACAAAACAAACAGAAAAAAAATAACAAAAGAAACTAATATGTATAGATATACAAATTAGCCTAAAAATAGGCACATTTTTGGAATCTAACAACCTTTTGACTGAACCAAAAAGAAATAAAATGTTTAAACAGACTTATCACAAAAAAAGAAATTAAAAAGTTCTCTAAAGTCTCTTTAAGAACAAAAGTTCAGAACCACATGGCTTCACTAGTAAATTTTATATAACTTTCATATGTCTATTACCTATCTTGCTCAAATCTTAGAAAAAAATTGAAGAGCAGTAAATGTAAACACTTTCAAATTCATTATATGAGTATAATACTTCTGTGATAAATAAAAGTAAAGATGCAAATCAAAGTAAGCAAATATAATTTTATAATCTATGGACTGATATCTCTGATGATCTTAGATGAAAGTATTCGGAACAACACTAGAAAATTGGCATAAACAGCACATCAAAAGAATATTTTGTTATGCAAAGATGGTATGCAAAGATGGTTCAAATAAATCAGCAACCAAAAATTACTAAAATAGCATTATTTTATGTATAATGAAAAGAGAATTAACAAGATTTTGACCTCCACATATCACAAAATAAGTCCTCTCAATGAGATGAAAATAAGAAATCTACACCTCAAAATAATAATGATCCTAACTAATCCCTATTTACATCATACTTACTAATGAAAAATGAAAGCCTTTCTTTAATATCTCAAACAAACCATATATTCCACTATCACCACTACTTTCAACAGTTTTGAAATTACTAGCAAAGTATTACCATATTTTTCATACTATAAGACGCACTCCCCTCTCCCCCAAATGATGAGGGAAATGTTCGTGCATATTATGAAGTGAATGTCGCCTGGAACTGAAGCCTGTTGACTTAAAAAACTTGCCCTTGGTTTTCTTTATGGGACCAAAAGTTTGGGGGTGTATTGTCAATCTGAGAGCAAATGAAGCTTAAGTCAAGCCAGTATGAAAAATGTTCAGGGTTAAAGGTCCATCTGAAAAATAAAAAATGGAGTTCCTGTTCCTAATAGATTGGGACTTTCATAATATTTCCCCCATTTTACTGGGTCTATGAAAAAGGATAAAAGTATTTTGCCACAAGGTAATATTGGGGTTCCAGGAGACTCTGACTAGGTTATAATTTGTTATCCCTGATTCATATCTATAGTAATAGCATTATTCCAATATGTATTCCAAATACATATAAAGTAATATACACATCTCCTCTTTTGTCTGCTGAATCAAATTTAGGAAAATAACATTGTTCCCCAAGAACTACACACATTCTTGGAGTCTGTTGAGAGCATGTCTAAAGTAGAGTGATTCGGGAAGATACTTCAGCTAAAGAGATAATATATTGGCTGAGAGTACTCAGGGAGGCAATGAAAACGTTAATTATTTCCTGCAGCTGCTTGGAGAAGACATGGGCTGAGATCAGTCCCTACACCATGACCAATTATAAAAGCCAACTCTGATCATGAGCAACAGTCCATAGTGTAAAGAAGTTGAAAGGGTGTGGAGGGGATACAGGTGTGTAGAGGTGGTGTGGTGTTTCAGGGCACTAAAGGTATTGAGTTGAATGAATAAAAGAGTTTAGTAGGGATAAGTGAGCATAGGGAAACAAAAATATTTTGCTGAATGCCAGGTAGAGAAGGATGGAAGTAGAAAGGCTATGTAAATCACAGATAGACATTATGCACAACACAGACAGATATTAGACTAACATAAAGGTGGACACCACACAAACACAAAAACATAATTGATAGAACAATATGTCATGGCTATAAAGTTGATCCATCTCGGATAGTAAATGGGTCAAAGCACTTCATAAATATGAAGCCTGCAAGGTGGTTAGGAAATTTTAAGACAATTACTGTAATAGCTAATTCCTAGGAATCACTGCTAGTGGGGATAGACTTGACTGTAAAGTGTCATAGATTTGACTATGCAAACCTCATTCTCAAACTAATTGGTTTTCCCATATCCTGTCTTAAGCATATTACAAAACCTTTTTCCATATTCTAAAATTCTTAAAATGAGCTCTATAATAAGAGTTAAGAACATTGAGCAGTGTAGGTTGTATCCAGAGCATACAAGATACTTTCTTCTAGACTTCTTTTTTGTTTGTTTGTTTGTTTGTTTGTTTTTGGGTCACACCCGGCAGCTTTCAGGGGTTACTCCTGGCCCCAACCTCAGAAATGGCTCCTGCCAGGCTTGGGGGGACCATATGGGATGCCGGGGTTCGAACCAATGACTTTCTGCATGAAAGGCAAATGCCTTACCTCCATGCTATCTCTACGGCCCCAATTTCTTCTAGACTTCTAAAGACAAAATATTATAACATTTTTGCGGACATATTTAAATTGAAACTAGATTACTCAAGCATTCTTATAATGAACACTGTAATAGAGTTCCTAGCATCCAAATTTCTTTTTATAGATTTCTTATGGACAAAACATTAGAAAGTTATTGCATACATCTTTTAAAGGCTTTGAATTATGCAGCTATGTCCATTGCTCTTGATCTGCTGCAGTATAAAAGAGGATAAAACCTGCTGAGGAGTTCACAAAAGAGATGGGAATATTCAAACTTTGTGATCATCAAATTTAAATAAGTGCTTTCTCACTGAAGTTTTACAGTAGACTGTATAATGACCTTTGTCTGTTTTATCATAGTGATTCAAACATAAAAGAAGTTATATTATTTTCAATGTTTCTAAAGGTAAGTCCATTTAGGTCTGTAATATTTTTCTTCTGCTTATCCTCATAGAAAAGCATTTAATATGTATTAAAAGCATAGATAGTAAATTCCAAATTTATAACTTTTTTAGAATATCCCATTGAACTCAGCAATGACTACAACAAAACTTTCTGTTGTCTTCTTTGGAAAATAATGAGGCAATCTTATAGTAAACATTTGCTTGTGGATGCTAATGAGAGAGATAGATGAATAAAAGTCCAAATGTATGGAACTTTTGTGAGAGATGAAGCATATACTGTGGATCTGAACTGACCTTGAGAAAAGGCTAATGATAATAGACTCATTTAGCTGCTTGTGCATCTCCTAAGCATGTTCTGCAGCTATAGGCATTGAGATAATCATTGTTTTCTTTTTGTGTTTTGCTGTATGTTTGCTTTATTTAAGACTTTATGGAAACCATTCATCAGAAATAGAAGTAATTCATTTGAATCTTATTGACTGTACTCTGTAATTTGATCATTGATCGCTCCAACAGTTATCTTAAAGTTATTTTTGGTTGCTATCCTGCCTTGTTCCTGAGGAGTGCAAGTGATGCCAGTGAAAGGTTTGGTTTGCCATTTTTTGCAGAGTTATCGAAAAGTTTACTAGTGTAGGCTGGGCCATTATTAGTTTTGATGGTATGGGGCATACTCATGACAGAGAAACAGTGTAGTAAAAGAAAACAAATAGCCTTAAACTTTTTCAGAAGACATAGGTATAGCCCACATAAAATAAAAATAAGTGTCAACTACTACATGAAGATATGGCTTGTTTGTAAAAAACGTTAACATGCATGACATCTATTTGTCATAATTCATTTGTCTGCAGACCTTGGGGTTGGCTCCAGCTATATGTGAGGTACAGTTCAAAGGGGCACAAATGTTACATGCCTGATAATTTCTCTAGCTTGCCTCCATGGAATGCAATAATGCACATGAAAGTGGTGAGCGTTTTTAGATAGGGCTTGAAGCTGTTCTACAGAACACATCTGCAGAACTGAATCTTCTACAAATGTAAAAATAGGGAGCTGACAGGTGATCAGCAGGTTCATTTCCTTGGGCCCATGGGCAGAATGAGATCTAATGTGAATGATAAAAATGGATTCAGAACTTTGTCATAAAAGAATTTGCAATTTCTGGAGTAATTCCTGAACCACATATTTATGGCCTTTTTGAAAGGCAATGACAATTCCAAGGAAAAGGCCGACCACATAAGCTGATTCTCTCACCTCACTACATGAGTCTGACACATGAGAAAATAGGTAAATCAATGTGTAAATTCCACTTGTTGAGCAGATTTATATTTTGTAGACACAGTTGTGGTCAGTGAAAGGCCAGTGATATCTTCTTTCCTTGATAAAGAGTCATATATATAAAATATCAGAGCATCAGTTATAGATATGAATGGATTATAAATTATAGAAGAAATTACAGAAGGTGACTCTTTGAAAGGAAAAAAATAATCACTTTTCCAGATTTTCCAGCTGGATAGTGGAAGGAAATTTTTTCTGATTAATCAGCTAAGGCTCTTTAAAGATGTTCAGTGAGAGGCAGAATGGATTCGATTTTCTTTTTTGGAATACGCCAGCCAATGTCATGGGGATCATAACCCAGTAGGGCATGTGCCCAAAGTCTCCTTTAATTACCAGCACATCTATCAATTCCAAATATGCCATAAGGGAGTGAATCTGTTTATTGTTTAAATAGAGCCATTCTAATGGGTCAGATAATTGGGCTATAGCAGCAGTTGGCAATGGGGGCATATCAAAAAGTAAGGCCATACATTTTTTCTAGGGGTAAACGTGAAAATATAGGATTTTTGTATCTTGTCTATAAAAATTCCAATTTCAGGGGGTGTGGGGAAAAATTTAAATATCTTTTAAACTTCAGTTGTGAGCTACCTTGGGTTATCCAGAGTGGAATCCCCCTCTAGAGTGAGATATAGGTTACCTGAGCTCAGATTTGGGAATTTCAATGAAGAGATGTACCCAATTAATATCTTCCAGCTGCTTAAAAAGTCATTAAGTGTTCTGAGATTTTTCTGGTAAATAGAGATCTTCTGAGGATTGAATTTAATGCATTCTAGAACATAGCTCATATATGCATATGTGAGCAGTACCTAAATTTTCTCTGTAGCAACCAAAAAACCAGCCTTTGACAAGCATGCCATCACATCCTCATATTACCTGTGGAGCTCCCTGTTGTTAGAACATGCAAACAATAAAAGTATCCATATTGTGAATAAAATAAGCATGAGAAGGGCATACAACCTTATCAATGAAATATTGGAAAATGGTAGGTGATTTGGCCATTTCCTGAAGTAAAATAATCATTTGAAAACTACACATGCAGGTCCTGTTGTTAAGGGAGGAAAATGCAAAGCAGTTGTGGTTCTCTGGGTGCATGGGTATATTATAAAAGCAGTCTTCTAGGTCTACCATAACCAACAGCCAGTCTTTAAAATAGCCACTGGGGGAGGGAGGCAGGGCTGTATTGTACCCATGGGAATCATAGTAGAATTAACATTCCTTAAGTCAATTAACAGCAGCCATTTGTTCAACTTCTATTGTATCATAAAAATAGAGTTCCATTCTAAAAATATTTCAATATGTCCCATTTTAAGCTGCTTATTTACCAAGTCAATTAGTGCTTTTAATTTTGTATTCTTAATGGGCCACTTTGGCATCGGAGAGTATTGTGGTTTATCTGCTAAATGATGAGGGGTGTCAGGTGCTGGTGAAAAATTAAAATGGATGAAACCTAGTATGAGTTAATGATGAATGGAGTTGTTTTTCTTATTCTTTTAAGGCTTTACTTAAGTTGTCTTTTTTTGATGAGCTAGGGCCCAGATGTAGTCTTTAACTTCCCACGTTTTATAGGCCCTGAGAGGGCAATTCCCTTTATCTCGGCGGGGAACCCCTGTGCGGTTATATTTCACAGCCCCTGCACGGGCAATCCCCTTTATCTAAATGTCACAGGTATGTTTAAATTATGCATTTCCCTTATCTTACAGCCCTCGATATGGACTGTATTTCCCGCCCTTTACTGCCTGTTTCTCTTCAAAGCTTGCCTTGACTTTTAACAATCACTGACTAAGAGTGATTTTGCTTTTGTCTGAAAAGTATATAATCAGACTGGACAAAGGCCTGGGTCTTTTGCCTCTGTCCTGTTATGGGCACGCACTAGACCCTGACTGGCCAGAAATAAAGAACTTGCTAGAGCATTTGATGGGGCGTCAGACTTTTCATTTCTCTGTATCAGGCAGCTAGATTAGGATGTCCAGACCTTTCATTCTGGTGAGCCAGCCAGGAGTCCTCATCCTGTCCGGAGCAGAGCTGTGAACAGGCGGCCTGGTGAGTTCTAAGGTGGATGGGTGTTTCTCTCTTTCTCTTTGTGCCTGCGTAGTCTAACTTTAATTTTGTGTTATATATGCTGTGGTATTTTTTGTGAGTGAAAAACAAACTCGCTCACTTGATGAGGATCCGAGTAGTATCGAGCTGACGGGCTCAATAGCTATAAGGTCACGACCCTGGAGGCGCCCCAGGAGATGGTTGGAAGCAACAGGAAGATGTTCCTGGGTTGCTGGGAAACTTTGTTTGCCTGTGATTTGTGGAGTACAATTGGTTGTGTTGCTGTTATAATTGTTTGTCTTGTATTTATTGTTGGTATACTAAGTTGTAAATTTTTGTGCTTTTGATTATATTAACCCTTCTCTCAAAAATCCCCCGCAGAAGAAAAACTGAGCATCGAATAGGAACACCTTGCTTTAAGCAAACACGAAAAGACTCCTTATCTTTCGTCAGACATTCTCTTTTAACCTACTTCTTTTTCTTCCATGGTTAGCTTGAGCTGTACATCTAACTGCACCTCTCTAACAGAAGAAGAAGAGTTTGATACTTTTATTGGTCTACTTATCCTACATATTGCTTTTGGTCTTGGAATACTATTCCTTTTGGTGATTTGCTGTATCAGCCATTGTGGTAGGGAATTCCAAACCCCTAGATAACATGGGTCAGAATCAGTCTACCCTGCTTACCTTGACCCTAGAGCATTGGATGGAAATCAAAAATAAAGCTAAAATGCGATCTTTTGTGATCAAGAAGGGCAAATGGCAAACTTTCTGTTCATCTGAATGGCCTTTGTTCCAGGTGGGCTGGCCACCAGAGGGCTCTTTTCATCTTCCCCTGGTGCGAAAGGTCAAAAGTGTTGTTTATCGTATTGAGCCCCAGGGGCATCCCGATCAAGAACCTTATATTTTTACTTGGGAGGAACTCTGTGAAAATCCTCCTGACTGGGTTCGACCATTTCTGCCCCCCATGGACTCTGGCCCCACTGCTAATCCTGAGTTACTCTCTTTACTGCCACCTCTGGAACCCAGTATACTCCCTATGAAGACGAAAGAAGAAGATGCCCCGAAGACACAACTGAAGTCATCTCGCATCTATCCAGATACGACTGATTTCTTTCTCTTTGACCCTCCCCCCTACAGGCCCCCTGCCCATACCCCTAACTGCCCCCCCCACCTCTCTGGCTCCAGTTGCCTCCCTGTTGCTGCTCCTGTGGCTCCTCCTGCTCCACCGCCCTCCCCCGTTGGGTCCAGGGCTTCTTCTCCTCCTATGCCACCTTCCCTTATCTTACAGCCCCCCGATGTGGACTGTATTTCCTGCCCTTTACTGCCTGTTTTTCTTCAAAGCTTGCCTTGACTTTTAACAATCACTGACTAAGAGTGATTTTGCTTTTGTCTGAAAAGTATATAAACAGACTGGACAAAGGCTCTGGGTCTTTTGCCTCTGTCCTGTTATGGGCACGCACTAGACCCTGACTGGCCAGAAATAAAGAACTTGCTAGAGCATTTGCTGGGGCGTCAGACTTTTCATTTCTCTGCATCGGGCAGCTAGATTAGGACATCTGGACCTTTCACTGGTATGCAGGGATCCCAATTAAAAAAGTGTGGTCTCTGAACTAGTGAACAGAGAAGGAGCTGGGGGAGAAATGTGATATTCATCATGACACTGATCATGTAGATCTTGCCCCATAGATTCAGAGACAGGATAACTATATATGGTAGGAAGGTGGCCAATAGTCCTTCTCGACCAAATCATTTCAGTCATCTAGCAGTCTGTCAGACAGAAGAAGAAGGCAATGAACCTATTTCTTTTAGGCCATAAAGTGCTTCTTGTACAACACAATTATAGGGTCAGTGCCATGAAGAAGTGAAACATCATATGTCAAACATACCTTTAACTTTTTTTCAACAAATATCAAAGATTATAAATGGGCACTCAGCTTTTCTAATCTTAGATGTAAAGGCCACCACCAGGGAATTAGCAAAGGCAGTTAGGAGGTTGGTGCTAATGAAGCTTCCCATTCTCAGGAGATCAGATTGGGCATTACAAAGTAGAGTAGCAGAGATTGAACAATGCACTCTCCTTTCTCAAAAGTCTGAACAATTTGCACTGAAGTGACAATTATTTTTTTCTCCAACATGATCTCAATACAATACCCCTATATGAATGGTGAGTCCTTTAAGTTTTTGACTACTTCTCCCCTGGAGCAGTCCCAAAGTGACTGATGAAATTTGTAGGAAAACTGAGCTGGTATTATGGTTATGCTCTCAGGGCAGGAGACATCAAATGTGCAACTTCTTGCAGTAGCAGTTTGCAATGAATTTATTGTGCATAGCTAGGTTGCCTGGGCTGTGGAAAGGAAGTGCCAGCAAAATGTCTCCTGATTCTGTGTGACCTGGGACTGTTTCTATACTGAGTTTCCCAATATAAAATTTTATTGGGTCGCTGTCTCAAGAAGGCAAGTCCAGGAGAAATCCTACAGTTTTTTGAAGATGATCTAGTTTGCCACAGTTAAAACATCTTCCTTGAACCTATAAAACTTGGGTATGGTCTCTTTTCCAGTCAAGTGGCAGTTAGTTCAATGTTTACACTTACTGCACCAAAGACAGGGTCCAGGTGGTATCCTCCAGGGAGCAGTATTCGGGTATTATCTGTGTTCCCTGCACAAATAGTCTGATACGCCCGAATTATCCTGATCCTCTGAGCTTATTAAACCTAAGCAGCAAGATTGTCTGCCTGATGTTATATTTAAATAACATTTTGAAATGCTTTTTGGTACCCCACAATGTCACTCCTTTCTAATAAGGCACAGACTGCTTGGCAATATTTATTAGCATTCCCAAAAACTAATTTTCTTATTATATGCTGCTGTGTTTTTATTTTACCTCTAATCTTCTTCTGGATAGCATCTGTAAGTTTTCCCAGAAATTCTGTATATGGCTTAGAAACTTCCTGGAAAATCTCTGTATAGCATCCCTTAAATTCAGCATCATATAATTTTCCCCCAGACCAAAATGCTATCTCACTAACCTGTGCCAAAATATCACAGGGTAGGACATCTTGATTTTTTAAAGTCAGCATAGTGTCCTCCCTTAATTACCAACTCATAAGTCACCAGAACCCCTAACATTTTCCATTCAGGATGACCTAGAGTGTGGGTAACTTAGTCTTAGCTTCATCACTAAGCCATATCATCCAATGCCAAAATTATGAAGGGCTCAGGCCAGTCTTAGATATCATCTGAAAAATTCTGAGAATTCCAAAGCACACCCTCACTCCAGCCAGTAATGAACTCAACACAATATGGTGATGTTGATTCATATGAGGGTCAGGCCTTTAGAACCAATTGATAGAGGCCATGTTCAAGCTCTCACACAATGGAGGATGTTTATTTTCTTGATACCTAGATGTTTCTATGAATCTGAAGAGACAGTAACTGCTTTGTTATGCATATCTCCCTCACCCAAAGTAGTAGATCTAGTAGCTGGTGATTTTTCTGATTTAATGCCACTGGTGAACAGTAAATTATTAGCTCTGGAACAGTTTCTATCTTGAGAACTTGTCATCACTGGGAAGAAACTTTTGTGCATTAATATAGAAGATATTTCAGATATATTCAGATTCTGGAGAAAAGATTCGTATTCTAAATTGAAAAGTACATGTAGATGCACCAAAATAACATCAAAAGTAACATCAAACTACTCAACATGCATATTATCTCAGTAAGAGATATACTAAAAGGTAACCAGGAATTAGTATAGCTTTGACCACGTAGGCCCTGATGCACGAATAAATAATGGCTCTGATCCATGAGGTGATCCTTTTACTAACTATTTTTTGGGTTTTCTCAGATCCCTATTTAGGCATTAGATGTAAACAATGCTTGTGATGTCAGATCCTAAGATGTAGAAGTTTCTGGTGAGGTTGAATTCTGGATAGGTAGATAACTCACAAAGAAGCATCCACAACCACTTTGGAAGAGCAGCTCACTCTATTTCAGTTGAGAAAGAAATATTTATATTAAAAACGAGTAGGGTATGGATTCTGTGTCAGCCAATTGGGTAAAATATAAAAGGAGATTAAAACATGGTATGTGCTTCCATGTTTAGGGACAACAAAGTATAGGAGATTAGGGAAAGCAATATGTGCCGTGGCTAGCTTTGGGTCCAGCTGTGTAAGAGAACTTCTTTGAGTTCCCTTGTGAAGTGTGGGTGACATGAACATGAATGGAGGGATGAGAGACCACACAAATATATGTGGGAAACAGTGCTCTAATTTTTAAAAAGTGTGAGACTAGGTATATATGAGGTAAATTGCCAGTCCAAGTATGAAAAGAATGCTCTCATCAACAAAGCACAGTTATCTTCTATAAACAGAAATATTAGCAGTATACATTGTTTGATATACAAAACAATTTACCTAGCTAGGGTGGTAAGCAGACCTGATGATTACATATTAAGTCCTGAGTTAAAAAGGAGAAGGTTAATTTTAACATCTCAAAGCAGTTCCTGTCTGGATAGCCTCAGATGATTAGGGGATTACCAAGGAGCTGAGTTTTTCTATCATGCTTCTTATTTTTAAGGGGAGAGGTTTTATTGTTTAAGGGACAAATGAAGGAGACAAATTCTGTCTAAAAAGGATGCAATTCTTGTCCTAGTAAAAGTTCAACAGCCCAAAGCTACATCCTGGCCAAACCTTATTCAATGTCAATTTTAAGGTAAAAGTTAGTTAACAAGTACTTAAGTTTCTTTAGAGATATTCCAAAAAGCAAGAAATGTAAGGGCATTTTAAAGACAAAAAAAAAAAAAGATTGTTTCTAAGTGTCTTTTCTGGTGCTGAGTTTTTTCAGGTAAAGAGAAATTGAATTGAGGCTATATTTGCCTGTAAAAAACCATATGTTAGGAAGTAAAAGGTTTTACTATAATACACACAACAGAAGGAAGAATCATTTATAGGCCAATTAACCGTTTATTATAAAGAAAGCAGAATGTCAGTTTCATTAACAGTCATTTCATTCAATTATCCAAGCAGAGAGAGAAAACTCAGAGGGCCTAATGGTGTGATATCTCTCAGGAAGCCTTATCCAGCCAACCACACTTGAGGGAAAAATTTCTCAGTGGGCCTTCTGGTAAAATATTTCTTTAGAAATTTAGAGATTCTTATTACGTTAATGGTGTGGAAAAATGTGTGTTCTGTGTGTAAAAACAGGGGGTGTACTTAAAGTGATTTGCTACAAACTATGATCAAGTAGGATTCAACCCAGTGATCACAGATGGTATAAAATACAGAATCAAAACAACACACCATATCAATAGAAAATAAAAATTATTTGACCATATAAATATGTGCATAGAAAGCATTTGACAAGGGCCACCCATTCATTATAAAAACTCTCAAGAAGATGGGAATGGAAGGAATATTCCTCAATATAATCAAATATACCAAAAGCCATGAAAAACATTGTATTCAATGGAAAAGTACCAAAAGCCTTTCCCTTAAGATCTGGCATAAGAAAAGGTTGCCCACTCTGACCACTTATATTCAGTATGTTACTGGAAGTACTTGCCATAGTGATTAGGCTAGAAAAAGATATCAAGTACATTCAGGTAGGAAAGGAAGAAATCAAGCTTCACTATTTGCAAAAGGCATGGTACGCTATTTAGAAAATCCTAAAAACTACATAAAAAGCTTCTATAGACAACAGACTTCTATAGTAAAGTGGCAAGCACAAAATTAATATGCAAAAATATGTGGCTTTTCTATAAACAAATAATGAAAGTGAAGAGAAATATATATGTAAAAAATTATCCCATACACAATTGTGCCTCAGAAAAAAAGTACTATTACTTAACTAATGAGGTAAGATAACTCTACAATATAATTCAAAACATTATTTCAGAAAGCAAAATATAAAAAAATAAATGCAAATACATCCTTTTTCCTTGGATTGGGAGGATTATCTTATTAGAATGACCATGATCCATAAAGCACTATATAGTTTTAATGTAATTTCTATAATGATATCCATTAAATTTTTTAAAGAATCAACAGTCTGAAATTCATATGGAAAAATAAACATCAACGAATAGCTAAAGCAATCCTTGAGGGGGGAAAAGATGGGAAGCACTTTGCACTACAAACGTTAATAATTTAAAAAAAATGTTTTTGGAATAAAAACAGACACTCAGATAAATAAAATAGATTTGAATATCCTGAGGCAAGCACTCAGGTTTATGATCAATTAATCTTTGATAAAGGATCAAGAAATATGAAGTTCTCCAACAAGTGTTTTTTTTAGAAAATTGGTCATCTATGTGCAAAAAATAAGCTTGAATCTACTTTTAATTCATTGCAAACAAGAAAATAAAAATAAATTAAATACCCTTATATCTGAAACCACAAGGCATATAGAAGTAGTGATTTTGAAACTAAATGCAACTTCAAGGACAAAACACCACTTGCCAATCAAGTGGAAGCAAAGTTAAAAATTGGACTATATTAAATAAGAAGTTGTTATACCTGGAAGGAAATAGTGATCATGATACCAGGACTGCCACAAATTTGGAGAAACTGTTCACCAATACTCATCTGATAAGGGATTAATATTTAATATTATGTGAAAAAATCATCTAACCCCATAAAAATGGGGAGATAAAAGGAACAGAAACTTCTTCAAAGAAGAAATACAGGTGACTAAAAGACACATGAACAAATTTTCCACATTATTAATCATCATGATGATGCAAATCAAAACAACAGTGAGATATTTCACACCTTAGATACTGGCACATAAAATGTACAAGATCAACTAGTACTGCCATGTATAAATGGAGATAGGAACTCTCATTGTTAATATAAATGTCAACTTATACAGCATTTTGGAAAACAATAAGTACTATCCTCCAAAAAATTGAGCTTCCATATGATCCAGAAATACCACTCCTGGGAATATACTGGAAGGGTCCAAAAATACAATGCAGAAAAGGCACTTGCCCTCATATGTTTACTGTAGCACTAAAATATTCACAATAACCAGAACTGAAAAAACCCGAATCCCTAAGAACAGATGAGTGGACTAAGAAGTTGTGGAAAACATACAGAATGGGAAACTATGTAGCTGTTAAGAAAAAATAAGTCAGGGCTGGAGAGATAGCATGGAGGTAGGCATTTGCCTTTCATGTAGAAGGTCATCGGTTCGAATTCCGGCATCCCATATGGTCCCCTGAGCATGGAGCCAGGAGTAACCCCTGAGCGCTGCCAGGTGTGACCCAAAAACCAAAAAAAAAAAAAAAAAGAAAGAAAAAGAAAAAGAAAAAATAAGTCATGCCATTTGCTTCTATATGGATGGACATAAATTAATCTCATTGATATTGAAATATAAAAATAGAAGTATTATTTTAGTACCCAAAGACAATAAAGACAAGGGCCAGGAGGAATGGTCCATGGTTAGAAGCTTGTTACAAAGAGGGAGGAATGAGTTTAGGGCAGAAAAGTTACCATTATGAAAATGATCATTGGAAATGATCTCTCTGTTTAAGAACTGTGTACTAAAAGGAATTAAAATGATATCTTTCATACCCCTTCAGTAACAAATACTGCAAACTACAGTGACTACAAGGAAACAAAAAGAGAGAGATAGAGAAAGGTACAATGTCTACCACTGAAGTAGGCTAGTTGAGGGCTGGTGGAAAACTGTACATTGGTGGCAGGTAATATAAACTGCTCAAGTGTTGGATATTGGACATTATATAAATAAAATTTAACTATGAACAATTTTTAACTGAAAAAATAATATTTTGATAGTAAATATGATAAAATTATGCCTATCAGAAGTGAATGTTTTATGTAGTTATGATTTTGAAATTTAATTAAACAATAATTTACAAAGTTGTTCATAAACAGTTGTTCTATATCTTCAATACCAATATCACAACCTTCCCTCTACCAATATAAGCATTCAGTTTCCCCCAACCTCCTAAACCTACTCCCTTAGTAGAAAAAGAATTTATACTAGATAGCTTGTTACAACATTTAGTCTCACAAGGATGTTACTAATTTCACTCTCTGAGGATTTATTGAGCTGTTTGATGTTAGTTGAGCCTGCCTATATGATTGTTTCCACTCACTGAATTTAGTAGGTTTCTACAAATTTTTCCATCAAAGGTGTTTGGTTGTCAGCACTGTGAAATTAGGAGGTATCTGGTGTCTGTGAACTATAGCAGCTATGAAATTGGAAGTGATTCAGCAGTTTGTTTTCTCCTTGAGATTAGTCTTGGAACTGTGACACTGGGTAATTTGTATGCTGGAGATTGTTGGTTATGAGTGGGGAACTGGATCTCTCAGTAGGGCTAAAACTTCTTTCCACCATGCTGAGGAGGCTCCAGAGATCTCAACCCAGATATCAAGCCTACCTGGGATGACTCAGCATTGGCAAGGTAAGTATAAGAGCCAATGAAACTATACCATTTATAATGGTGGTTCTATTAAGCAACATAAGGAAGTGAATTTTAATTGTACTTCAACATATGATAAATATTGACTTTAATATATGCTAAATATTCAAATAAATTGTGAAATATAATAAAAAATAAGTCTTTGACTTGTGAAAAATACTCTTATTATCTGAATAAAGAAATGTGTACTTTTATTCAGAAATAGCACTACAACTTTTTAATTGTCTTATATACATCTAAAAGTGTAATATTATACCTAAAATTATTTACTATTAAAAAATAAAGTTAAAGCTTAATCTTATGCTATTTAGAGTTGTCTATTATATGTACACATGATGGTACATGGTGACACCTGGGCTGTAGGCCATATAATTTAGGCAACAATTTCAGATTCTGAATACACATTTAGAATGTATTGGCATATAAAATGCACAGAGATTGCTTCGGGCGGGCATGAGGGACCATGTGGGGCACCAAGATTCGGGCCGATGACCTCATGCATGAAAGGCAGACGCCTTGCCTCTATATTATCTCTCTGGCCCCTTCTTTTCCCTCTTCATGTGCTATGCCATGGTGCCTATCTCAAGATCGCGGCGTTTTTTTTTTTTGTTTTGTTTTGTTTTTGTTTTTTTTTGGTTGTGTATTTGTTGGTTTTGTTCTGTTCTGGTGGTGCTTAGCGTTCGCGTTGGAACTCTTAATAGATATTTGACACTGCATTTCGTAGGGGTCGAGTGTTTCACCTTCTTTTTCTCCTTCGCCTCTCAAATCGATGACGAGAGCCTCTAGAAGAATTTTGCTTATTTCCAGCGTATTAGACTTTTACCCCAGTTTATCACTTTTCTCCTCTTCAAACAAAACCACATAACTTGAACTACCTTCTCCTGCCTCCTAACTAGAGGGGGAAATAAAGGAGGCATCAGGACCAAACAGGTGTAAGACTACGAAGTAATAGGATAGGTACAGAGGGGACCACATATCCTAGCAGCCCTAGGGGTGAGGGAAGAGGATATGGGAGGTAGGACAAAAAGGGAGGAGTAGGGAAGACAAACCGGTGATGGGAATCCCCTTTGATCTTGTGTAAATATGTAACTAAGATATTATTGTCAACAATATGTAAGCCACTATGATCAAAATAAAAATTATGTTAAAAAATGCACATTAAGATATGAAGCTGAATGAAGTCATATTAAGTGAAATATTAGTTATATTGGAAGACTTAGTGACATTTCACACTGAGAAAGGTCAATGTATGAAGTGTAGGAGACTAAAATCAGTTAAAAGTAAAAAGAAATCACAGAAAAAGCTGAATCTGTAAAACAAAGTATTTCAATAAGGAACAATGATCATGTGAAGGAAATATACACTGAACATATTCCAGTGGTTTTGACAAATAAATAGAGTTGGTAATTTTGATGAAATAATTTTTATTTTCAGCCAGGCTGAGGATTAAGCCTGACACAGTTAAACTTCAGGTTTAGTGAGGGAAGGGATAAGGTGAGAGCAATGACTGTAGATGAGAATTTTGAAGAGTTACATAAGAAGGCATCTAGTAGAAATTATAAAAGTATAAAAAGTATTTTATAGAAAATTGGATAATTTAAAATGTCTTTTATGAAAGAATAGGTTGAAAAGTCCCCAAACTAGTTACTCTATTATTACAGGTAAAAAATAAATCCAAATAAAAAAACCCATAGGGAATTGGATACTAGAAATAAATATAGAATATTCTAAAGGGGATTAAAAATCCAATTTAATTGATATCCAATATGAGTGAAAGAAGAAATCCATCAATATGACAGGAGGCTACTTGAATGTATTCTGGAAGGTACCTTACTGGATTGAGCCTTTATGCAGAAATGATCTTTTCAGTTTCTTTGACAGAAAGAAAGTAAAAGTATACAATTTCTGTGTTATAGTCTAAAAGCATAAGCCCATATATCAGACTTTAGAAAGCAAATGTTTATTTTTATATGATAAACTCTAGGGATTAGAGGAAGGTCTGCCAAGAAAATACTTAAGTCTCCTGTCATATGTATGCATTTGAACTTACTTTTTCTCTTTGAACTTTGAAACATTTAGAAGTAAAGTTAATATTTTAAACCTTAATAGTTTAAACATTTGAAAGAGTTGGTTCTATTTTGGTAGAAAATTTTTCTACATTATATTCATTCTCTGGTGCAAGTGGAGCCTAGAGCTCCAAAATGAAGATCTGGTGAGAAAAAGGTCTGGAAGCAAATGTTGATGCAGAAAATCATCCACATAGTGAAAAGATATAAGAATGGGTTCAGGAAATCTAGCACTCAAGCAAGGAATACAACTACACAAGCTTTCCACTATAAGGAATACAGCTTAGTGGAGGAAGACTGGAGGATGAGCCCAGCCTTCCTCAGACCCCTGATTTTATCCTATCCCCTAAAGTGGGATAAGAATACCAAGTATGAAATAATCCAATAATCCCATTACCTGATCACACCCTAGTATGGAGTATGAATATTGATCAGGGTAGAACCAGTAATCCAACAGAAAAATGAAGGTCTACAAATAAAATACACAAAAGACATATGCATTCTTTATACAAATGACTGAGTAAAAAGACTTAAAACAGTTTACCCCATGTAAAATGGTGTCCCAAATATCAAATACCTAGGAATCAACCTAACAAGATTGGTGAGAGATCTAACAATAAAAACTTAAAAAGAAGTTGAAAAAGACCTGAGTAAACGGAAAAATATTTCATAATCATGGACTGTAAGTTTCAAAATTATTAAAATGATCATCTTACCATTACATAAATTCAATTCAGTTCCTATATTAATCCAGACAACATTCTTTAAGGATTTAAAACAATCAATTATAAAGTTTGTGTGGAATCATCTCATTATCTAATTTTTAAGCTCTACTACAAAGCCATAGTGATCAAAATCATAGTGATTAATACAGCATGGTATTGAAACAAAGACAGACTTTCATACCAATTGGTCAGAATAGAATATCCAGTGTCAAACTCTCATGTATATTGTCAATTAATATTTGACAAATGACACAAGAACTTGATATGAAATAAAGACCCTCTCTTCAACAAATGGTTATGGAACAATTGAATATTCATGTATAATTAAGGTTGATCCATGTCTCAAACCTCACACAAAAGTCAATTAAAATATATTAAAGAGCTTGAGATTAGACACAATTCTATAAAGTTCATGAATGAAAACATAGGCAGAACAAGCAAAACTTAGACATCAAAGAAGTCTTTGATGATATGGTGCAAATGGTAAGGACTACAGAATCAAATCTGAATAAATGGGACTATATCAAACTAAAACGGTTTCTGTAGGGCAAAACAAAAACCTACAGGCTAAAATTAGAAGACAACTAACTGAATGGGAGAAAAAATTTTTAACTTGCCACATCAGATAACTTTGATATCTAGGATATACAAATTATTCACAAAGGTTATGATCATAAAACCTAAAAAAAAAACATCAAAAATGGGATGAGGAAATGAACAGAGACATTCTCTGAGGAACACCAATAGATGGCCAAAAGGTACACAAAAAATGTTCATTATCACTTATCATTAGGAAAATACAAATCAAGACAGCAATGAGATATCATCTTACATTAGTGAGGATAGCACATATCGAAAGTACTGGGAGGGACAGGAGCAATAGCACAGTAATAGGGTGTTTTCTTTGAATATGGTTGACCTGGGTTCAATCCCTGGTATCCCATCTCATCCCATCCTGAGCCTGCCAGGAGTGATTTCTGAGTGCAGAGCCAGGAGTAACCCCTGAGTACTGAGGGGTGTGGCCCCAAAAACAAAATACAAAAACAAACCAAACAAAAACACAAAAAAGAAAGTACTGGGAACAATATCTGTTGTCAGGATGTGATGAGAAAGAAATTCTCATCCACTGCTGGTAGGAATGCTCTGGCCCAAATACTATGGAAAGCATTGTGGAGTGTTTTCAGTAAACTTGAATTTGAGCAGTCATATGACTCAGCAATCCCTCTTTTGGGTATCTATCTCCAAGACAGAAAAACTTTCATATAAAAAGATGTATGCACACTGTTCCTTGCAGCATTAAGTACAATAGTAAAGACTGGAATCAGCCTAGATATTCAGCAACTGATGAGTGAATCATGAAGATCTGGGACATCTACAATGGAATATTACATAGCTATAACCAATGATGCAAACATGTAATTTGCCACAGCATGGATTGAACTGGAAAATGCTGTGTTAAACAAAATAAGCGAGAAGAAGAAGAATAAATACAGAATGATATAACTTAGATATGGTATTTAGAATAACTTCATGAAGAAATGCAATGGTCTAAAAGGGAATTGTCTTAAACACCCTTGACCCCAGAATGTAGCAAGGAGAAGGAAAGAAACTGAGTGGATAGGGTCCAAGGGCCACGTGGTCTCAGATCCACTGGCGGAAATTAAAATAAAAGACAGAACTAAATACTCAACTCAAAGTCAATAACAGTGGAATCAAAAGACCAAATTTCTAACAATCTAAGCTTTAAATGTCCTGTTATGCTGACAGGCTGGGTGGCAAAAGATGTTATGGCATACAGTAGTGGGGTAAGCCCTGATTCATTGGATTTCTAAAACTCAACTAAGAAAGACTTCATAAATCATAATGGTTTCAATAAAATAAAATAAAATTTAAATAAATAAATAAATAAATAAAAGCTAGAAAAGAAAAAAATAATTTTGATATCTGGAGAGATAGTACAGCAACATGTGCCTTGGCAAGTGGCTAATCTGGGTTTAACCCCTGTTGTTATATGGTCCCTTGAGCACCACCAAGCATGATGCCTGAACACCACTTAATGTGACCCAAAACAAACCAATCCCCCCAAAATCCATTTAATTTTGAGCTCATTTGTAATACCTATTTCTTTTTCAATTCAGATTTTGTGTTTTTTTCTTAACTCTATGTTCTATATTTCACAATAAATCTTCATTTACTTCTTTGATTGTTAAACAATTTATAGGGAGCAAGTTATAAATTTTAATATATTGAATATCTTTTATAATTAAACACTTAATGAGTCTGTCTTTCATCTAAACTTTCTATTTTTAACATCATTCAAACTATTGTATAAAAGAATTTTACATGTAAATATACTTTGTTTTTGCCAAAATAGCTCACTTTGAAGCATACATTCAGGAAAACATTTAATATGCAATACCTTTAAGTAAAATGATGAATGCAAAATGGTTTTGCTTCTATTGGTCTTTGCTCTGCACGATGGAAATGTCACCATCATATTTGATTGACT
The DNA here is from genome assembly GCF_024139225.1 of Suncus etruscus. Lineage (NCBI taxonomy): Eukaryota > Metazoa > Chordata > Mammalia > Eulipotyphla > Soricidae > Suncus > Suncus etruscus. The sequence goes on along the minus strand of NC_064859.1, from coordinate 60,379,406 downwards.
TTTGGTTTTATCTAATTTGTCTTCAATATATTGCCAATATATTCTATTAAACAGAATACATCTCTATATTGATTGCTATATTCTAGTTCTTAAATAAAAATGATATTATATATCCATGTTTTCTAAATGATCAAATGGTATTTTGCCTAACACACGGGATTTAAAAAAATTAAGATTACAGAAAATTCCAAGAGTGATTTCAATATTCAACTATATTTATATCTGAACCTTTTACAATATAGCTAGTAACTAATAGAGCTATAATATTTAATTTAGCAACCATTACTGTAAAACCCATATACAGTAGGATTACTAATATTTAAAGCATATTTTATCACAAGTGTTGACAAGCATGTGTCACAACTGAAACTATTATGTTGTCTGTGGAAATAAAAAATAGCACAATTTTGCAAAATATTTTCACAGTTTCATAACAAGTTAAACATCTTAATCTCTGTGTGACTAGGTAGATGATGTAATTTTAGGAATTTACCCAATAAAAAAGAAAATGCATGCAAATAATTAGACTTACACAATTATACAAAACAGTTTTATTTGTAATAGCCAAAACAACTTGAAAAAATAAGCAGGTGCATGATCAATTTTGGAAAACTATATAATATGAGTTGATTTAAAGAAACATAACATATTGAAATATATTTGATTATGATTAAAAATCATAACTTAATGTTAATTTAATGCTATCTTATAATATTAATGTTAAAATAAATGTTAAATTATGCTAAATAAAAAAATATCACCTAAGAACCTTTCCCTGACACTTTCAAAAATCCATTGTTTATTTGTTTGGTTTGGTTTAGGATCATAACTGACTGTTTCATAAAATTTCTGTGCTTAGAAATAATTTCCCACTCAGGGAGTGGTCATATGTGGTGCTTAAGATCAAACCCAGGCCAGCCAGGTGCCTGTAAAAAATTACTTTAACTTACTGTACTTTCACTGCAACTCCAAATTTATTTTTAAAGAACTCAATCTCTTAGGTATGCTTTCTAAGAAATTTTATCGGTGACTTGCCATGAGAGTTGGAGCCTCTTAAAACGACAAAAACTCTGCTTTCTTTAGATAAAATGTCTATCAAAATTATTTGATTTATGCAAACTTTCCTTTCTGTTATGAGTAGGTCTGTTCCAAAAGAAGCATTTAACACCTAACAAAGTTAAAAATAAAACATAAATAAAAATAAAAAACACCATATTTTAAGCTTTTAACATAGACAACAAAATTTAATATATTGTTAATAAATAAGAGTTTAAAGCAAAATATTTGCATATCTATAGCCTCCACAGCGCCAGCATTCCTCTACCAATGCAGAAAGATCAATTCCACTCCACCCTTACCCTTTTGGGAACTCTTTAAGTTTACTTATTGTAGTTTGGGTCAAATGTTTACAACAAGACCATTATAGTTTCAAGGAGTATCACCAAGGACCAGAGAAATAGTTTGAAGGACTTTCAAAGTCAGAAACATGGTTTTGATTCTAGCTCTACTTGCCCTTTTCCCTCACCCATCAGTACTGAGTGTCCCCCAAACAAACAATAACAATAACAGATTGTGATTAAAATATATTTCTCAAAACACTGCTTTAAAAAAGTCGGACTAGTACATTTCAGTTCTTTTTTTGTTTGTTTTTTCGGGCCACACCCGTTTGATGCTCAGGGGTTACTCCTGGCTAAGCGCTCAGAAATTGCCCCTGGCTTGGGGGTACCATATGGGAAGCTGGAGGATCGAACCATGGTCCTTCCTTGGCTAGTGCTTGCAAGGCAGACACCTTACCTCCAGCGCCACCTCATCGGCCCTGGAGTTCTGTGGGACAACGGTGAATAAACCTTGAGTTTCATCTATTCTTGTAGATGATAATAAATTAAAAAGAAGTAACAGCATCTGGTATTTAATCTTCTGGACTTCTAGTTCTAAGTTTCTAGTTTTTGAAGATATACTTATGTTCATCAGCCAGTAAGGAATGGGACTCTCAACACATGCGAGTGTCAGAGTTTTGTGTCCTGTCATTAGATATACAAACATTCATTGTTTCAAGTTCTTTGTGTTTTTTATTTTCTATATATTTTGGAAATATTATTAACATTTTTTACAAACATTACTATAACTTCGACTATTATTTATAGGTAAAGATTTACCTATAAATACCTATAAAGTATTTACCTATAAAGTGCTTAGGTAGTTGAAGTGCTTAGGTAGTTGTAATGTTTTATTTTTTCCCTTTTCTTCGGCATTTTACTTCCTTCATGCCTTTTGTTGTTCAGTAAATGTATAAAATAATATATAATTTTGTAGTCCCTGATTGAAGTTCATTATATTTTCATTGGATAACATTTTTGAGGTTGACATTAGGTCTGTGTTTCTTACTTGCACCTACTAAAGAGCAATATATAATTATTATTAGTCTGGTATTAGCAAAAGTAATAGAATGACAAGTCTAGTATTAAATTTCAGTGAGATAAATGTCACACAGTTTTAGAGCTCCTAGTTAATAATTATGTCCACAGAAACATAAAATAAAATTTATCTTTTTAAACTTAGTGAAGTAGATTTAAGTTCAGGTTTGCTTAATTTCTATTTTATCTTTCTTATTGGATCATGGTCACACATTAATCGTAGTAATTTAACAGTACAAAGTAGTCCATAATCTACCTACTTTAAAAATTGTTTTAAGTTAAATAACTTTATTTTAGACATTGGGTTACAGTGTTGTTCATAAAACAATTATTTCTGGCATTCAATATTTCAAAACCAATTACATAACCACTGTAACATTCCCTCAAACATTTTCACCAGTTTACCAAACTCCTGAAAGCCTGCCCCTTGGCAAATAAAATGATTTACTTAATACTGCTTGGAACAACAAATGTTAATGGAGTTGATTTTAAAAAGCTTTATTTTAAAAAGCTTTATTAGGGGCCAGAGCAATAGCCCAGAGGTAGGGTGTTTGCCATGAATGGGACCATGCAGACCAGGGTTCAATTCCTGGCATTCCGTATGGCCCCCGAGCCCTGCATGGAGTGATTTCTTTTCTTTTCTTTTTTCTTTTCCTTTTTCTTTTCTTTTTTCTTTTCCTTTTTCTTTTCTTTTTTCTTTTCTTTTCTCTTTCTCTTCTTTTTTCTTTCTTTCTTTCTTCTTCTTTCTTTCTTTCTTTCTTTCTTTCTTTCTTTCTTTCTTTCTTCTTTCTTTCCTTTCTCTTCTTTCTTTCTTTCTTTCTTTCTTTCTTTCTTTCTTTCTTTCTTTCTTTCTCTTTCTTTCTTCCTTTCTTTTCTTTCTTTCTTTCTTTCTATCTTTCTTTCTTTCTTTCTTTCTTATCTTTCTTTCTTTCTTTCTTTCTTTCTTTCTTTCTTTCTTTCTTCTTCTTTCTTTCTTTCTTTCTTTTTCTTTCTTTCTTTTGTGGTGGTATCACACCTAGCTCTATGCTCAGAAAATCAATCCTAGTAGACTCAAGGGATCATATGGGGTGCTGGGATTCGAAACCATCGTCCTTCTCCATGTAAGCAAATGCCCTACCCTTCATGCTATCTCTCTGGCCCCTGCCAGAAGTGAGTTCTGAGCACACATCCAGTTGTAACACTTGAGCTCCACTGGGTGTGGTCTCAAAACAACAAACAAACAAACAAACAACAACAAAAAGCTTAATTAAAACAATAAGTAACTAGAAAATTGTCACATCTCACAATGGAATCCTATATAACTTGTCTAAAGTGCTGCAAAACTCCTATGTTGCTATCTGAGCATTCTATTATCAGTGTTGTTTGTTGAATTTATGAGGCTTCTACAAAAATTTAAAATCTAATTTGTTATATCCCTACTAGAAAATCAATATTAAAATTATGGAAGCCATAGTTTTATGAAGGGCCAAATGAGTGGCTGCACAGTCTGACTTTTTACATATGTAGAACTCAGCCGATGAGCTCATCTAGTGACAGTGTAGTTCACAGTAGTCCCCAGTGCTATCACCTATGTGGCCAATGTGTCCATGAGTTTTTCCTGCTAGTTGTGCCTCGCTTTCAAGAACAAGATGAATCTATGTTGTTGGTCACTTGCATAGATATGGTAGAAGGTTCTGGATAGTGGTGGTGTGACTTCTGGGACTTCTGGGAGTACAGAGGCTTGGAGGTATTGGGGAAGGGTAGGTTGTTTGGTCTGGCTCTAATCTATGTTCAGAGATGTCTTGAGGGCAAAATTAAGGTGAATTATAACTACCCTAGGCTAAAATATGTATATTAGCCTAGTTATTGAAGAATGGCTAGACAATTGCTTATGTTTAGCCAGAGAACAGATACCTGATTGTTAATATGCAGGCCATAACCATATAATTAGAAAACATCCTTCTTACATCTCAAAGTACAGCCAGTTTTCAGTTAACAACCCCCAATTACCTCATGTGTTCTTATTTAGCATTGGAGTTAATAATCTCTGATTAAAGTCCAGCCTCCATTTAAACCTATACCCTCAACAAGTTGTCTAGTCAATTTTACTCATTGTCTCTGATCAGAGCAAAGCAATCTGAGGTCTAATGGGTTGGTTAACTTTAATTCCTAATTTCCACTTTGGATTTTGGTGCCCATGTGTTTGTTACAAGGCAAATTCAATCTGGATTTTAGGTTCCTCACAAGTGTGCTTGAAATTGGTAAATATCTTCATCTAAGCACTCATAAGTTTAAAAACCCCATCTCCTACCTTGAAGTGGTCTTTAAGTGGCCAATCCAGCTCAGCACTACATATGACACCCTTGGGCATTGCCCAGAATGTTCTTGAGCGATGTAAGCCATAAGCAAAAATGAGTGTGGCCACAAATAAAAAAATAAAATAAAACAAAAATATATTTTTATATGGTGTGGCTATATGAAAAATATATCAGTGGATTAAAAAGAGTATTTAGAAATTAAAATCACACAATTTTATAATATAGTCAACCAGTATTTGACAAATGAGCGAAGATTACTCACTGAAAATAAACTATCTTCACCAACCACTGTCCAGAGGTGGGTAATTATACAAAATATAATAAGAAATAAAATTTAACTTTCTAGAAAATTAATTCTATGTTTATTTTAGACATAAATGCAAACAGAAATAATATTTTTATTTTAATATATTAATAAAATAATACTAATATAAGGAATAATTAATACTAATAATAAATAAAATAATAATAAAAAGAAAAAAAGAAATATTAAATTACTATTAGTTCACATTAGAGAAAATATAGATGATTTGATATTTTGGCCAATATTTTTAGGTAAAAGCCAAAAAGTTAATATGTCACAAAAATTGTGAGTACCTATATTAAAAGGTAAAGCTTCAGTTCTATGAAAAAGCTTTGTTAAGAGAATAAAAGTCATAAAGCAGAAAAAACAAAATCAATAAGAAATTTTTACAGAATATGCAAATAATTTTTGAAGTTTACAGTAAAATAGCAAGTAAGTAAATTGGAAAATAGGGGGCTCAGTGCTAAGATACTGAGGCAGACAGAGAGCACAGCAACAGGTCCTCTTTGTAAATCAGAAGCACTATTTTTGAACTCAGGTTAGTACATCCTGAGGGAAAAAGCAGATCAGGATTAGGAGAGAGGTCTTCTAGCCACTCCAGATGGGCTCCACCAGCCACACAGTCTAAAAATCTGATGCAGAGACAGCAGCAATACGATACTTTTGTAACTCATAAGTTACTCATAACTCAGAAAGTGCATTTTCATACCCAGGTTAGTGCACCCAAGAAAAGAACAGACCACTCTACTTGGCTCTGCAGCAATGCATTTCTTCTAGTCAATGAGCCACAATGCAATGCAAAATAAAAACAACCAGACTATGAAGGTCACAAAGAAAATTAATACAATTCTGCCACAATTAATGACTAAACACTAGTAGATCTAAAGAACCAACCCAGCATCACTCAAATATATAGCCTATTATAGGATGTTAGGAAGAAATGTTGAAAATGTTCAAGGAAATCAAAGAAACTATGGAAGAACAGTCAATAAGTCTTGAGTGGATTTTGAGAGCACAAAATGAGAAAACTTCAAACAAATAAATGACAGAAGCTGAAAACATGGTCAACAAAATAAAAAACACATTAAAGTCATAACCATAAGAGTAACAGCTTCTGGGTTATCTTGAGATAAACCCAGTGGTGCTCAAAGAATCGGTGATCTTGAAATAAGCTGAGTAATGCCTCCAGACAAGAGGCAGAAAATAAAAAAATCTTAAAATAAATGAACAGTTAAAAACAAAAAGAACTTTGGGATGATTTCAAGAGGAACAATATACAAAGCAATGAAATTTTCTTACACATATGGAGAATATTATGCTAAGCAAAATGAGTCAGGGAGAGATAGACATAAGGATGATTGTACTCTTTGGTGGGAATAACAAAAGAAAATAGTTATGATAATAACACTCAAAGCCAATAGAGATGAGGAATAGGGAGGACTGGTTCAGGGTAGGATGTTATGCCTATAAAGAGCGGGGGGTAGGTATTGCAGGTAGGGCATAAAAAATGAAGCACTGTGAGCATGATAGTTGAAGATGATCAAACGGACAAAAAACTGGGTACTTAAAAATAAGTAAATATTCATGATACTCCTTCAGTAACAATATTGCAAACCACAATGCCTAAAAGGAATAAAAGGAAGAGTGAGGAGGATATCTTTCATATAGGCAAGCAGGAGAGAAGGCGTGTAAGGAGGGTAAAAAACTGATGACATTAGTAGCAGAAAATGTACCAATAGTGAAGTGATGGGTGTTGGTTATTTGTATGGGCTGAAAATAAATCATGAACAACTTTGTAATATTATTTCCTGGTGGTTCATTTAAAATAAATATTTAAAAATCAACAATGAGGGGCATGAGATATAGCATGGCCGGTAAGGCATTTGCCTTGCATGCAGAAGGTTGGTGGTTAAAATCCTGGCAATCCCATATGGTCCCCTGAGCCTGCCAGGAGTCGATTTCTGAGCATAGAGCCAAGGAGTAACCCCTGAGTGTTGCCAGGTGTGACCCAAAAACAAAACAAAACAAATCAAAAATTGGCCCAAGATTGGAAATGATATCACATTATTATAATATACAAATAAAGAAACAAGTAGTATAAAAATATTTCTTGTACTATACGTAAATAGGAAGTTTAGAATTAGGACAAGATGATACTTTTGGTACAATTAAATTGTAAAAGATGACACCAAATTCTAAAATGTAAAAGATGACACCAAAGTAGATAAAGCAATGGTTTACTTAATTACTGCTTGGGATGCAATGGTAGATATTTTGGAAGAGAATTTTGATCCTCTTATAAAAAGGACACTCTCTAATTTGATATTCAGCTCATAGTCCTTGCATTTGCACATAGGAATCTGAAGATATTGTACAACATTCCTACTCTTAAATATTTATAGTAACTTAATCATTTAGTGTGCTTTGGAATTTTGGTGTTTGGACTGCACCCTTGCATGAACCTCAAGGTCCCTGGTTGGGACCTACAATGAAGAGCATAAGTTGGAATTTTCTTAATTTTCAAAAACATGAATAAAATCAAGATATATCTTAATTAAAAATTTTAAATAATTTTATTAATCTAATAAAAACAAACCGGTATGCCAAAAAATGACGTGGAAGAAATCTAAGTGCATATATATTCTTAAGAAAAATAAAGCAATCCTCCAAAAAGGAGAGAGAAGGAAGCCATAGTAATATGATTCCAACTATATGATGTTCTGGGAAAATAAACTTTGGAGACAGTAAAGTGGTTGTTGACTTTAGGAGTAAGCAGAGAGGAAAAAATGAATAAGAAGAGAGTATAGTGGACTGAGTGATAGTACACAGGTTTGAACCTTGGTTTAAATCCTGGCATTGTCCCCTGAGACTGCCAGGAGTTACTTCTGAGTAATCAGAGGTAAGCCCAGGAGCATTGTGGAGCTTTGTTTTCCCACATCCCTACCACAAAAATGAGCATAGGATTGCTCCAAAGTGATAACATAACTGGTAGGGGAGTATATGTGGCCTTGCATGTGGCCATCCTGGGCTTTGATCCCCCTACATCCGATATGGTCCCCAGAGCCTGCCAGGAGTGATTCCTGAGGGAAGAGCTAGGAGTAACCCCTTCGTGTTGCTAGGATTGTGGGCCTAAAAAATAATTTAAAAATATAAAAAAGAATATAGGTAAGTATTAAGAAAGTAAGTCAGCTCTATACAATACTAAAATGGAGTTGTGACTTCATTTTTCCAATATGGAATAGGAAATCATTTTAAGGACCTGTTTTGTAATTTTCTTTGTGTTTTGAAACTAAAATAGTAGTTGGAACTTGGCCTTTCAAACTCTGCCTCTTTTTGAAGGACAGTTGTAGAGCAACTGGCCAAAGTCATCTATTAATAACTTTGTATGGATCAAAAGAATCTTTGCTAAAACTGCAGGGAAATCTGTAGTCGGCTAACACAATAATAAGAAAGAGCATTAAAATAAACTTCTTTAGTGATTAGTGATCAGATATAATATAATAATATATGATATACCTGATCTAATATATGTTCTCGTAGAAAAGAACAAAGGGAAAATGGAGAAAGTGTTATGCAGCTTTGTCTTCTATTCTTGAACTTTAAACTTTAGCTCATTTTAGAGCTACGTTTTTTGAGAGGGGGAGATAGTTAAAATTAAGAATTTCATTTGGATGTCCATAGATCTTACAATCTTCTAATATCTTGATATTAACTTAAAACTCTTTTCTAACTGAAAGTTCTTTTTCTGAGTCTAGAGTCATAGTGCAGCAGGTATGGCACTTGTTTATTGGGTGTTTTGTTTGTTTATTTGCTTGGTTTTGGGGCCACACCCGGTGATGGCCAAGGGTTATTCCTGGCTATGCACTCAGAAATCGCTCCTGGCTTGGGGACACCAGGAAACTGAGGTCCATCCTGGTAAGCCGCATTCAAGACAAACGCCCTACCGCTGTGCTATCGTTCTGGCCTCAGTACTTATTTTTTATGAGGGCAACTCGAGTTGAGTTATCCTGGCATCCTATATGGTGCCCCTGTGGGCATATTTAGGAGTGACTCCTGAAAGCAGAACCAGGAGTAAGCCCTGAGCATCAGTGGTTGTGGCCTCAAAAACCAAACAAGAAAGTTTATTTCCTATGCCATTCACGTAACTCTGCTTGTAAGCTAAGAGGAATTAAAATGCTGTATGACTGGCAGATTCCCTTACGTTGTTGTGATTTTTCCCTCCTGTTTACTTGCTTGTTTTCAGAGAACTCTGAAACCCATGAATAAAAGGCTGTAAAATCATTAATGCAAAATAATGTCTAGCCAGACAAAATGACAGATATATAAAATCCTCTATTTCTGTTTTAGACAGAAAGCCATTGTCACTGAGACAAAGACTGCTTTGATAGTTCTAAAAGGGAAAGAAGTAAAAAAAGAAAAAAACCCTTAAATACTTTGCCTCATGTGTAAATACGATCTTTTCAGTAATGAAAGTTCATATATGTCTTTTAGACATAGAAAAGTGCTTAAAATGACTGATAATTGCTGATTTTGGAGAGTTACTTAATGGGGAAAAGGAACTTAAAATAAAAGAATAAATGGAAAAAATATAGCCCTCTCATTAAATTAATGTGTTTTTTTGTTTACTTGTTTTGGTGGGGAGGCAGTGGTGCCAGGGTTTATTACTGACTCATTCTGGTGGGTGTTTGGGGGATCCTCTGTGGTGCTGGGGATTTAACATTGGTTGGACACTGCAAGGCAAGCCCCCTAATCACTGTTCTATCTTTAAAGCACACACACAAACACACACACACATGCATCACACAGACAACACATAAATATGTGTGTACTTATGTGTATTTACTATTAAGAAAAGAAAGAATCATAGATCTTTATATTCAGGATCATTAGAATAAAACTTCTTGCTTTCTTGATCAAGGTGGAAAAAGATAACTGGAAATATTTACAGTCTAGGTAGTGTTATTTTCCCTTTTATTTTTCTTTATTTCCAATTTCAGTTCATAACAAGCCAATTCATGTCCTAATTAGTTAATTAGAAGTTCCTTTAAGTGTACTTCATGTTGCTAAGACTATTACTTCCCTTTCTTTTGTAATTTTTTGGGATAAGGAATTTATACAAATCAGGACTTACTCCTGACTGTGGACCTCTCCTGTAAGGATCAGGGCTGTGGTATTGGGAACTGAACAGGATTGGTTGCATGGAATGCAAGACCCTTACCAGCAGTATGATCCCTCTGTTTCCTGCATTGTTTAAAAATTGCCTATTTTAATCAGGAGTGATTAACTTTGCTCATAATCCTATCATACCTATCACACCTAATCCTAACCTTAACCAATTTCACATACTAAATATATCATATTAATGTCTGTACTAAATTTTCCTATTTTTCCTTGTTTGCACTGCAAAGATCTGTGACAGGCTTCCCCTACATGAGTTCTAAGACTCAGTTGCTCAATGCAGGTGCAACGAGTATTGTCACTTATCTAATGTTTTACCCAAAACTATCATAGAAATAGTGAGGGGCTCCTTCATAAATTACATATGACCTCTTGTGTTATTTCTGTGAAGGTATTCTATCTTTTGAAGCTACAATTATAGGCCTAATGCATGATCTTTCATTATTTCTAAATTTCAGAAGGTAGACATTTTTTTTTAATTTTGGCTAGGACACAGATGTGCCATTGTTAAGATAAAGGGAATAAAATGATTTATTCCAGTGATAGAAAGGAAACACAAATAAGGCCCCTTATATATGGAAAATAAAATCTCTATGAAAAATAGAGATGTCTCTGAAGAAAAAGATTCAAGAACTGAAAAGTTGGAGAAGCCTATTGGAAGGATAAAGACTTTGGTGTTTACTTTAGGACCCTGGAAATTCCCTATTCAACTTTCTCTCATTTCCTGTTTTGTTTTGTTCTCTCCTTTGATGGGAGGAAAGAATAGGAGAGTAGGTAGCTCTTAGAAGGTGCTTAAGCAGCCTCAAAACTAGAATATTTTGCCAGGAGGTTACAAGACACTGCCTTTCATTTATCTTTTATTCTTCCTTTTATTTCTCTTTTATCTTTTTTACATTTAATCATATGGAAAAGGATTTCTATAATACATCCTATCCACCAAAACTAAGGTCATAGCCTCAGATCTGGAATCCCAATTTTCTCTTTTCTGGCAGTATTTGTTGTTTTAATTTCTTATTTATTTATTTATTTATTTATTTATTTATTTATTTATTTAAAACATTTCTATACTTCTTTGTAAATTTTATTTAAAAAAATAAAATAAAATCCTGATGTCAGGCATTGAATCTGGGAGCTCTTTTATTAAGAATAATAAAATAATAAAACATTAATAAAAAAATAAAATAATAAAACATTAAAGAGTGATGTTGAAAGCTTACTGAATGAAATTCTTTCACTTGTATCCTATCTCAAATATCCAAACTGGTTCTCAAAAGATATTCTGAGGACAGAAATTGTGTATTATATTGACTGGCTTTTATGTAGTAGCTAAGCCATTTTGAAATTTTCATATATTTCCTATATTTTCCAAATAGGGAACAGTTATTTTCTCAAAAGTGAAGTAAAATATTAAGAAGAGTGTTGCATTTTCTGTTAATTTTCACATTTCAATTACTCGCAGTGTTATTCCCTACAGTTCCCAGCAAGCTCAAGAAATGACTTCAGAGGAAAGTAAACTATTTTTTTTACATTGGTCTCTACTGTTGAGACTTGGCCAAAGAACAGCTAGACTATTAAAGACATATTCCATGGTATAAATATGAGATGCCAGTTGGTAGATGGCATTGGTATATAAATGAAAATCAAAGGAATGCAACATATTAAAAAAAGTGCCATCTAAAATACTTTCTAATTTAGTATAAACACAATTAAAAATAGTGTTGTTAAAGTGGAGGAAAATAAAACCTCACACACTGGAGTAAGTTATAAGCTTCACAAATATTTAGAGACCTATAGTATTATGTTAATACATGTATCCATCACAAAGAACGATGGTGGGAAGATACACAAACTAAGAATGGAGAAAAGCTCTTCCAATTTCTTCTCAGAAAACCCAGACAGTGATGAAGTAATGAAATTTCTTGCCAAGATATAAAAAATAAGTTTTAAAATTTTCCTGCAGTTCTAAATACTTTTTACTGAGAATGACTAATGAGAAGCTATGAAAAGCACTGAAGATTATTTTGATTAATATGACAAGAATTTCATAAATGAAGAGCATAAAATATATTCTTTCATTTTATAATTACCTTAAATTTGTAGTCTATCTCCTCCAAAAAGTTTATTTAAACATTTTACAATATATCACAGACTTTTTCCTATGTATGCAGCATGACTATACCAATCGGGTTATGTGGGATTTAGGAAAATCTTGTTATAATCTTGACGATGAAATACTATCAGACTTTACTATAATCTCTATAAATAATATATTATAAAACTCAGAGATAGCTATGTGAAGGGCAAACATTTAATGGAAAGGTGTTTTTCCATTTAAGATTATCCTCTTCTCATATGAAGACCTCTCTCTCTCTCTTAGAAGTAGAGGCTCTTAAATTAATGCTTAGCTAAATACAAACCTTCATTTTGTTCCATTTACTCTAGAAATTATAGTCAAATAAATTCTCCTTTGAATGTAATTAAATGTTCTCATTTTCTCCTAGTAATCTGTATTATGCAAACGGTTTCTATAATAATCTGGTATTGGTAATTAAATTTATAATTAAAATAATAATGACCAAATTTATCAAAACTTTACTAAGTGCCAGCTTTTCTATTAGATCATATATATATATATATATATATATATATATATATATATATATATGTGTGTGTGTGTGTGTGTGCGTGTGTGTGTGCGTGTGTGTATCTATGCACACACATATAATGACATCATTGTGAAGACTTATTTATTATCATCTTCAGGATTGTTTTTCTTTGTTTTGGTTTTTGGACCACACCTGGCGATGCTCAGGGGTTCACTCCTGGCTTGGAGGGCCATATGGGACGATAGGGGATTGAACCACCATCCATCCTAGGTTAGTCAGGTGCAAGACAAATATCCTACCACTTGCACCACCTCTCAGGCCCCATTATCTTTGCTTTATAGATAGGAGGTTAGTGAAGAGATATTTTGTTGTTGTTTTGTTTTTTGGTTTTATGCCACACCCAGCAATGTTCAGAGGTTGCTCCTGGCTTAGAAATCGCTCCTGGCAGGTTTGGGGGACCATATGGAATGCTGGGAATCAAACCCAGGTCTGTCCCAGGTCGGCCGTGTGCAAGGCAAACGCCCTACTGCTGTGCTATCACTAATGAAGAGATTTTAAAAAAATAAAGAGATTTAGGGCCCGGAGAGATAGCACAGCGGTGTTTGCCTTGCAAGCAGCTGATCCAGGACCTAAGGTGGTTGGTTCAAATCCCGGTGTCCCATATGGTCCCCCGTGCCTGCGAGGAGCTATTTCTGAGCAGACAGCCAGGAGTAACCCCTGAGCACCGCTGGGTGTGGCCCAAAAACAAAAACAAAAAAAAAAAAAGAAGAGATTTAAAAAATAACACAGCAGCACATTTAGAAAGTATTACAACAGAATTTAAGTTTTAAGCAATGCCACACCCAGAAATGAGACGGCTTTAGTCTCAGTACTATGTGGTCTATCTTGTACTTGGGGAACCTCAACTGAAAGGGAGCCAAACTCAGGGATTTAGGCATGCACAATATGTACTCCTGCCCTTTGACCTAACTCTATAGTCCAAAGTCCTGTTCTTAATTACTATATTAAACATTAATCTATCAGAAGCCAGGATTATAGCACAAATAACAAGAACACAGGCATTGCATGGTTCAGGGCTGTGTTCACTCTCCTTCAGTGTGTAATTTCCGGAAGTAACCCCTCAGCTACTATGTGGGAGTGGTCTCTGTGACATTATAAACAATAGAACCAAAATCTTGATATTAGAACTTTACAAATTTCCATAAAAATAAAGTTAAAATCTTTAATATTATTATGATATTTTAGTTATGATTAATAAATTCTAAAATTATTAATATTTTAATTTTTCACTATAATGGCTAGTTATGAAAACTAATCTATTGTCTTCAGATTTTTTACAGAAGTTTGTGCATCTTTAAAAAATAAAAATACTATTATTGATAGCACGATAGCATGATTTACTTTCTTTGGATATTTATTGAGCTGAAAAAAATGTACCAAAGATTGATCACAAGTAATTTATCTATTTTAACACTACTTTATGGTTTAAAATATAAATGGAAATTGTTTTATCAGGTATATTCACATACTTGTGATATCACAAATTTTAAAATTATTAAGGAAATAATATGATTCTCTAAAAGATGGCATAGAGTATTTTTAGAGTATTTTTTCAACATTTCCTCTACCTTATAACTAGAACACATTTTCCATAGAAATCAAATGTTTAATTATTCTGGGCTACATTGAGTATTTGTCCTTTCTTGATAGAAGAACTCAGGTTACATATGCCAAGTGTGTGCTTGAATGAATTGCTTTATTCATCCTGACCTTGCTATGCCATTGATGCAAAAGGAATATGGAGCTAGGCAATTCTATGCATAACTAAGCACAGATGAAGCATTTAGTAAGACAGGGTGCTATCACAAAGCTTTGAAATGACTTATGCTAAGGTGTGATTTGTATAGCTGAAAAGAGGCAAAGTGGAGACACAGGAGCAGTTTTTCTGAAAGTCATTTAATTAAAAGTGAACAGTCAGTGACTTTAAGCTTCCATGAAAAAAATAGTGGATCTTTACAGTGACTGCTGGTAGCAGTTCTGCTATTCTATTTTTTATTCCATGAAAAGCAAGAAAAGGAAACTTGGAGTCGAATATAAAATACATTCTGATATTAATAGACAAATTGAACTTGTCTTGGTGAATTTTTTTTCTTTCATAAATCAAAAGTTAAAATTGAAGATATATTAATGGAATTTAATTGCATGTGAGTATAATAATATGTGCTAATGAAGCTATTTAAAGGGGCAGTGATCACCTTTGACCTAGTATACAGGAAGAAGAAAGACAGAGGGAGAGTAATGGAGGGAGGTAGCAAGAAGAAGCAGGTAGGAAGTAACACAGAGTAGGGGACAAGAGCTTTGGATATGTAGGTGGTGTTATAGGTCTTTATCCAGAATATAGTCAAAATCATTGAAAGCATGAGAACCAAACCAGAACAACCAAACTAAAAACATGTACCTGGAGCAAATAGCACAGTGGGCAGGGCATTTGCCTTGCACACATCCGACCCATTTTCAATCCGTAGCATCACATACAGTCCTGGGAGCCTGCCAGGATCAATTTCTGAGCACAGAGCCAGGTGTAACCCCTGAGCACCACCCCTGAGCAGACTGGAAGAGCAGATGGGAGGGAATCTAGGACACTGGTAGAGGGAAGTTTCTGCTAGTTGTGAGACTAGTGCTGGATTGTAGTATGCCTCAAACTCAATTCTGAACAATTTTTAAATCAAGGTTCTTAATAAAAAGTAAAACTAAACAGAGGGGAAGTGATAAAATCATGGTATTTTATGTTTTAATTAGCCAAAGAGCATTCACTCTTATCACTAAATTTAAGTAAAAAAAATTGAGACACCTAGATAGTAAATGTAGGAACCAAGTTCCATTAAGAAAAAATTAGCATATGGGATAACGAAAATGACACTGACAATGTTTTAATTAAAGCTTATCCATAAATATATTGATTACATGTCATAGAAAAATTAATACAATCTTAGCTTGGTTTGCCAGAGTGATACTGTGATTCTGAAGGTGTATAATTATGGTGTCAATAGAATTAAAGGGGAAAATTTTATCACTCGATAGATCTCATAGCACTAAAACATATGCTAGAGATCAAAATTTTATTACTGTAGGTAAGATTGTAGTGATAGTGCACTTTACAAAGGTGAGGGAATAAATATCTGTCAAAATGTATGGGACTAAATATCCTGGCCTTTTAGACTAGTACTGGATCACTCCAATAATAGTAATATAAGCCAATTACACTACCCACCATTAAATCATGGCCTAGTACAACCATCAAGACCCAACCTATAGTTGAAATTGTTTGGCATACTTTTGGCAGCAATGAAAGATCTGAAAGGAGGCAGAGGAAAAGTGATGGCATGAAGTCCTCCATCTAAATTCTTTCAAGGATGTAGCTCAGAGTTAAGAATGCATGCTCACATGTATTAGTCCCTAGATTCAGAGAATTGGAACAAAACCATAGTGTCAATTGCATAAATAGAGAATAAACAACATGTTTAAGCATAAAATATTTAGAGAATAGTTAGGAAAAATATGGAATCGTCAAATAAATTCCCCACAAGAAAAATTTTAAACATAAGAAAATTTGCAAACATAAAACTAGAAGAGAAAACAAAAAATAGAGAACAAAGATATTTATTTAAAAACAAATAAATGTAAACAATATAAAGAACCAATAACAAAGCCAGAGATTTTCAACTAAGCAATAAAACTCAAATTTCAGGATACCCAAAAATAGAATATAAATCAAGAGTAAAGGAAGAAAGTTAAAAAAAATTAAAGTCATATGGGGCAGATAAAGGTCTACAAAATGATTCTACACAATACATTACATTTCATTAATTTTTTGTTAATTAAGAAACTGTGATTTACAAACTTATTGATAGATGATAGCTTTATGGCATATAATTTTAACACTAATTCCACCATCTGTGTTAACTCCCATCACTAGTGGTCCCATATTTCTTCACCTACCACCTTGACACACACATTAAAGTTTGATGATTTAAGCTAGTATTTCATGTTTTTCATGTTGTTGAGTCTGTGCTTTCATTGTATAGCTATGCCATGCTCCCATGTCACCAATATAAATGAAGCCAAGATTCCTGTTCCTCTATTACTTCCCATTCTCATCTTTTTCTTTCTCTCCTTGATTTCTTTTGTTCTCTGTCCTCCTTAGGTCCTGAGGTCAAATGTGATCTAGATAGTTCCCCTTAACTACATTACATTTCCTCATCAAGTAATTGTATATACCACATATATGTGAGATCTATGTTGGTCTTTCTTCTTTAGTATTACATCACTCAACTTAATATTTTTCAGTTATAATTTTTCATTTGCAACAAATTGCATGGTTCCATAGTATTCCATTATGTATATGTAACACATATGTACAATTCATTCATTTCTCCTTAGATATCTAGATTGATTCCATATTTTAGCTAATTAACTCATTGTAGCAATAAATAACAAGTTTATATGTTAGTTTTGAATGAACTTTTTGCATCATTTTCCACTTGGGTAGATACTCAAAAATGGAATTGATGAGTCATATAACACAGCTCAATTGTATGTTTACTGAGGACTATCCATACTACTTTCCACAGGAGTTGAAACAGACAACATTCCTATGAGCAATGGATGATAGTTTCTTTTACACCACATCCCTTGAAGCACACTATTTTCAATCTATGCCATTCTCATTGATCTCATTGCTGTCTTGATTTGAATTTTCATAATGATAAGTGATGATGAGCACTTTTTCATGTGACTATTGGTAATAAAAATTTCTGTGAGGTATCTTCTCATTTTCTCTCTCCACTTGATAGGATTTTTTAATTTTTCAACAATACTTTATATATCCTAGATATTAAGACCTTATCTGATGTGTTAAATACAAATATTTTTTTCTCATTCACTTAGTTGATTTGTCACTTTTGTCATTTTTATCACTTTTATTACCTTTTATTACATTTATCACTCAGAAATTTTTATTTGGTGGAGTTCAAGTTACTTTTTTAATATTTTGTTGCTTTTACAAAGGATATAAGATCACTGAAGAGTGAGTAAGAAATGGCTCACTGTGGGCACTGCCAGATGAAGTGCTGATTGCTTCACCTGCGGAGTCTTTGCCCTGCTGTATTTCTTCTGAGGAAACTGAGGATCTGAAGGACCTGTCCTGTGCTCCTCTGACTTTCTGAATCCTTCAAGCTCTCCTCAGAGCCCTGGGAAGAAAACTCCCCAAAAACTGCATTCTGAAGCTACCCAGCGAGCAAGTGAGTGAATAAGAAATGGCTGACTTTACAAGCCCAGAAAGGGGATTTCTGCTGGAACTCAGATGCCAGCACCCCTATCTGCCTGTCTTTTGTGCTGTGCAACATTTTCGCCCTGATTTCATCCTGGGTGTGGCTTATATGCAGATGGCTTGCCTTCCCTGGAGCCTTCCCTGGAGGTGAGTTTACAATCCCCAAAAGGAGAAGACACTGAACTCTGCTGGAACTCAGATGCCATCACCCCATCTGCCTGTTTCTGTGCTGTGCTCCATCTTCGGCCTGATTTCATCCTGTGTGTGGCCCATCTCCTGACAGCTCACCTTCCCTGGAGCCTTCCCTGGAGGTGAGTTTACAAGCCCAGAAAGGGTGGAGCCAGAGGAGCACTACTGCTCCGCTTCACTTCCAGGCTGTGCACATTATTTAGCCAATGAATACAACTACAACACGTAGAAAAACACATAATACAAGTGTGACAATGAGGAAACAACGCAGGCCAGTGCCAGATAGAGAATGACGATGGCAACTCTGATGACTTGAGCATGACCAACCAACTAGTCAGTCTCTTCAGATAAGGAGTTTAGAATAGCAATATGGAATATGTTCAAAGAACTCAAAGAAAGTATAGAAGAGAACACTAATAAGAATCAAGAGAATATGAAGATAGAAATCAGAAAACTCCAAACTGAAATTTCAGGTCAAATAACAGGTCTGAAAAACTCAGTAGATGAATTGAAGAAAAACATGGTTGAGCTTTCCCACGGGTTAACATCAGCTGAGGATAGAATTAGTACACTGGAAGATGAGATGAATAACAATTCCATACAGCAGAAGAAATTGGAAAAAAAGCCTTAAAGCAAACAATCAAACAATGCAAAAATTACTCAAAGAATGGGAACAGATGAAAATAGAAGTCTATGATTAGCTCAACAGAAACAACTTAAGAATCATTGGAGTCCCAGAGACCCAGGAAGAAAATCGAGCTCCCATACAACCCAGCTATACCATTCCTAGGAATATACGCTAGGAACACAAAAATACAATACAAAAATCCCTTCCTTACACCTATATTCATTGCAGCACTATTTACCATAGCAAAACTCTGGAAACAGCCAAGATACCCTTCAACAGATGAATGGCTAAAGAAACTGTGGAACATATACACAATGGAATATTATGCAGCTGTCAGGAGAGTTGAAGTCATGAAATTTTCCTATACATGGTTATACATGGAATCTATTATGCTGAGTGAAATAAGTCAGAGAGAGAGAGAAACATGCAGAATGGTCTCACTCATCTATGGGTTTTAAGAAAAATGAAAGACATTCTTGCAATAATAACTTTCAGACACAAAAGAGAAAAGAGCTTGAAGTTACAGCTCACCTCATGAAGCTCACCACAAACAGGGATGAGTTTAGCTAGAGAAATAACTAAGTTTTGAACTATCCTAATAATGAGAATGTATGAGGGAAATAGAAAGCCTGTCTAGAGTACAGGTGGGAGGAGGGAGATTTGGGACATTGGTGATGGGAATGTTGCACTAATGATGGGTGGTGTTCTTTACATGACCGAAACCCAAACACAATCATGTATGTAATAAATTTGTTTAAATAAAAATGTATCCTCATTTTTACATAAAATATAATAAATTTGCTACTACAGATAAAAAAATCACTGAAGAAGTGGTTGAGTTCCAAATCTTGGAGCATTCTGCCTAAATTTTTCTCAATGTACTTTATAGTTTTTGGTCAAATATCTAGGTCTTTGTTTCCCTTTGAATTGACTCATGGAAGGTGTGAGATATGGATTGAATTTTAACTTCTTAATTTTTGTTAACTGATTTCCCCAGTACCACTATTTGAAGAGGTCACATTTAACTCATTTCATGTTCTCATCCTTTTTTATTAAAAATAACTGTCCATACATATGGGATTTTTTTCTTTTAAGTATTCAATTCTGATCCATTAGTCAGAGAACCTATCTTTGTTCCAGTACCAGACAGTTAAATCACTATTACTTTATAATACAGTTTCAAATTAGGTAATAGTATACTAATTTTTTAAATGCCTTTGAATATTTTTGGTCTTTTCTGATTCCTTTATTATGACTTTTCTAGGTCCTAAAAAAAGCTTGTCTAAACTTGGATGTGATTCCATTGAATTTATATAATAGCTTAAGTAGAATAGAATACTCATTTCAGAAGTATTGATTCTTCAAATCATAAGCATAAAAATATTTTAAGGTAGATCAAACTGGGTCTTTCACATTCAAGGTAGATGCCCTACCAGCTGTGATATTGCTCTGGACCATATTTTACATTCTTATGTTATTCTAACTTTCTCTTGCGATTTAAGGCTATCATGGTATAAATCTCCTTTTTTTGTTAAGCTGATGCCTGGATATGTGATGCTTTGGATACTATTTTAAATAGAATAACCACTTTGATCTCTTTCTATTTTGATTAACATTTTATTTATAAGACTGAAAACAACCCAGGTGCCTGATAACAGATGAGTAGCTAAATGAAACTGTGGTACATCCACACAATGGAATACTATGTAGTTGCTAGTAAAAATAAAATAATAAAATTTGTTTATATGGCTGGACATGGAGACTATTATGCTGAGTGAAATAAACCAGAGGAAAAGGGATATACAGAGATAATCTCACTCATTTGTGGGATATAAGAAAAATAAGAGATAGTATGGTGTTAATACTCAGAGACAACAAAGACAAAGGTCAGAATGTCCAACCTGGGGTACAAACCTTACCACAAAGAGTGGTGAGTGTAGTTAGAGTAGAGAAGGGTCCATTAGAACAATGATTGTTGAAACATATTGCTCCAGAAAAGACCATGGTACTGAAAGTAGAGAAGCTAACAGCAAAGGCAAGACACTTCTCCATTAACAATAGTGAAAACCACAGTGTCAAAAGAAAGAAAGAAGAAGAAGCAATTTGCCTCTTCTAGTGCAAGGCTGGGGTGGGAGAAAAAAAGGAAAAATTGTTGATGAGAAGGGAACACTGGTGAAGGATGGTGCACATTGCATACTGAAACCCAACAATTAACAATTTTGTAACCATGCTGCTTAAATAAACAATTATAAAAAAATAAATGAAAGTCATGAAAAGCAGCAGAAAAAATATTGCAGCCAATTTTTTGTGAATTGACTTGGAAGCCAGATACTTTTCTATATTGATGTTTTTGTTTCTCAGAGCTTTTTGTGGACCATATAGTATTATGTGTTTATTATCATGATATCAGAAAATGGTGATAATTTGACTTGTTTTATAATTTGAATATTTTTTATTTTTCTTACCCAATTGTTGTAGCCAGGACTTCTAGTGCTGTATTGAATGAAAGGGGCTACAGTGGACATCCTTGCTTTCTGCATTGTAAAATAAATCCCCATGGTTTTTGAAACCACTTCATGCACTGCAGGCAGATGAGTCTGAAGCAGATAGGGTATCCATGAAGGATTACTAAACCAAGGCAATCATGAAAAAATCAAGGAGTCAGTTTGCTTCTCTAGCTTCGTGGTATCTCTCAACATGACAAGCTAAAACTCATCTTTATTTTATTAAGCCAATATTCATTCACCAGTATGGGAAATTCAAGAGAGACAAAAGTACCTATCCAGGTGGGTTTTTATATATAAAAGGAGAGATTAAAGGAAAAAAGAAAGATGGAGGAGTAACTATTTTAAGTTAATAGCTGGGTGTCATCTTACAATTCCACCCTTCCTGCTTAAAAAGAAACAAAAACATATGAGAAAAGCTATAAAAAATTGTTCTACTTTTCTCCACTAGAGGCAGGGATGCCAGATCAATTTATAAAAATCGTTGTTATTTTTCATTGGCACAGTACTAATTGGTTGTAAAAGCATCAAAGGTCAGATAGTGTATACATATTTTCAAATAAATCAGCTTTTTCATATTTTTGTCTTATACACACTACAATTTTTCATAGACTTCTCTTGATATAAACATTAGAAACTTTATGCAAATACATTTAATTTAAAAATTCTTAAACATTCTTATATTGAGTAATGTAATGTGAGTCTAGAACATCAGAGTTCCTTTTCTGTAAACTTCCCTAAACAAAATCACCAGAACATTTCTGCAGATATATATAAAATTTGAAAATAAGTTTACTAAAACATTCTTATAATGAGCACTCTAATAAGAATCCACAGTATCCAAGTTCCTTTTCCATCCAATTCTGTGAAAAAAGATATCAGAAAATTTTTGCAGACTTAATTTGAAAATAAGTTGCTACTTAATATACACAATCAAGCACCGCAGCAATTGAAAAACATTCCCAATTGGATAGCTGAGATCCATTAAAAATCTAACAACATTATTCATTTCCCCAGAACTGTGCAAACTAATATTAAACCACTGAAGTTGAATACAAAAGTATCTGTTTGCAGTGGGGCATAGAACAAAATGAGTAGCTATTAAGAATTTATACAGGTAGAACACACAGTTTAAGCAGCAATATAGTGACTGATGCAAATAGAATCAAGAAATTAACCTAGAGGAAAGTTGCAGGCTGTTCTGAAAGCACCTTCTCCTCAGCTGAGCTTCGCCTAGGCTTGGATTCTCTAGTTTCTTCTTCTGTAGTAAACTGCTGAGGGCATTTGGGATGGAAAGGCCTTTAGTTACTGAGCTAGAATTTAGGTAAAGAGACACACACATCTCTCTTTTGTTTGTCTCTATCAAATGAAGTTATCTTCTTTGGCTTTTACTCTATTAGTGACCTCAATAAACTGCTGTAGGTTGTTAGGTTGGTGGGCCAAGGTTCTCACACAAAGCACCTTTGGTAAAAGTAAGGTAGTGAGCCTCGGTCTATGGAATGATGCTCAGAGTCTTAAATTCTCTCCACTTCACTGCCTGCTTCTGTCCTCTCTGAAGTCATCTCTTCCACATTCAGAACAAGGGTTATGTGCACTTATGTTTAAGTGATGGGCTGTGGGTTTCTTATAAGTCACCATCAGTATCTTTTTTGTTTATTTGTTTTTTTGGTATTTTGTTGTTGTTGTTGTTGTTGTTGTTGTTGTTACATCCGACGATGCTCTGGGATTACTCCTGGCTCTGCACTCAGAAATCACTCTTGGCAGGCATGGGGGACCATATGAGATGCCAGTATTCGAAACACCATTCATCCTGTTTGGCTACATGCAAGGAAAACACCCTCCAGCTGTGCTATCTCTTCGGCTTTCACCTTCAGTATCTTGAGGAAAGTTCCAGACTATCTAAAGAGGCTGTTATGATGATTATCCACCAGAGGGTCAAATAATGCGTTATTATTGGGGTCTTTTTGTGTTACCATGTCCTGGGTCCCTGTTCAGGTGCCAGTTGTAAAATAAATCTCCATGGTTTGTGAGACAACACATGCTCTGTATCTCTAACACTAGGCAGACAGATATGAAGCAGGTAGAGTAGCCATAAAGGATTAATAAACCAGTCCAGTCAGGAAAGAACCAAGGAATCAATTTGCTTCTCTTGCCTTATGGTATTTCTTAGCACACCAAGCCAGAACTCCTCTTTGCCACACTGTAACAAGAGGACTTTCTATATTTCTGGAGGAGGCTCATTCGAAGACCCACTAAGATGCTTTTTTTCCCTTGAAGTGGGTGGTTGATTAGAAACTCCAGAGAAATATATCAGAAAACCAATAAGATACTTCTTCTTTTAGTGTGGGTGGCTGATTAGAAATTCCAGAGAAATATCTCATTAGAAACCCACTGAATTATTTCCCCTCAGTGTAAAGGGCCAATGAACTTCATGTTACAGTATTGACATTCTATAACAAACATTTAATTGGCCTATAGATGATTCTCCTTTCTGCCGTGTATTTATAGTAAAAGCTTTTACTTTCTAACATAAGAATTTTTATAGGCAAATATAGCCTTGATTAAATTTCTCTTTACCTGGAAAAACTCAGCACCAAAAAAAAAAGACACTTAGAAACAATTTTCCCCCATCAATAAAATGCCCTTGCAGTTTATGCCTCTTGGACATCTCTAAAAGACTTTGAGCATTTGCTAACTGATTCTTGCCTCAGAACTTACATCCAAAGTTTTATCCAGGAAATAGCATTGGGCTATTGAGAAAACCTTTACCAGGTTGACTTGCATCTCTTTCAGATAAGTTTGTTTTTTCATCAAACTATTTCTAGTCAGACCTTAGGATATTAGTCATCTGTATTGGCCCCTAAAAAAAAACCTGTTCCCTCAGAAAATAGGAAAAGTCAGCTCCTTGAAACATTCCCCTAATCAGTACTGACATCTAGAACTAGCTGAACAGGAAGTGCTTTAAGGTGTTAAAATTTATTTTCTTCTTTCTTCTTCTTCTTCTTCTTCTTCTTCTTCTTCTTCTTCTTCTTCTTCTTCTTCTTCTTCTTCTTCTTCTTCTTCTTCTTCTTCTTCTTCTTCTTCTTCTTCTTCTTGTTCTTCTTCTTCTTCTTGTTCTTCTTGTTCTTCTTGTTCTTGTTCTTGTTGTTGTTGTTGTTGTTGTTGTTGTTGTTCTTCTTCTTCTTCTTCTTCTTCTTCTTCTTCTTCTTCTTCTTCTTCTTCTTCTTCTTCTTCTTCTTCTTCTTCTTCTTCGCCATACCTATTTAACGCTCAGGGGTTTCTCCTGGCTTGGTGCTCAGAAATCACTCCTGGCTTGGGGGGACCATATGGGACGCCAGGGGATCAAACCACAGTTCATCCTAGGCTAGCGCTTGTAAGGCAGACACCTTACCTTTAGTGAAACCACTCTGGCCCCATATTTTATCCTTTTAAGTCTGGATTCTTGAAATATATCTACTTATCAGGAGCCATGTAAATTTTTTTTGTTTACAAGAGAGTCATATTGTAATTTAACATAGGAGAACATTCTTTTCATGCCATAAAAAACTGGCTGGCTCTATCCCTCATATATACCCCCTTATTCTTCACATTAAATTCAGAATACTGTTTTCCCACATAGATTTGTGTGGTCTCTCATTTCTTCATATTTTTACCATATGCCATTATTGCATCCATTTTTCTGAGAGAAGTTAAGGAAGTTCTCTAACACAACTGGACCAAAGCTAGATCATAGTACCTCTTTTTTTTATAAACAAATATACAACCCTAGGAGGGGGAAGGTCTAGAGAGAAAAAAGTTCCTATGCCTGTGGGCTGTTATATATCAAAGGAGAGATTTAAAGGAAAGAGGAAGACGAAGGAATGCTTTTTTTGGGGGGGTTAATAACTGGGTGTCTTCTTACAGTGTCTGATTTCAGAGGAAATGGTTTTGATTTTTCACCGTTAATAATGGAACTGGCTGTGAGTTTCTTATAGATGCTTCTCAGTATCTTGAGGAAAGTTTCCTCCACTCCTAATTTGATGAGGTTTGCTATCATAAATGAATGTTCAATCTTGCCAAAACTCTTCTCTACATCAACTGATGTGATCATATGGTTCTTCTCTCATTTTATTATATATAGTGCACTGTGTTAATTGATTTGAGTGTGTTGCATCAACCTTGTATCTCTGGGTTGAATCTCACTTCATAGGGTTATATATTTTATGTTGTTGAACTTGGTTAACTAATATTTTGTTAAGCATGTGGGCATTGGTATTCATCAGGAAGATTGATCTGAAATTTTCTTTCTGGATATGTCTCTGTGTCTACTTCAGGTATTAGTTTAATGTTAGCCTCATAGAAGCTGTTAAGAAGGATTCTTGTGTCCAATATTTTGGAAGAACTTAAAGAGTAAAAGTAGTAAAACTTTTCTGAAAATTTAATGAACTCTTCAGTGAACACACCCAAGCACCCAAGCAAGGACTTTTGTTCTTGGGAAGATTTTTAATTACTGTTTTGATTTCTTAACTTGTTATTGACCTATTTAGGCTTTCTACTTTCTTCTTGTTCAGCCTTGGCAGTTTGCAAGACTCTAAAAATTTAATTCTTCCAGGTTCTCCAGCTTAAGATAATAATGTTATTCTTAGGAACCCCTCATTATATTTTGAGTTATTGAAGTCTGTTGCAATTTATCCCCTTGATTGAAGTTTTTGGGGGTCAATCTAAGTGGCACCCAATGTTACTCTGGAATCTACGCTCAGAAATAGCTCCTGGCAGGCTCATGGGACCCTACAGAATGCTGGAGATTAAACCCGAGTCAGTCCAGGGTTGGTCATGTGCAAGGAAAACACCCTAACCTTTGTGCTATAGCTCCAATCTCTGAAGTTATATTTTTAACGTTGTAATTCATATAATTAGATATAAATGAGAATTGGTAAAAAGCATATTATGGAAAGCATAATGAGTAGACTCAATTTCACTCCATTAGAAAGGTACAGATCAAAGTTATGAGTTCTAGAAGGTGATAAGATAAAATATATCAGAGGTTATGCTTAAGAAAGTAATACTATGAGAGATCCCAGGCTAAGAAAAAAACTAGGCATAGACATCCATGAAATAATGCACATATATTTTCACCCAAAATTACTTATACCAGCCCCTGCAGAACCTCTACCCTTTTTCAATGCAATAGTAACATAACACAAATTTACTGAGTATGCATGCCTATGGCCAGGCATCATATTTAGGCTTAGTTACTCCCAAGGGGCTGCTAGAAAGGAGTTATGGTATGAGAAGATACTGTATACTAATGCAAAGCAACAGGCCATATGAGTGGTAATTTACTGGTTTATGCCCTACAACATCTCATTGGTATACCTCATGTGCAGGGAGTTTGGTCTAAACATTCAGAGTTTTCTTCACAAATATAGAGGCATAGTTGCCCTAACAGCAAATGGTCATCTCATGCTGCAGATCTTTTTTGCTGCATTCTTAAGCAATATCTACCAATATTGGAATGAATAAGTATTTTCAGTCCTTGATACTTCAACAGATGCTTAATTTTGTGTAGGGATCGTGTTTTGTGCAAGAAAATAATATCAATCTCTATGAAAATATTGTTCCTAAATTTGAACATAGAATGGATCATTTGTTCTTGGTTGAAAGCATTAATTATTTTTAGTAAGATAGATGACTGATCTAATGCTCTTATTTTTCTGAACAGACTTGTGAAAAGGTGAAAGTAGTAATGAAACAGTGAAACTGCCATTCGAATACTGAGAGTAAACACTTTGAACCTATAAGTTAAAAAGAAAACAGATGTCGAAGAACTATTCAGTAAACATACGTAAGTGAGATCAATGCAGTTTTTTCTCCAATTTCTCTAATAAATACTATCAAACCGTTGGAAACTATAAATATTACTACAGAGATGGTTTGTAGTTTCTAGGATGTCTTGACATCAATGATCTGCAAATATCTGACTAGAAAAGACCTCTATCTCTCTATGGGACTAGAAAAGCTTTTGTGCAAATGAGTTTTTACTTTGACAAACTTGTCTTGTACTTTGTACTAAAAAAGTACAGAGTACTGATTGCCAATAGCTGACCTTTGACACCCCAACAGTAGTAACAATGAGAAATTCCAGGCTCTGGTTGATAACTAGAATGGCAGCCTGATTCAGCCAATGAAAACTAGTTTCTAAGAAAAATTCAGTTATTATTATTCATGGAAGTGGTTTCATATTAACCAGCTTATCACAGGCAGCTCACCTTTGGAGAAATTACCCAAGTGTTAATTCATCATGAATGAAGTGGAATTGGTGGATACGGTACTTTTTTATTTGGACTAGTAAAGGAGTAGTGATAAGATATATAAGTGGTCTCAATTGACTTTATGCTAACTATATGTTAATTTCTAATAGATCTTAGCAATGAAGGACCACCTGAAGTTCTGGTACATCAGTGTGGGGAGCATGGAGGTGGTGGTGAAATATCAAACCCACTGCTTCATTTTCTGGAGGCTTCCTTTCCAATCCTGTATGTTTCCTATGGCTTGGAGATCTATGAAGGAGGAACTTTAAAGTCTTAAATGATGAGACAGGAAGGGTAACTCAAAAAAGACCTAAGTACATGAGAACACTTAGTCTAAGAATGTCTTGATGAGTTGTATCTTGTGAATATCTTTAGAAGGTTTGTATAATAATCACCTTTGTTTTTTTACACCTACACACAAAAATATATGTACTGATACATATTATTAAGTTATCAAAAATTAATGACATGCAGAAAGGATTGAAGACTTCTAGGAAAAAATCTACAAAGGCACATCAATCAGGCTTTCATTAGATTTCTTAGTAGAAACCCAAAATAATAGAACACTATATAAATTCATTTTTAAACTTTCAAAAGACAACCAGTAAGCCAATCATACTTTATGTGTCAAAATTGTATTTAAAATTTGATTCAGAAATAAAGGCTTTCTTAGATAAATAAATAATAATAGTTTAGCACTATCAACCGTACTCTGTAAAAATGTTAAAAAGGTTGATATTTTGTACAAAAGATAATAAAATATTAGCAAGTCGATAGATAATAATAAAGCAATAGAGTCAAATACAATGCTTATATGAGACAACAAAAAATAAAAGGAGAATGAAAGGAACAGTACCAGCATAGTTAAGTAATGAAGAGTCAATATCAGCCAGAATTTAAGCATTTTAAATATAGAAAGTTTGATTCAAATTCAAAGATAGCCATAACAAAACTTTGATCAGAGACATTTAGAAGAAATAAATGAGCAGAATCCCAGGGGGAAAATTCACATTAAAAAGAAACAAAACAGAAATTTGCAGGAAGGATAAAAGCAACAGAAATATAAAACAAATAGAACATATTAAGAATCAAGTGAATACAGAGGCTCGGCTGGGCTCAGAACACTCCACATGCCAGGATTTCGTGTGCCTCTGACTGGTATGATGGGGGCTCTGGGCAGGACAGCTAGCCATAGGACCCCTGGGCTGACCACTTAGTCCAGGTGAACAAGATTCCCCCCACACCAGGCAGGTCTTCAGGGCCACGCCTGGTTAATCGGGCCCTGGGGGGAGGGGGTGAGAAATTCCTCCCTAGGCATCCAAAAACTACAGAGGCTCGGCTGGGCTCAGAACACTCCACATGCCAGGATTTCGTGTGCCTTTGACTGTATATTAAAAAAAAGGATCCCAGATTGGACAGATAGTACATAATTTTAGATGTTTGCCTTTCACACAGCTGACACCAGGTGGATCCTCAGAACCACATCTATATCCCCCTGAGCCCTGCCAAGACTAAACACAGAGACATGGCTGAGCACTTAGCTACAATGGGTGTGGTTCTCAGCTTCCCAAATTATGTAAAATAAGTAGCATCTCCATCTTATGTATACAGGTAAGAATACACATTAAATATAATTAAAAAATCAAGTTCAGAGAGAAAGACTGGAGCAGGTAGTTTTCAATGAAAAGGTTCACTTTCACAGAACAAAAACTGCTACTCACAAATACAATTAAGTAAAAAATAAAGCTAAGCAAGGTAATGAAACAAAGATTATATATAGAATATATAGATTATACACATTATATTTTGAATAATATATCAATGAAGCAAGAATAGATCATGATTATCTCTATATCTATTTACCTATCTGTATACACACACCTAACATGATGTCATATAAAATACACAGCATATTAAATACACAACATGATGGTATGCAAATACAAAAACCAATCATTAATATACTTCAATTGCACATTGACAGTGATACAAAAATTGTACATATTAGCAAACTAATTACAGAAATAAGTATATTATCAGTAAAAAGAGGAAATAATGTGACTGTAGAGGTAACTCAGGGGTGTGAGCACATAAATATTTATGATGCATTACATTGTATCTTCAACACTATGTGGATCGCTACCATAGCCAGATGCTTAAAAATAAAGAAATAAACCTATACATAAATGGACAATTAGTCCAGTGTTTTTCAAACTATTTTCAACCCTGGCCTGTTCCGCCTAAATACTATTGGTTGGTGTCCTTAACTCTTGCAGTGATTCACCTATTCCTGTGATTTTTCAACTGTGGTCTCTTGGAGTCCCAGTCATTAGTCAAGAAAATGAATTAAGTATCTAGATATTAAACTGAAAATGTTTTATATTTATAAAATAATATAGGTAATTTATTCAGAACCTCAATAGAAAGAGGAATAAAATTGAATATAAATGTCTTGCAAACAGTAAAATCACACCATCAGAAAGTAAGTTAGTAATTGGAAGAAAATATTGCACATTATACATATTTAATATCCAAAATTATATAAAATAAATTAAGGAATAACATCTATGTTTTATGGTTTTATACTAGTGGTTTTTGATCAATGTAATGTAAAAGTTCTCAGTCAAGAGTCATCACTGAATTTTGTAAATTTTCATTCCCCATTTAAGAGGAAATGCATTTATACTCATTATTAATGACCCTTAGAACACTTATTCAAAGATAAGTGTTGGATATATAATTCTAAGGGCTGGGGATATATATATCTGGAGATATAGAACAGTGCTAGGGCATTTGCCTTGCACACAGCTGACCTAGGACAGACCTTGGTTTGATCCCCTGCATTCCATGTGATCACCCAAAAGCCAGGGGCAATTTCTGAGCACATTGCCTGAGCATCACTGGGTATGACCAAAAAAAAAAATACAACAAAATTATCAAAAGATAGATATAAGGCAAATATATGGGTTAGTATTGGTGATATTCAATCATATTTGGTCTTGGTGTTATTGAATTGGTGTTATTAAATATCCAATCTCTAAGTTAAGATTGCTATACCTAAGATGCTCAACACATGTCATTAGTGGTCAGGGTGTTTGCCTGGCATCTGCCCTTGATCCTTGACATCTTATATGGTTCTCTGAGTTACAGCCAAGAGTAATCCCTGAGCATCACTGGGTATGTCCCCAAAACAAAACACAACAAAGGTGGCATCAAAGTGATACTTCTTATTCTACTATTTTCTATGAAGAAGGGAATATAAATGATTCTCTGTGTTTATTTGGACCCAAGAGAGAGTTAAAGATTCTATTTCGGTCATCTTTCCATTTAGGTCATATGTTCATCGCATTCTTTATGGAAGAGGAATTCTGACCAATTAGAAGAAAATCATGAGCTAGTAAGGCTTTCAAGATAGGGCCAGAGGGAAAAATATTTTTATTCCTCAAAATATAAAGGGAACATGTTTGGGAAAAAATTATATGCTCGCTATCCTAATAGAGGTGTCATAGGAATTGATGAACTGGCAAACAAAGCAAAATAATAAATAAATAAAAACAGATACTGCCCTTTAACACAGTGATTCCATTTTTATTCTTTTATAATAAGGTACTGGGGGATCTTTTATATTTTATTTTATTTTATTTTATTTTTTGGAATACACCCAGAGATGTTTGGTGGCCCCTACTTACTTTGTAACCAAAAATTACTACTGGTGATGCATGGGGAACCATATGGAATGCTAGGGATTGAGCTCCGGTCAGCTGAAACAAGGCAAATAGTATCTGCTGTACTATCACTGACACATCAGGGTTTTATTTTAACAATAACTATGTAAGAATGGAAAACATGAACAGTAAGTTATAATCCCCATTAACAATGTATTTGGAAAAAACATTTTTTTTTGGAAAAAGCATTTTTGACTGACCATTTTACCTGCTGAATCTGCCTAATGAATGCATACATGTGAGTCATACATGTTTCTGAAATATTTTCAATTAAGGAGCATGGAAAGAAACTAAATTGTTATTTGATATTGATCATGTTTTGTAGACTCCACAGAATATAAGAATAAATTAAGAAATTAACTGCAGTGTATTCCCTCAAGTTATAGGAAGGCCTAAGGAGAATCCAGAAACTGGAATTATGAATGACAAGAGCTCAATATTTAAAACTATGTGCTTACACCATGCTATGTATAACAGAAATTGTGGAATCAATTCTGCTCAGGAAGCTGTAAGGCACTCACTTTTATTATATCCATTTTATGTATAGAAAATGAACAGAGTGAAGTTCACACAACTGTTAGTTGTATAACAAGATGAACACCCAGGACTACTTAATTCAAAACCATATTGATGCAGTCAGACTGACAATACAGTTACCATGTGGAGGAAATGTGCATATTGAGTGAGAGTTTGCACATATGAAATGTAGGTTCCCTTTCATGAAATAGAAGGTTCCAGTAAATGTCCTATATTCCAGGTCATGAGTCCTCCAGAGTCTGAAGAGATCACCTATAGAAACACTCAATTTTTACTATGTTTTTCAAAACTCATTTTTCTGGATTTTGGGCCACACCTGATGATGCTCAGTGGTTACTCATAGCTATGTGCTCAGAAATCGCTCTTGGCTTGGGGGACCATGTGGGACATCGGAGCATCAAACCGTGGTCCTTCCTGGGTCAGCTGTGTCATCACTCTAGCCCCAAGATTCATTTTTCTTACCCCAGTTGTTTGTGATTGCTGTTATATGTTGGTGGCAAATTCCCTATAGGAATAATTTGGAGGCATTAAATAATTACAGAAATAGCATAGAGAAAAAAACACCAACTCGTTGCATTAATGTCAGGTGAGTGCCTAAGTCCAATATATATAATATAGTTCAATCTCCAGGCCTCTGTACAAGGCCTATGATGGTGAACAGAACAGTGATTTCTGTCTTCTCGTTCACTGAGAATCAGTTGGTCCTTCCAAGGACCAACCTTGGCCCAAGGACCAAGAAAACAGAGAAACAGGACAGAGTTTAGCCATTATTTGAGGCACATACAGTTCATTATACTAATTTCAAAATCCATTTTACTCGTTAGTAGTCTTTTTTGTTTGTTTGTTTGTTTTTGTTTTTGGGTCACAACCAGCAGCGCTCAGGGGTTCCTCCTGGCTCTACACTCAGAAATCGCTCCTGGCAGGCTCGGGAGACAATATCGGATGCCAGGATTTAAACCTCTGTCCTTCTGCATGCAAGGCAAACACCTTACTTCCTTGCTATATCTCCGGTCCCCGCTCTTTAGTAGTCTTACAGATCTATTCTCCTATATCCATGCACTGTTTTAAGACTCTGTTCTCTCAGGGATTTGTATCCCAGGGGCCTCGGGGGATCCTCCATGGCCCTCAAGTTTTGTCTCCATGGACAGCAGCTCTTTCGAGGAACCCCCTCCTCCTACAGCAGTGTCCTTTGCAGCTGGATGCTCTGTCAGCTTGTCAGCTACTTACAGCTCTACGGCCCTGCTCTTTCTCTGCTGCTACAATAAACCCCACTCACTCTCCACTCTCTACCTCAATTTCTCTTTTTAATTGCTCACAGTTGGAGCTCTCCTGTTCCTTATATAATTTTGCTCACTCTTTTGTTCTCTTTCTGTCTCTCTGTCTCTCTGTCTCTATCTGACTCTGTCTCTCTCTGTTTCTCTGTTTCTGTCTCTGTCTCTGCCTCTCTCTTTCTCTCTCTCTCTCCCTCTCTTTCTCAATACACTCTTAAGACACTGATCTTCTAAACTCCCAGGATGCTCTGGGCTAATCCCAGTAGATACAGTGCAGTGGATACCACCAGGCTGCAGCTCTAGTTAGTTACTTGCTGCTGCTCACATAATCTTCGAGTACTCACTTATAGAAAAGAGAACAAAAAAACTTTTTACCTCCAGATGCTTAAATAATCCCATATTCAAGTGCTCAAGAAATTGTAGTATTGCTGAGTTTCATTCCCAAGGTTCTGACATTTTGCCTAAATTAATGATATATTTTCATCCTGGCATCCAAAATACGCCTCCTTCAGATCAAAAGTCTGTTAGCGTGTCTAGAAACCTTATTCCTTACCATAACCTCCAAATGAGTATAGCCTTAACCCATAAAAAATGCACTATTATTAGCAAAACTATGTTACAACCACATCCTAAATCCTCTCAAACCTAAACTTCTAGTATTTATGTTTAGGAAATTTTTTTAAATAAAATAATCAGATGATAAAATTAGGTGAATTGAGGTTGGGAATGTGTCTGGAAAGACATAAACTTGAAGCACCTGGAAATCCTATAGGTTATATTTGCATATTTATCTAGACTCCACAAATCATATTCCTGGCAAAGGTGAACTGACTATGCAAACATCAAAGTGCACAGATATTCCTGAAATCACAGCTGAAGTGATAGCTCCAAAGACTGGAATAAATGCTTTGCATGCAAGAGAATACTGCATGTTCCCTGAGAGCAGCTCCCAATAATTGAACTGGGAATTGGCCTTGAACATTACCAAGTACTCCTAGAGAGAGTAAAACCATTTTCAACTGCTTTGAAAAAAAATTGCCAATACTTATGAAGATATATAATCATATGTCAATTAACCCTTTAATCACATGTCAGTTCTATTTCTGGGAATCCATCCTAATGCTTAACCAGATGTGTGTTTCCAAGACTGTTCATTTCAGTGTTTTTTTTTTTTTTACCAGAACCCTTAGAATAACCTTCCATACAGAGAAGAATGCATCATAAATCATGTTGATGGCAAAATGAGCTCTGTGTTGATGTGAAGCTTTTATAGTCTTTATTCATTTTTGTCAGTGTAAATATCCATTTGTTACACTGCACAAATGTCATTATGGTTGAATACAAAATCCAAAAACTCCTGAGACTTACATTATACATAGTGTTATCTCTCTGAAATTTAAAAAATAAAAAAAGGCAGTGACTGCTGAACTTAATCTGACTCTAGATTTTTAACAAAGTAATTTGAGCTGAAAATCAGTAACTAAATATTTGTGATAAAGAATATATTGTGCATAGCTAGAGAGTTAATATAGTAAGTAGGGCACTTACCTTGCATGTGGCCAGATCCCTAGCACCACATTGGTGCTCTGAGCACTGTATTTGAGCACAGAGCCAAGAATAAAAATCACTGTTGGTGCCCTCTTAAAATATATGGTGCAGATAAAATAATCACCCGGTGTATTGAAAGAGGCAACCTCAGTTCCCCTTGCCAGCTGATTAGAGTGGCTCCATTTGAACCATCCTCATCCTATATTTTGAACATTCCTACTATTCCCAGGAACTTTATGTTAAACTGAGAGAGTCTATAGTTTCTCAAGGCCATACATGAGGGCAAGGGCCCAGACCTTGGGCTTACTCACAGGAGACTGAGAGGTAAGGACAGGTGGTACCAGGGAAAACAGTGAAAGGAATCCTGAGTAATGAAGCCCTTCTGAAAAAGAGGACAACCTTACTGGCCTACCTGGGGATCACAGGGACTTTAGGTTTATTTTACTAATATGAAAAAAACTCAGCTAACTTCTGAGGAGCAAATGTGACCCTCTTTTACTTTGTAAAATTTATTCACTCGATAATCATCACAATGACTCAATATTTCTATAAAACCTCTACAACAATAAGCCATACTTTGACTTAGTCCTATGCTAAATTCTCCTGAGCAGGGAGATTTATATCTCTTCTGCTTTCAATATCTCTAACTCTCAGTCTGAATATCTTTATTGCTTTCATTACTGAAGATATTGATGAACCTGGGATTTGAGAACCAACACGGAGACCGATGTAGAGACTGCTACTGCATCATTATTATGTGACATACAATGATAGTTCTTTGGACAAATGCTTATATATGAATAAAATATATGGAACAAATAAAACTTATTCATGATTTCTTATTCTGGGAACTGTGATGATTCCTGCCCTAATGCTCTACCTAATGTCCTACTTAATATTCTTGGCATAGCAACTGGCTTTTTGGTACTGGCATTTATAGCAACTTTTAGCAAATGATAACCTTGTTTCACACTACTTGACACTGTCCTTAACTTGAAATGTATGGAAATACATAATTCCAAACAATTGCTTCTGAATTATGAATGCACTCTTTGGGGAGTTTTATAGGTTAGGAAGATCACTAAAGATGTTGAGAATTCAGGGATGTGATCAGGTGGTAGAACACAAGCCACACACATACAAGCCTCCTAAAAATGTGTCTCTGTTAGCTCCCAAACTCCACTAAAAATGTGTCTACCTCCCATCACTGCCTGGAATAGTCTTAAAATAACAGAGTCACAATGTTAGCGCCTACTCACACTTTATTGGAAAGACATGTAATTCAAGCCATGAAAAAATGATAGGTACAATGATATAAAGTTAATCCAGAAACTATAGAACAGAAAATAATTTAACAGAAAACATTGGATTGACACACCAGAAATAAGACAAGCAAAGCATCTGAGTTTCCCTTTATGGTATTTCAGTTCCTCTGCAACCTAGAGCTCTGGAAATGCAAGGTTCTCATTCACCAAAAGTTTCTTTTATCAACCTGGTTGCCTTTCTAAAAACTCTCCCATTATGTTATTGGAAAACTAGCCAAATGTTGAGAGTGGACCCTTGAATTCCATATACTAAATTAGCACCCCCAAAATTCAAATGTTTGTTTATTCAAGTTTCTTTAATATACAGTTTTAAGAAGTTCTGAGTCCCTCTCAGTGTCAAGACCCCTCTCTTTCTTGGTTTTTCCTTACTGTGCCACTCATGTTATCCTTAAGCTGTTTCTCTCTTAGTTGTCCCCTCACTGTTCTCTTGTTCAGTTTTCAACATTGAAGAAGAGAAGGAGATGCACAGACCTGTTCCTGCAGGTAAAGGAAAATACAAAGAGAGCAGATTGTTTAGGCAGCACAAAGAAAGTTTATTTAAAGAGTTATGTGGTCAGGGCCCGGAGAGATAGCACAGTGGCGTTTGCCTTGCAAGCAGCTGATCCAGGACCAAAGGTGGTTGGTTTGAATCCCAGTGTCCCATATGGTCCCCTGTGCCTGCCAGGAGCTATTTCTGAGCAGATAGCCAGGAGTAATCCCTGAGCACTGCTGGGTGTGACCAAAAACAAACAAAAAAACAAACAAACAAAAAAAGAGTACATGGTCAGAGAAGAGACCACCAAAAAGAAAGATGCATTTCACAAGCTCTTGGGGAGTTTTTTTATTATGTATGTCTGATTGCTTAGGTAAGATATTTCTGCTTTCTATGAATATGAAGACCAGCAGGAACATGTAGCCAGTTCTAGGAATCAAGTGGCAAAGTTTAACTACTTTTGGCCTCAATAGTCTCCTAGATACCCTGATGCGAGTAGGGACAGCACAACTGACTAAGCTAGCAGAGAGAGTCTTGGTTCAGCATGCCTTTGAAATAGAGACTAAAGCCAAGTATTTTACTTGGGACTCCACCCTGAATTTACATGCAACTACCTGCAAGACCCGCCCATTCCTGGGAGGGGTCTTGGGAAGGTTAGATAAGGCCTTTGGGAGTAAGAAATGGCTGACTGTGGGGACTGCCAGGTAAAGTGATGATTGCTTCACCTGCAGAGTCTCCGCCCTGCTGTGCTTCTTCTGAGGAAACTGAGGACCTCAAGGGAGCCCTGTCCTGTGCTTCTCTGTCTTTTCTGAATCCTTGAAGCTCTCCACAGAGCCCTGGGAAGCAAACCCCCAAAAACTACATTCTAAAGCTACCCAGCAAGTGAGTGAGTGAGTAAGAAATTGCTAACTTTACAAGCCCAGAAAGGGGAAGCTGCTGAACTCTGCTGGAACTCAGATGCCAGCACCCCTATCTGCTTGTCTTCTGTGCTGTGCTCCATTTTTGACCTGATATTATCCTGTGTGTGGCTCATCTGCATATGGCTTGCCTTCCCTGGAGCCTTCCCTAGAGGTGAGTTTACAAGCCCAGAAAGGGGAAGCAGCTGAACTCTGCTGGAACTCAGATGCCAACACCCCATCTGCCTATCTTCTGTGCTGTGCTCCATTTTCCGCCTGATTTCATCCTTTGTGGCTCATCTGCGGCTGGCGCACATTCTCTAGAGCCTTCCCTGGAGGTGAGTTTACAAGTCCAGAAAGGGTGGAGCCAGAGGAGCTCCGCTTCACTTTCGCGATGTGCACATCATTTAGCCGATGAATACAACCACAACACTGTAAGAAAAACCCACAGTACTAGTGTGACAATGGGGAAACAACACAGGGCCAGTGACAGACATAGAGAATGAACGATGGCAAACTCTGATGACTTGAACATGACCAACCTACCTAGTCAGTCTCTCAGATAAGGAGTTTAGAGTCGCAATATGGAACGATGTTCAAAGAACTCAAAGAAAGTATAGAAGAGAAACACTAAATAGAATCAGGAGAATATAAGATAAGAAATCAGAAAACTCCAAACAGAAATTTTCAGGTCAAATAACAGGTCTGAAAAGCTCAGTAGATGAATTGAAGAAAAACATGGTTGAGATTTTCCGACAGGTTAACAGCAGCTGAGGATAGAATTCAGTACACTGGAAGATGAGATGAATAACAACTTCCATACAGCAGAAGAAAATGGAAAAAAAGCCTTAAAGCAAATGATCAAACATGGAAAAATTACTCAAAGAATGGGAACAGATGAAAATAGAAGTCTATAATCAGCTCAACAGAAACATCTTAGGAATCATTGGAGTCCCAGAGACTCAGGAAGAAAATCTCCAGGAAGAATCAACGAGTCAAGAACATCATGTAAAGAGAAACTACCAGAGATAATGAGTACATGTGATCAAATCCTAGCATGCCCCGAAAGAGTACCAACCTAAAAGAGACCCCAGAAAAAACATCCTAAGACACATCCTAGTCACAATGACGAATCCCACAGATAGAGACAGAATTCTGAAAGCAGCAAGATCGAAAAGAGAAATTACATTCAAGAGGAGCATATATTGAGATTTACTGCAGACCTGTCACCAGAAACTCTCAAGGCCAGAAAGCAGTGGTGGGACATAGTGACAAAACTCAATGAAATATATGCTTCCACCTAGAATACTGCACACAGCAAAACTCACTTTCAGGTTGAAGGAACAGTACATGGGTTTTACAGACAAACAACAGCTCAGAAAATTTACAGACACAAAACCATTCTTAAAAGAAAAACTGAACAGCCTACTTTAAGACAAGACTGACCACAGACACACCAAACTTCGATTGTAAAGATAGGACTAACTCCCAGGACAATTCTTTCTCTCAATGTCATTGGACTATATGTGCCAGTTAAGAGACACAGAGTGGCTAAATGGATCAAAAAAATCAATCCAGCCTTCTGCTGCCTACAAGAAATGCACCAGAATAGTCAGAACAAACATAGACTCAAAATAAAAAGCTGAAGGAAAATCATCCAAGCAAACAACACCCATAAAAAGTTGGAGTAGCCATACTAATATCAGATGATGCAAACTTTATACTTAGGAAAGTTGTAAGGGACAAAGATGGACATTTTGTATTAATCAAGGTATACGTACTGCAGGAAGAAATCACTCTCCTAAACATATATGCACCGAATGAGGGGCCAGAAAAATATTTAATAAAATTGTTGACATATCTGAAAAATAATATCAATAACAATATAAATAAAAACAATAATTGTGGGAGACCTCAACACGGCAATTGTCAACACTGACAGGTCAACCCAGACTGAAACCCAACAAGAATATACTAGACCTGAAAAGAGAAATGGAAGAAAGAGGCCTAGTAGATATACACAGGACACTCACCCCCCAGAAGCTCTGGATATACATCTTCTTTAATGTACATGGGACATTATCCAGGATAGACAAACATGCTAGCACATAAAAAATACCTCCAATAATATTAAGAGGATAGAAATTTTGCAGGGCTACCTTCACATGATCAACCAGGCCCTGAAATTATATGTAAACCACAAAGGGACACAGAAGAAAAATTTAATACCTGGAAGTTAAACATCCTAATACTGAATAACCAGTGGGTCCAAGAGAAAATCAAAACCTTCCTAGAAACAAATGACAATGGAGACACAAACTATCAGAACCTATGGGACACAGCAAAAGCGATACTGAGAGGAAAATTTATAGCTTTGCAAGCACACATCAGGAAAGAAGGGGCATACCTGAATAGCTTAATGACGCAGCTCATAGAATTAGAAAGTACTCAACAAAAGGTCCCAAAAATAGGGAGACAGAAGGAAATAACAAAGCTGAGAGCAGAAATCAATGAAGTGGAAACCCAGAAAACAATCCAAAAGATTAATGAAAGCAGAAGTTGGTTCTTTAAAAAATAAACAAGATTGACAGACCACTGGCAAAATTAACAAAGAGAGAGAAAATTGATAACTTGTATTAGGAATGAAAAAGGAGAGATCACTACTGATATGGTAGAGATCCAAAGGGTAATCAGAAACTACTTTGAGAAAATCTATGCCACTAAAAATGAAAACCTGGAAGAAATGGATAAATTTTTGGACTCTTATCATCTTCCATGGTTGAATGAAGAGGATGTAGCATATCTAAACACACCCATCACTATTGAGGAAATTAAGACAGTAATCAAATGTCTGCTCAAAAACAAAAGTCCAGGCCCAGATGGATTTACTAATGAATTCTTTCGAACCTTTCAAGAGGAAGGTCTACCAATCCTGGCAAGACTCTTTCATTAAATCAAAAAAAAAAGGAACACTTTGATATAGCTTTTATGAAGCCAACATCACCTTTATACCAAAACCAGACAGAGATGCTACTAAAAAGGAAAATTACAGACCAATATCACTGATGAATACAGATGCAAAGATCCTCAACAAAATCCTGGCAAATAGGATTTAACGCCTCATTAAGAAGATCATCCACTACGATCAAGTAGGTTTCATCCCAGAAATGCAAGGCTGGTTTAACATCCGTAAATTTATCAACATAATACACAACATCAACAACAAGAAAAATATAAATAACATGATCATATCAATAAGCGTAGAGAAAGCATTTGATAAGGTCCAACACCCATTCTTGATCAAATCTCTCAGTAAGATCGGAATGGAAGGAACCTTTCTCAATATAGTTAAGGCCATCTACCACAAGCCAGAGGCAAATATTGTCCTCAATGAAGAAAAACTGAAAGCCTTTCCTCTAAATTCTGGCACAAGACAAGGCTGTCCTCTCTCACCACTCCTATTCAACATAGCACTGGAAGTACTTGCTATAGCAATTAGGGAAGAAAAAGATATTAAGGGACTCCAGATAGGAAAGGAAGAAGTCAAGCTCTCACTGTTTGCAGATGACATGATACTCTACCCAGAAAACCCTAAAGTCTCTAGGAAAAAGCTTCTAGAAACAATAGACTCATATAGCAAAAATCAATGGCCTTTCTATACACCAATAGTAATAAGGAAGA
Organism: Suncus etruscus; assembly: GCF_024139225.1. NCBI lineage: Eukaryota > Metazoa > Chordata > Mammalia > Eulipotyphla > Soricidae > Suncus > Suncus etruscus. The sequence continues at coordinate 60,338,212 of NC_064859.1, read as the reverse complement.
AATGGACGTTAAGAAAACAACCCCAATCACAATAGTGCCACACAAACTCAAATACCTTGGAATCAACTTGACTAAAAATGTGAAGGACCTATACAAAGAAAACTATAAAACTCTGCTGCAAGAAATAAGAGAAAACACGTGGAAATGGAAACACTTTCCCTGCTCATGGATTGGCAGGATTAACATCATTAAAATTGCAATACTCCCCAAAGCATTGTACAGATTTAATGCAATCCCTCTAAAGATACCCGTGACATTCTTCAAAGAAGTGGATCAGGCAGTTTTAAAATTCATTTGGAACAATAATCACCCTAGAATAGCTAAAGCAGTCATTGGGAAAAAGAATATGGGAGGAATTACTTTCCCCAACTTTAAACTGAACTACAAAGCAATAGTTATCAAAACAGCATGGTATTGAAATAAAGACAGGCCCTCAGATCAGTGGAATAGGTTTGAAGACTCAAAGAATGTTCCCCAGACATACCGTCACCTAATTTTTGATAAAGGAGGAAGAAATCCTAAACGGAGCAAAGAAAGCCTCTTCAACAAGTGGTGTTGGCACAACTGGCTAGCCACTTGCAAAATATTGAACTTAAATCCCCAGCTAACTTCATGTATGAAGGTTAAATCCAAACGGATGAAAGACCTCGATATCCAACCTGAAACCATAAAATATATAGAAAAACACGTAGGTAAAACACTCCAGGATATTGTGACTAAAGGCATCTTCAAGGAGGAAACTGCACTCTCTTAGCAAGTGAAGGAAGAGATTAACAGATGGGAACATATTAAACTAAGAAGCTTCTGCACCTCAAAAGAAATAGTGCCCAGCCATCTAGTCCAGACTTTTTGGAAAACAATATGGAGATTCCTCCTAAAACTGGAAATTGAGCTCCCATAGGATCCAGCTATACCACTCCTAGGAATATGCCCTCGGAACACAAAAACGCAATATAAGAATATCCTCTACATGCCTATATTCACAAAAGCTCTAATTACAAAAGCCAGAATCTGGAAACAACCCAGATGCCTGACAACAGATGAGTGGCTAAAGAAACTGATACATCTACACAATGGGATACAGTGCAGCTGTCAGGAAAAATGAAGTCATGAAATTTTACTATACATGGATGGACATGGAAGCTATTATGCTGAATGAAATTAGTCAGAGAGAGATAGATAGACACAGAATAGTCTCATTTATCTGTGGGATTTAAGAAAAATAAAAGATAGTATGGTAATAATACCCAGATACAATAGAGATGAGGCTTAAAAGAATCAGCTCATGATATGAAGTTTACCTCAAAGATTGGCGAGTGCAATTAGAAAAATAAGTACATCAACAACTATCATGACAATGATAGTGATAGAAACAGAATGCCCATCTCGAACAGGCAAGAAGTGAGGAAAGAAAAAAATGGAGGGCATTGGTGGTGGAAAGGTTGCACTGGTGAAGTGGGGTGTATATTTTTATGACATTTTTGTAACCATGGTGCTTAAATAAAGATATTAATTAAAAAAAAAAGAAATAGTGCCCAGGATACAAGAGCCCCCCACTGAGTGGGAGAAACTAATTCACCCCAATACCCATCAGATAAGGGGCTAATCTCCAAAATATACAAGGCACTGACAGAAATTTACAAGAAAAAACATCTAATCTCATCAAAAAATGGGGAGAAGAAATGGACAGACACTTTGACAAAGAGGAAATACAAATGGCCAAAAGACACATGAAAAAATGCTCCACATCACTAATATTCAGGGAGATGCAAATCAAAACAACTAAGAGGTACCACCCTCACACCCCATAGATTGGCACACATCACAAAGAATGAGAACATGCAGTTTTGGCGGGGATAGAGGAGAGAAAGGACCTCTTATCCACTGCTTGGTTGGAATGCCATCTAGTTCAACATTTATGGAATGCAATATGGAGATTCCTCCAAAAACGGGTAATGAGTTCCCATATGACCCAGCTATACCAGTCCTAGGAATATATCCTAGGAACCACAAAAATACAATACAAAAATCCTTTCCTTACACCTATATTTATTGCAGCACTATTTACCATAGCAAGACTCTGGAAACAGCCAAGATACCCTTCAACAGATGAATGGCTAAAGAAACTGTGGTACATATACACAATGGAATATTATGCAGCCGTCAGGAGAGATGAAGTCATGAAATTTTTTAATACATGGATGTACATGGAATCTATTATGCTGAATGAAATAAGTCAGAGAGAGTGAAAGACACAGAATAGTCTTACTCATCTATGGGTTTTAGAATAATGAAAGACATTCTTGCAATAATAACTTTCAAACACAAAAGAGAAAAGAGCTTGAAGTTACAGATCACCTCATGAAGCTCACCACAAACAGTTTAGTTAGAGAAATAGGAGTTTAGTTAGAAATAGGAGTTTAGTTAGAGAAGTAACTAAGTTTCATACTATCCTAATAATGAGAATGTATGAGGGAAATAGAAAGCCTGTCTAGAGTACAGGCGAGGGTTAGGTGGGGATGAGGGATATTTGGGACATTGGTGATGGGAATGCTGCACTGGTGATGGGTGGTGTTCTTTACATGACTGAAAACCAAACACATTCATGTATGTAATAAATTTGTTTAAATAAAAAATTAAAAAAAAGATAAGGCATTTGACCAAAGGTATTAAGGCCTTGGCCAGCAATGAAGAGGTAACAGGAGGAGACAAGGCTGGAAAAGCTAAGGCGCAGAGCAAGCTAAAGATAGCATGCGTAAATGGTTAAGATTGACTACACATGTGGTGGATAGGGCATGAATAATGCTGATACTTCCTGAAGCCTGATTGTGAGTGAGATTTCTACCCCTTGCTTTTCTGGACCCAGATACCCACAGGCTGAAGGGGGTTGCAGAGCCACGTGGCCTGGGATGACAGAGAAAGGCACCTCCATGTTTCCATCACCATCCAAGCCCATCTTAAGGGCTGCAATTCTACATTTACTAGAGCCTTCAAGCTGCACTCATGATGGACCTGCTGTTCTGAGATGCCCTGTGTTCTTTTCTATTCCCCTGGTCTGTCCCTCATGCTCTATAGTCACTCAGATTCTATAGTCAGTTCTTCATTACTCTCCTCTGGCTTCACTGGCAATTCTATTAGCCTCTCTAGGAGGGCAAGGCCTCACTGCTCTTGCTCCTGTAGCTTTGTTTTGTGTTGTCCTCAGGTCACATGGGAGAGAACTGCTGCTTTAATTGTTTTTTTTCCTGTCTTCCCAGCCTGGGTGAGGAACTAAATTCGAAGTTTCCAGATTTGTATTCTCCTTTAAGTGTTAAAATCAACCCACTCTCTTTTTCCCCTTATATCCCTCTTACCTCTTTCTTCCTCTACATTCCTAACATATTTGTTGAGAATTTCTTCTGCATTTTGTTTCTCAGGTTTATTTTCCCAATTTCAATTCTAAATTTATATAATATATAACGTGTCTTAAAAATCTGGTGGTTATATTTTCTCTCTGTAACAACTAATTGTAATTTATAATTTGTGTTTAAAGTAGAAAATTTTATTTAGAGTAGAAAATTAACTATACAAAACATTTGGTGAGCAAACAAAAAATATAGCAGCAATGGGTTAGAAGAATTTATATTACTCATGTGTAAGTTTTTATTTTACTATGTATTTATATTGCTATATATCAGGGGTGGTGAACAAGTTCGACACAAAGAGACAAAATTTTAAACTGTGAGAGTCAGAGAGCCACACTGTGCAGTGACCTGCCAAAACAGACAAACACTCACACAAAAGCACATAATTTTAACAATAATATATTAAACACATATTGCATTTTGCCATTTTGAATGAGGGTAAAAATCCTGTTCACCACCCCTGCTATATATCATAAGTAATTCACAAATTCTTAAATAGTTGTTGAACTGTTTATGTATAAGGGACATTATATTTCCAAAATAAATTTTAAATACATATTTGTATATGCACATTTATGAATATATAAATATCTATATAAGAATTTACAATGTAATATTTGAGAAATATGAATAGTTTATGGGCGTTTCTTATTCATTTCTAGAAAATTTTTTTGATTTTTGAGTCACACCTGGTGGTGTTCAGGTGGGTTACCCTTGGCTCTACCCTCAGACATGGCTCCTGGCAGGCTCAAGGGACCATATGGAATGCTGGGAATTGAACCACTATCCATCTTAGTTTGGCCACATGTAAAGCAAACACTCGACTGCTGTGCTATTTCTCCAGCTCCATCATTTCTAGAAATTATTATATTTGAAATTTTATAAGCAAAATGTTACCAAACAAATAAATGCAATTGAAAGCTAAAAAATAACATCTGGGTGGGTGAGGGCGATCACATCAGGCTGTGCTCAGTAAGGAATTACTTCTGGTGGCTCTCAGGGAACCATATACAGTACTTAGGAATGTGCCATTGTCAGCCTTCACAACTTTGAATCGTGAGACTAGGTAGTTCACCAAGAGGAATAATGTAGATAGCCAAGAACAGATCTCTCGGGGAAAAAAAAAACTTGGCATGACAGAACTTTATCACAGTAATCAATAAAAAAGTATTTACAGGGGCCAGAGAAATAGTAGAGGAGTTAAGGCACTTAACTTGTACACTGCCAACCCTATTTCATACTGGGAACATATGATCTCCAAGCACTACTAGAAATGTCTCCTGTATATAGAACCATAAACATATCCTGGACCATGCTCAGTGAGCACTGAGCTTTTCCATCTCCCCAACAAATCACATCTTTTCTGTCTCTATTAATGTTAATTTTTTCAGCTATGTAGAGCAAAACCTTGACAGCATTATTTTCCCCTTTGATGCATATATAAATCATATGTAAATTAAATTGAAAACCAAATAAAAATAAATATCGCAAAATAACCCACTGTGCTCAACCTTTGCTCCTAAATTGACTTAAGATTACTTCTGAAGTTGTTTAAGAAGCTATATGCTATGTCAGGTATAACTAGGAGTTGGATGTATTCAAGAGAAGTCCTTTACACCTCTACTATCTTTCAATAGCTATTTTATTTTATTTTATTTTGGTTTTTGGGCCACACCTATTTGACGCTCAGGGGCTACTCTTGGCTATGCGCTCAGAAATCATCCCTGGCTTGGGGAGACCATATGGGATACCAGGGGATCAAACCACAGTCCGTCCTACTCTAGCGCTTGCAAGGCAGTCACCTTACCTCTAGTGCCACCTCTCCGGCCCCTCAATAGCTATTTTTATTTTCATTAAAGAAAACAACACTAGTTTCAGTTTAGGTAATATGGTTCTAATCTCTGCAAGCAATTTCTCTATGAGATTAGGCCAAGCAGGAGGGCAGTAGCAACATGTTGTTTTGGTTAATGCCTCCCTGATTTCTGGACCCACACATACCCAATAGCAACAGGATTTAAGTTATATTTTTATTTGTCAGACTAATGATGGTCCTGAGTGTTTGTGAATTGGGAAAACTATTGCTCAGATGAAAATAGAAATATTACCTAAAGGCACAGGAGGTAAACAATGACACTGTTGAATCTGTGTTTAAGATTCATCCAAAATATTTTAATAATTAAATATGAATTGCTACAACAGTCTTAAATATTTAAGTTCTTTAGAGACTTTAAAATAGTAGCTGTAAGCTAGAACACTCAGGAGCAAATTAACTAGATTTCTTGGTCTCTGATCTGCATTCCCTGGATACTTCTTGACAGAAATTCTGCCTTGAAGGTCACAGGCAACTGGGTTCTCTATTGACAGATGGAGATTATGCTAAATAAATTCTAACTTTTATTTCATTTCTCTGTGTTTTGTTTTTTGCACATCCAAATAGAGAAAATTTAAGATTATCAAACAATGTCTATAGTATTGGAAATTATTCTGTATTGGGAATAAATACATGATTATATATTGGAACACAATGGATTGAGGATGATTTTCACATTTCTCCAGGGAATTCTGGAGTAGTGCTGTAAAACTACTTGAATAGGTCAACATACGACCCTGTGTTTTATACAACAGCTTCAGTCATGTGCTGCAACTTCCAATTAACCAGATATAAAGCTGTTTGTTAAAAGAAATACAAGGAAGCTGAAAGTGCATTTTTAAAAATGTAAAGCTGGAAAGTCATAAAAACTCATTCCTTCGGTAATTAGCCCCAATTTACCTAAGGCATATTTGCATGTAGTATGCTCATGCTGATAGCCCATCACTACACTAATTTAGTCAAAGCTATTTTTATGATCATGAATTTTCCAACTTAGAAGTTTTTGAAGCTTCTGTGAGCCATTTTACCAATAAGCCCTCAAAGTAGGATTAGATTGTTTCTCAATCTGAAAAATTCAATAAAAGCATATAATTTCTATTTCAGCCTATCATGTGTTGTTAATCAACTTGCACCAAAATTACCTTTACTTTATACATAGGCAGAGTAGTTTATGTGAGATCATTGAGTCTGCACAGTTGGCTCAATGACAAAAAAAAAAGATAAAATTCAATCTAATTCTGCAATATGTCTAATGTCTTATAATTTATTTCCTAATTTCAGACATTTTTAATTTCCCAATTCCTAGGACATCATTTTATTTATATTATATATTATTTATTATTATTATATATTATTTATATTACATATATGTAATATATGTATCTATATTATATACAAGAGACAGTTGATATTCATTCCTACAGTATATTTAAACAATGGATCATGTAGTGTCAACCATCTTCTAAAATTACTAGTGTTGTGTTGTGCTTGTATTACTATGTCCAACGACTTGTGTATAACCACCAAAGATTTGAAGCAAGAAATAAAATAAAACTGAAGGAACCCAGACAATTTTTATTAGAAACAGAGAGAACATTTCCATAGCATAAAAGGAGGTTTCTAAGAATAAAAAAATCTGTGAAGCAGAGAGTATATATCTTTTTATATATATTTTCTAATTATATGAAATGAGAGAGTACATTTTTCTTATTTAGTGGCTATCCTGTATCCTACTTTGGGTCTCTCTAATATTAATGTCTACACAAAGGCAGATAGATTGCTAACAAGGCTACCTCATGGCCATTTGTGTCATCAGTCCTGGACACAGGACTTTTCATTCATCTTCATTCTTAGGAAATAATGCTTTTCCATTTCTCTAGTTTTACCCTGCCTGTTTTGTTATATTTTTTTATATTTTTGTTATATTTTTATTATATAGTATTCATATTTAGCAAAAAACTTCATCAGTTATTGGGGGACAGGGATGGCCAATATTCTAACTACTTCTTTCTGAGAATGGAACATCAAGTCAAGTTACAGGAACTTCTCTATAGGGTCTGTCCAGGGTTCTTTGTCAAGATCTGATGAAATGTCTATTTTGGGCTGCATTTGAACCAAAATATGCAATGTAAAAGAATCCAAATGATGAAAGATTAGCTGTTCTAATGTACCCATGAGGTATGAGTCAAATATTCAATATAGAAATTGAAGTAAAAGAAAATGAGTGAGAAATAGAAAGTTATAAAGACATATTTGAAGGTTTCCACCCCTGATGTAGTCTTTGTTGTCAGCCTAGTTACTTGGTTGGTGAGAACAGACCCAGTAACAAGATTTTTTTTCCCTTTTGAGACATTTGGCTTAGTATTCAGGATAGGGGATGTTAATAACTTTTTAGAGAAGATGAAAATAGAGGGAATCAAGAGAGAAATAAAAATATTATTATAATTTAGAAGAGAACAGTTATATAGATAAACAAGGTCACCATTTACAGATTTTAGCTTGTATACCCCAAGATAAACTCACATTTTCAAAAAGATGTGGTGATAATACTTTTGGGATTTAGTTATAAATTCTAGTATCTATTGGTAGAACTAGAATCTAACTTCCATAAAAATTTGTTCCTAAAATGAAGCACTGCTTTATTTCTGCCTTCATCATTACTATGGCAGATTAAATTTATTTTTTGTAATCTTGGTCATTTTGCATAGAGTGTAGTAATGAGATAATAATGCAGATATGTTTAATTTATAATTTTAGAGTTAGCCAAATTAGAGCTTTTTAAAGGTGACTTTTTAAAGGAGCATTTTGTTTTAGTTCCCAAATGACAGATCTCATGCCAGTTATTTTGGGGTTACTTAGATCCTGTCTTTGTAGGAGAGAAAAACATTCTTTTTCTTGTCTTGTAATGGGCTGTCTCTTTAATATATTGTCCTAATACCAACATATTTTTAAGTTTTTAGACTCTTTTTTGTAGCCTGAATGGCAGAACTGTCTGCTTTAAGTTCCTCTAAAGCAGGACTCATAACAGGTATTATGAGAAATATAGGCAAGAATTTTAGCTCAACTGAGACCCTAAGTTTTATTGATATGATGTTTGGTATGCACTGTTTGTATTCTATGGTTCATTATGCCATATTTAGGTTTCAAAGTATCCAAGCAACTAATTTATTAAACTGTTAGGAGACAAGAGCTCTTTACAAATTTTAAGTAATTTAAGAATTTCCTGTGTCTGTGAAATAAAACATGACTATGAAATATTTAAAACCATGCTAAAGGAAGTCATGCTAAAAGACATACTAATTTCAAGGAGACAGAAAAACAACAGTTTTACTCGTGATAAGAAATAATTTATTCATTTGTTGTAGATCATAGGTCAAAATAATGTTTATAAATTCTGTAGAGATAAAACATAGGCTTGTTGTTTGTTTTAGCATTTGGGAAGCACTGGCAACAAATGTAATGCAAAGGGTTTGCTCCTGTGGTGTTGTGGAACCATATGCAGTATCAGAATTAAACAGGGACCAACCAATTTAATTCTTAAATTACTTAAAATTTGTAAAGAGCTCTTGTCTCCTAACAGTTTAATAAACTAGTTGCTTGGATACTGTGAAACCTAAATATGGCATAATGAACCATAGAATAAAAACAGTGCATACCAAACATCATATCAATAAAACTTAGGGTCTCAGTACCTTAACCTCTGTGCTCTGTATCTGGACCAAACATATGCAATTTAAACAGAAAATATTTGGTTTGTCATTATGTCTTATGTTAAAGAACTTTATTTCCTGAAACTTTTAAACAGTCCACCTTTAAAAAAATGCTATAATTTATCCTAAGTTCCATGTTAAGTTTACATTCTGGAATATCTGTCAAAAACTTTTGTTGGCAGACTTACCTGGATAAAGGGCACTAGACCAATTTTACAAATGTCAAAAAAATTAGAATATCTATAATTAGAGATCTCCTTATAATACAGGTGGCAACTATGCCTATTAAATTGTGACATTCAATTTTCTCAAATATACAGAACTACCCAGAAGTATAATTCTTTGGGACTTTTAAATAACTTTGGAATAATCATATGATTATTTGCATATGTGTGAAAGAAGTTGAGCATTCTTTTGTGATAATGCTTCTCTTGAATAAAGTATCAATAGAGCTGTACATTGTTTTTTTGTTTTATTATTTGTTTTTGGTTCACACCCAGCAGTGCTCAGGGCTTACTTCTGTCGCTGAGCTCAGGGGTCAGTTTTGGAGGTTTCAGGAGATAATATGTGGGATTTCTAAAAAAAAAAACAAAAACACTCCATTCTTGCTGTACTATCAGTCTGATTTTAGCACAAAATGCTACAATCACAATATTATTATTTGAACACAGTGGGCAAAAATTTAAAACTGCAATAAACATCTTTTTTCAAATTCAAAACAAGGTTTGCATAAACTTGGTAACAAATATATTTATAACAAAATATACAAAAATCACATTATTTTAATAATAATATGTATTTTATTATTACACACTAACAATTTAGTCTGAAGTGACTAATTATAGTATTCTTCCACATATTTCCAATACTTAATTTTTAATAGCTGTTTAAGTAAAAAAGTAAATTTATTTAAAAAGTAAAGTAAATTTCTCAGTGGCTTATTTATCTTTAATTATTTTTTGCTTGGGGACCACCCCAGTAGAACTCAAGGAGTAACTCCTGGCTGTGCACACAGAAACCAATCCTGGTGAGTTTGCAGGACCATATGGAATGCCAGATATCATATCCAGGACAGTTAGTAAGTCATTTGCAAGGCAAGGACATCATACACTGTACTATCTCTTTGGCCCCATTCTGGCTTATATTTTAAAGCTATGTATTTCCTACCTTGCATCTCTTTTCTCTCCTTTCTTCCTTCCTTCCTTCCTTCCTTCCTTCCTTCCTTCCTTCCTTCCTTCCTTCCTTCCTTCCTTCCTTCCTTCCTTCCTTCCTTCCTTCCTTCCTTCCTTCCTTCCTTCCTTCCTTCCTTCCTTCATTCCTTCCTTCCTTCTTTCTTTCTTTCTTTCTTTCTTTCTTTCTTTCTTTCTTTCTTTCTTTCTTTCTTTCTTTCTTTCTTTCTTTCTTTCTTTCTTTCTTTCTTTCTTTCTTTCTTTCTTCTTCTTTCCTTCCTCTTCCTTCCTTCCTTCCTTCTTTCTTTCTTTCTTTCTTTCTTTCTTTCTTTCTTTCTTTCTTTCTTTCTTTCTTTCTTTCTTTCTTTCTTTCTTTCTTTCTTTCTTTCTTTCTTTCTTTCTTTCTTTCTTTTCTTTCTTGCTTTCTTGCTTTCTTTCTTCCTCCTTCCTTCCTTCCTTCCTTCCTTCCTTCCTTCCTTCTTCCTTCCTTCCTTCCTTCCTTCCTTCTTTCTTTCTTTCTTTCTTTCTTTCTTTCTTTCTTTCTTTCTTTCTTTCTTTCTTTCTTTCTTTCTTTCTTTCTTTCTTTCTTTCTTTCTTTTTCTTGCTTTCTTTCTTGCTTGCTTTTTTCTTCCTCCTTCTTTCTTGTTTTTCTTCCTTTCTTTCTTTCGTTCTTCCTTCCTTCCTTCCTTCCTTCCTTCCTTCCTTTCTTTCTTTCTTTCTTTCTTTCTTTCTTCTTTCTTTCTTTCTTTCTTTCTTTCTTTCTTTCTTTCTTTCTTTCTTTCTTTCTTTCTTTCTTTCTTTCTTTCTTTCTTTCTTTCTTTCTTTCTTTCTTTCTTTCTTTCTTTCTTTCTTTCTTTTCTTTCTTGCTTTCTTGCTTTCTTTCTTCCTCCTTCCTTCCTTCCTTCCTTCCTTCCTTCCTTCCTTCCTTCCTTCCTTCCTTCCTTCCTTCCTTCTTCCTTCCTTCCTTCCTTCCTTCCTTCCTTCCTTCCTTCCTTCTTTCTTTCTTTCTTTCTTTCTTTCTTTCTTTCTTTCTTTCTTTCTTTCTTTCTTTCTTTCTTTCTTTCTTTCTTTCTTTCTTTCTTGTCATTGGTTTGGATAGTTGCTAGATTGCATATACCTTTTTTGTATCAGTGATCTATGACCTTGAATTAGCACTGACTTAGATAAGTAGTCTCTTTTTTTTTCTTCAAGAAATTGAAGGTTTATATGATGTGCTCTCTCCTGTAAATTTTTACTAAGACTGGTGGCTATTGATTAATCCAGTCAACCTGGATTCGTTTCTTCTGAAACAAGTCTCTCATTAAGTGGCTCTAAATTTTAAGTTACCAAAAATATCAGACATATATTTAGATATCTAAATATTTCTAGATATTTCTAACATATTTTTAATTTTTATTGTGACTGAAGTGCATTACACAGAATTATTTACGGTACATACTGACAATGAATGAAGGGCATTCCCACCACCAATGTTGTCCTCCCTTTACTCCTGTTCCCAGCATGTCTCCCATATCTTCCTCCTTTACCCCCCCCCCCCCAGAATACTAGTGTAATTGGTCTCCACTTTACAGGTTGTTGTAGATTGGGTATCTATTTTGTTGTCATTGACTTTGGGTTTGGTGTTCCAGTCTGATCATTTTTTATTTTCACTACAGGTTGATATGACTGGTCCTGGTATCATCATCCCCCCTCCAACTTATGAGGTTGAATGATTCAAGTTAAGTGATTCTGTTGGAGATAAAAAGGTTAAGTAAAAGAGAAGAAAAATTTGGTATCAACTACCAAAAAAAAAAAAAACCCACCAAATAATATCAACAAGAGTGAAAAAGAAAGAAAAATGTGGAAGAAAAAAGAGGAGGAAAATAATATAAAAAACAAAACAAAAAAAAAACATGAAAAAGGAATGCTGGAGTGGCAGGGTTTGGTGTTCCCCCCACTTTTTTTTTTTTTTTTTTTTTTTTTTTTTTTTGCATAGGCACAGTAAGTATTGGGGAAGGAAGGAAATTTCCGTGGCCTAAGAGATTCAGGATTTCTCCACTCTTGAAGCATACTGTCATGGGAACAACCCCTGGTTCCATACATACTCATTGCCATATCTCAGGTTTTTGTGTGTGTGTGTGTTGTGTGTGTGTGTGTGTGTGTGTGTGTTTTGTCAGGAAACTTTCTTCTCGGTTGTGGATGAGAAAATCAGGCCACTGTAGCTAGCAATCTTGGTATTTGCGCAGGTCCTAGGACAAAGTCTAGGATAGAGTCTTTATGGTTCTAGAGGTTCTGTTCCATCATTGTTGGTGTATTCAGTCTTCTGTATCATGTGCTCCATGTTTTTGCTCGGTCCCTAAGCTGAAGTCTAGGAAATTATGGTTCCAAAGGTTCTGCTCAGTCTCTGTTGTCAAATTGGGCCTTTGTAGTATGAAATCTTGATTTTTGTAGGAGTCCTGGGCTACAGCCTAGGGTAGGGTTTTCCTTATTGGTCTCAAGGTAAGTTCTGCTCAGTCACGGTTGTCAAAGTCAGTTTTCTGTAGTCAGTGCTCTTATTTTTCATAGTTCAAAGGACGATACATTTTCTGATTTCCACTTAGTGTTAGGTGATGTGATAGAACCTACTGGTCTTAGATCAAGTTGTCATTTCCTCGCTGTCCTCGTTTTCATATTAACACCGGCACAAGTAAATCTCCCAATGGAGCTTAGTTCCTGGTGTTGCTGCAGGGAACTGTTTCAGTTCTATGTCTGGGATCTGGGGTTTGAGAATGAACTAACACTGTCCAATCTCGTGGAGATTGAATTGTATCCACATGACATATGTCCAGGATAGGAGGCACCCTTGTGTAAATAGTGTGTGTTCTTATCCTTAGAAGATAAGATCTTGTTTCTGTGTCTATGATTTCCCCTTATTTACTGTGCCTATACAAAAACATATGGTGTCCTTTTGTATTGCTGGTGCTATTCTGGGTAAGGATGACAGGCTACACACATAGTATCTGTGGTGTGGTCTGAGCTTTTATCCCAGGCAAGACATTTTCTTGGTTTTTGTACCAAGCAGCACAAAAACTGGTGAGGATAGAGAAAATATGTATATATAAAAAATAGAACAAATAGATAAAACTGAGATAAAAAATAAATAAAAAAGGAAAAAAAGGTATTTGAAGAAAACAAGTGATGGGGGAGGCTACCTGTATGTTTAGGAATACACATCTTGAGATGCATTATTATAAAGGTATTAAGCTACATAGGCAATATTGGCCTCCCAATTAGGTCTTTTGAGATATTCTTGTAGGGAGTGAAAGCCAAGGCACTTTTTTATATCACAGACCTTGGTCTTGAGTTTGAGATATGATTTGCGGCATTTCGGAGTCCTGTAGTGTCCTTGAGCTGGGGGTTTTGCTGAAGCTGATTCAGGTATCATGCAACAGTCCACGATTTAATGGAGGTGAGAGGAGCCACAAAGCTTGAGTCAGCAGGCGTGTTGGTTGTAGTTTCTTGCTGAGACACAAGATGGGGGGATCGAGAGGGTGTCTTTCATTGAGGAGCTGGATGGTGGTCTGTTGGGACATGAGGTCAGTCTTGGTGCCTAATGAGTTAAGAACTGAGGGTAAAGACGGTTAAATAAGGGGAAGATAATGAATCCGGGTTGGAAGATGAGGGAGAAGAAGGGTCTCTGGGTGGGGGAGGGGCAATATATTAGAGGGGCTATATACATTGTATAGATGAATTGTTTATGGATTAGGCTTGGCAGTCAGAGAGGACCACTGTATAGAAAGTAACGTTCACATATACACTGACTTCAGAGATCTATTTGAGTGCTATCCTCCATATATAGGGTATTCCATTTCCTTTCCTATAAGTAGTCAAGAATTAAGAATATTTTTGGGCGATGTTAAAAAAGGTATTTGTCGCTTTTGAAAATGGTTATAAGTAAGAAAAGACAGCCTTGCAGGTGGTCTGGTATGCATATGGAAATTTTCCTTTGGCAAGCTGTCCTGGCATGGGGGGGGTCTCTGAGCACAGCTCTCGCCTTTGCAGTTTGTGTATGTATAGGGGAGGAGTTTTTCTCCACCCCCACTCCCCAGGGCCCAGGTTACCAGGTCTGGCCCTGAAGGCCATTCTGGCCTGGTGGGATCTAGTACCATGGACTAAGTAGTCAGTTCAGGGGGTCTTTGACAAGCTTTCCAGCCCAGTCCCCCCAACATATCAGTACAAGTGGAACAAAAATCCTGGTATGTGGGGTCTTTGAGCCCAGCTCTCACTTCTGCAGTTTGTGTATGCATAACTATTTCTAAAATTTCGATTTAATTCTTTACTTTTCAATCAAGATATCTTGCCTGAAAATTCTACTTGTATCAGTATAAATGGCTTTATTTTCTCAACATACCAGTCAAAAACCATGCAATGTGCAATTTCAAGTAATTTGCTTTTCTTATTTAAATAACAGAAACTAATTTTAATTATTAAACATAAGAATAATAAAATGTTGTATTAAGTTTTATAACATAGAGATCTATATTATCTTTATACTTTAAATTATAAGCTTGAGGGCCCTGACTAATAGCACTGTGGTAGGAAATTTGCTTTGCACACTGCTGACCCAGGACAGACCTGGGATCTATCCCCGGCATCCCATATGGGTCCCCGGCCAGGAGCATTTTCTGAGCACATAGCCAGGAATAACCCTTGAGCATCACTGTGTGTGGCTCCCCTCCAAAATAAACAAAACAAAAGGTTTAATTCTGATGGAATCAAAGGAAGAGTATATCTGGCTGACCCGGATTGGATCCTTGGCATCTCATATGTTTCCCTGAGCTTCACCAAGAGTGATCTCTGAATATAGATAGAGTCAGTGGTAAAACCTGAACATTTCTTTATGTGACTGTAGAAAAAAAAATTGCATTGGTTTAAATCAGTTTTCATCTGCCACAATTATCTCAGACCATAAGCACTTTGGGTAAAATATTTGTTGTTTAGTTTTTGTTGGCGGCCATAGCTGGTGATGCTTATGGTTAATCCTGGTTCTGTGCTCAGCGATCACTCTTGGATATATGTGGGGGACCATACAAGGTGCAGGAGGTTGAACCCAGTTTGTCCTTGCAAGGCAAACACCCTTCCTACTGTATTATTTCTTGGATACATAGGTTAGATATTTAAACTTTTGTGTTAAAGCAAACAAAGGTAAGGAAAGCGTACAAATAGATGGGACTAGAGTTGGAGTGACAGCACAATGGGTAAGGATTTTGCTTTGCATGTGCCTGACCCTAGTTTTGTCCCTGGCATCCCACATGGTTTCTTGAGCCTGACAGAAGTGATTCTGAGTCCAGAACCAGGAATAAACCCTGAGTGTCACAGGATGTGGCCCCCAAACAAAACAAAGAGATAGAAAATTAACAAACATAATCAGTTTTCATTAAAATTTAAGATAATTGCCAATATTTACAATAGCACAAGACTTTTTGTTCTGAATTAATTTAGATTTGCACTTCTACTTCACTATGTTTTTCCTTAATGTTGCTAAAATCATACCCTTATTTGTAAGACAAACTACTTAGTCTTCAGTTGAAATTGTTTCTTGGCCTGTAAATTAGTTCCACAGCTTTTAAACAGTGATCTCTTATTTTTTATACTTTCTAGACATTAATTGATCTGTTTAATTTTTGTTCTTTTAGGCCTTTTTATTTATTTTTTAGGCCTTTTTAAACAACAGTTTTGAAACACCAGTTTTCTTTTGTCACCATTGTTGACTAACTTCTCCAAGATCTACCCCTAGCTTTTTTACTGGTTTAATAGGAATGTTGTAAAAGGCTTTTGCTGCCAGGCCAAGAATGGAACCAAGTCAACCCATACTGAGCTTACTCTTATCCCCATTTGATATATAAAATTGACTCTACTCTGTGAAGGACCTGAGTTGCCCTGGGCTCTGAACCAGATAAGGCATAGTTGCTTGTTCTTGAGAGTAAGTTCCACTTTTCTTTGACATAATACAAGATCCAGTTTTAACTGCAAGGAACCACCTAAAGTATCTGACTAAACTGCCTAGGGCATCTGACCGTACCTTCCTAAGTCATCTGACTATTTAAGGCTAGGTTTCCATTTCCCAACTATGAGCTTCCCTGTGTAAACCCTATATAAGCTGGTTATTATTACACTGGTGGATCACCTCTCTGGGAGATGGCCCTGGCTGGCCAGTATGGAGCTGTTGGTGGACAGAATAAATTTTTGCTTTGTCCACCAAAAGCTCCAAAGAAATTTTAAGAGATTGTTTGAGAGTTGACTTTGTTCATCCTACTGTGGATGTCTAATCTGTCCTTTGGCTCTTCCTGGCTAAGGATATTGTGTGTGTGTGTGTGTGTGTGTGTGTGTGTGTGTGTGTGTGTGTGTGTGTGCGCGTGCGTGTGTGCGCGCATATGTTGTGTATGCAGAAGAGAGAGAGAGAGAAAAGATCTCCAACAGTTGGGCTATAGGATTTTCATTAGACGCTTCCAAGGAAATGTATGAAATGTTCAGGGAGTGCTTCAAGAATTTGACAGTAATTTCCAAAAACCTGCAGCTTTCTCTCAGCATCTCAGAAAAAAAAAATAATCAAACACATAAAGAAACAGAGTGGATACAAAGTCAAAAGCTGTTATGGAAGCCAGAATGAGCTAGGCAGGTGAGAGCAGATCAATATCATATAGAGTGGAATAAGAAAAGTTATGCCCCCTTTGGGGCATGGAGACAAACTAAAAGGCTCAGTACAAAAAGAGAGAAGGAAGAACTATGGTACAATACCTTACGTCATAAACTGAGTTGCTTCTGGCTGATACTCACCAAATAGATGTCTGTAGACACCAGACTAGAAGCAAGACTGAAAGCAAATATTGTCAAACTCAGAAAGTTCCAACAGAGTGGGAGAAATTTCCTAAGAGGAGAACATCTCAGAATGAGATGCTATTCTCCTTTTTTTATACATTTCTAATTAGGGAGGTGAGCAAAAACTTAAAAAAAATTTTTATTAACCATGGATACTAGCTGTTCTCCTCTCTCAAGATTTCTCTAACTTTGATGCTAAGGCCAAGGCAGTCAGAATGTTACAATGACAAACATTAGCCATTTATATGATTAGGACTGACCTATGACATTCCATTCATCTTTATTTTCTGAACAATAAAATTTATTTTTACCTTTCTCTAAGTTTACCCTACT
This sequence comes from Suncus etruscus, assembly GCF_024139225.1. Taxonomy (NCBI): domain Eukaryota; kingdom Metazoa; phylum Chordata; class Mammalia; order Eulipotyphla; family Soricidae; genus Suncus; species Suncus etruscus. Next base: position 60,320,892 of record NC_064859.1, on the reverse strand, counting down.
GCTTTTTAAAAAATTTATTTTATTGAAATTGTTATGATTTACAAAGTCCTTCATAGTTGGAATTCAAACATACTATGAATCTGGGCCTATCCCACCAACAGTGTTGATTTGCCTCCACCAATGATCTCATACTGCATCTATCCTACCACAATTTGCCCCCTGGCCTGCCAGTACAACAGGCCCATTTCAAGTTTAGATTGTTATAGTTCAGATATCTTGATTCTACTGTTGTTGAACTTGGCTAGGATATTGAGTTCTGTCATTTTTTTTTTTATCTCCACCAATGCACTTGGGATCACTTGGCTTCTGGCACCCATCCTTTTTTGTCCTCATTCTTATTTTTAATAGGAAAAAATGCAGAAATATGAAGTAAAACAAAATAATTCATTTCCAAAATTTTTATAAAAAGAGAGAGACCCCTTAACTAAAAGATAAAACGGGGTGGTAGGTTTTAGCATAGGCACAGCAATAGTTGGGAAAAATTGAAAGAAAAAACCTTTGGCCTAAAAACAAGGTGTCCCTACCCATGAAGCATCCTGTCATAGACCAGCGACAGGCTCCTGGCATACTATGTTGTCTAAACCCAAAGTCTTTTTTCATGGTCCCAGGAAAAGTTCTCCTCAATCACAGTTGTCACATTCAGGCTTTAGTTATTAGAGATCTTGGTTTTTGAACAGTTTATGTCAAAATAAGTATGTCATGAAGCATCTTCTGTTTTTATCTCACTGTTAGCTAGCTAGGCAGGGAAATCCACCTGGAAAGCAAGATGTTGCTATTTCAAAATCATCAGAGTGTTATATTAACCTACACTGGAGCAAGTTGGTGCTAGGGCAGCATTAAGATTTTTCCCTGGTAGAATTTTATTTCCTGATGTTGGTAAATTAGCTGTGGCAGTTCTAAAGACAGGGTATAAGGTTTGGTTGTGAATGACTGATGTCTGATTAACTGAAGTCTACGTCAAGTCACTATGACAAATTTCAGGTGAAAGGCCCCCTGCAATAAAATACCTAAGAGTTTCTATCCCATTAGATAAGAAAATTCATTCTCTGCATAGAATTTCACCACTTTAATGTGCCTATGGAAAAAAAACAGGATACTACTGGTGCATATAGGTGTAAAAATAACAAGATATATAATCTATATGGTTCTAACAAAAAACTCAGAAACTAAGAGAAACTTATCTTCTAAAATTTCCTACTAAACAAATCCAAAAATGGGGTGGGGAGAACTACATATATATAGGAAAATAATGAGAATTATATTTATTAAGGAAATACATCTAAAGAAATATACAAAGAAAGTATATATTATATATTATGTGTATAATGTATATTATAATATATATTATATATTCCCTTTAAGTCTTATAAAATAGTCAGGGGGATCTGGAGCACAGATAAGCCTTATATGTGGGCTTGTAGAATCTGAAAAATGACTCACAGCTGTCATGGATTAAGAAATGTCCTTAGTTGAAGGTCTCTCAAAAGCCAAATCAGTAGTGAGCAACAGTCCACAAAGAAGGAAGGTTGGCTTGGATCTGTGCAGATACTGAGATCTCTAGACACAGAGGCCTGATTGTATCACCCAGGACAGAGCAGAAATCTTCCAAACACCACAAAAGCACCACCGGGAGAGTAAATGATCCTGAACAGAGTCTATAGTATTCCCATGACAATATACTCCAAGGACGGAGAAACCCCATATCTCTTAGGCCAAGTGAATTCCTTTTTGAATGACCCCAATATTTACTGTGCCAGGGCAGGAGGGAAAAAACAAAAAAACAAAAAGCACAAAACATTGTTTATTTTTTATATATTATTTTATCTTCATTTATTATTATTATTATTATTATTTACCTATCTATTTTTGGTCAATTTCTCTGTTTGGGTGTGATTATTGAAGTTGTTGTCCCCAGTTATACTTATTTTTCTCTTCCTTTCTGTTCTTTTTTATGTGCTATGCCATGTTTCTTATATCAAGACAATGGCTATTTTTTTTTTGTGGTGCTTATCGTTATTGTTGGAGTCCTCACTGGATATTTGACACTTCTTTTTGTACTGGTGGAGTGTTTCACCTTCTTTTTCTCCTTCGTCTCTCAAACCGATGATGAGAGCCTCTAGAATAATTCTGCTTATTTTCGGCGTATTAGACTTTTACTCCAGTTTATTACTTTTCTCTTCTTCAAACAAAACCATGTAACTTGAACTAGCTAGGCCTGCCAGTTAGAGGGGGAAATAAGGGAGGCACCAGGACCAAACAGGTGCAAGACTACTAAGTAGTAGGCTAGATACAGAGGGGACCACATATTCTAGCAACCCTGGGGGTGAGGAAAGAGGATATGGGAGGTAGGACAAAAACAAAGTTGTAGGGAGGACAATCTGGTGATGGGAATCCCCCCTGATTTTATGTAAATATGTACCTAAAATATTATTGTCAACAATATGTAAGCCACTATGATCAAAATAAAAATTATATTAAAATAAAAAAAGGAAGGTTGGACAAAAATGTCCACTGAGAACAGATCATCATCAGTGACTGGCAACTTATTTCAGGGTTGAGACAGGAGGCAAGCTCGGATGCTGTCCATTTGCTTTGAGAGTCGGCTGACAACTAGTTGTGTTAGGAAAATGTTCTGGTTCCTGAGGAGTTAAGAACTGAGGGCAAAAGGTGTTAAATAGGGAGAAATAAAAAATCAGGGGTGAAAGAGCAAATAGATATAAAAGAATGTTTAAAGTGATAAGCAGAAGAATGTTAAAATGTTATATATACATGGGGAAAGACTATATAAACATAGACATTATGTAAAATACAGACGGAAATTAGACAGACATATAAATGGCCACCACACACACACTCACACACACATAGACAGACATTGAAGACCGATTCATAGGTTGCAGTTGAAAAACTGATCCAGGTGGAACAGGTCAGAATGCTGAAAAAATATAAAGCTGGCAGGTCAGATTGAAAGGTTTTCCAATTCCTAGGACAATCTCATTGGTGAGGGTAAACTTTGCCGCAAAAAGGTTTCATGCATTAGATTGTAAATAAATCAGTCTTAAAACAACCATAATTTTCAAGTCTAGATTACTAAGTAATATGGTAATGAGCACTTTAAAAGGAGTATACACAATGAAGTAATCCCTAACAGGTCTTGAGCTTTCAGGTTTCTTTCCTGAAAGCAAATTGAAAACAGGGACATTGTGATATAATAGTAAACTAGCTTGAGTTGAAAATAAACTTCAAAAGCATCTTCAAAAAATGAGCAATGTCGCTAGAGTTTATGGCATGCAGTTTACTGATTTTTACAGATCCTGGCTATTTTTTATATTTCTTGGACTGCTAAAATACAAGGACACTAAATGACCTTGGCAATCAGCCTTTAAGAGACCTACAGTCTCTTGCCTTACATTTGAATATATTCAACAAAGAAGGGTGAGTACTGTGATCATTAACTAACTTAAGAAAAGTTTTAACATGAGAAAGTTTTAGAATGTTAAAATGAAAAGTGTATGCTTAAGCCAAGAAAAATAGTCAACTATTCCCAAGCAAAAGTCACAAGCAAATATATCACTAGTTTATATCTCAGTTTGCTGATTAGTTTGAGGGAAACTTCCAAGACAAGGAGTCAAACATCTGAGAACAGATTCAACTATTTGGCTTGAACTAATGGAATAGAACCACAGAAGGATAAGAGCAAAGCAATTCATCCTGCAGGCATTTATGATGTATACACATCATTTCTCCAACTTCTACTGAGAAGGACAACTTCTTCTTGTTCTCCGTTCTTCATGTTTTCTTTATACTCTTGGTATTGTTTCTTAGGGACTTTAGTTCCCTGTTCCTCTTCAGAACCACCATTCTTTTTTTTTTTTTTTTTTTTTTGGTTTTTGAGGCCACACCCTTTTGATGCTCAGGGGTTACTCCTGGCTAAACACGCAGAAATTGCCCCTGGCTTGGGGGGACCATATGGGACGCCAGGGGATCGAACCGCGTTCCTTCCTTGGCTAGTGCTTGCAAGGCAGACACCTTACCTATAGCGCCACCATGCCAGCCCCGAAAACCGCCATTCTTTTTAATGTGTTCTTTTCTTTGAGCAATTTTCAAAGCTCTTGAATCTTGAAATTTTGCTTTGGTGTTTGGGAAGTTTTATTTTTTATCTCATTTCCTTATTCAATTGTATCATTCAGATAAGAAACCTTTATTGTTTTAGGGGGGGGAAATAAGTGATGTCATTTTTTTCTCATTAGAACCAAAATTTGCTTCATATTTTCATATTGTTTTCTCTTACTCAATTTTTATTAACTACTGTTTTTCAATCATGATGGTCAGCAAGAAGATAATAAAATTATACATTCTGTGCTTAACGTGTCAATAATAGAATGCACAAAAAGAAAGTTTTTTGCTATGTTCAAATGTCAAAAGTCAGACAAAACAAAGGGGTACAATAGAGATTGAAAGAAAAGGATGTTTCTTCAGAGCTGGTGTGAGAATATTATATCTGAACATAGCCTGATGAACAGGAAATAATCAGTTTGGTAGAAAGGTGAGAAGATTTTAGAAGCACAGAATCTAATGAGGTATGTAAAAGTTGGGTACACATGGGAGCATAGAAAATATGGGCATGCAATAATTTCCAACTATATTAAATTTATAGTAACAGAATTAAAAGCAATGTTACCAGAGACTAGTTGTGACAACACTTAAAAGGGTAGATTGTGTCATGAAGTTTATCAGGGTCTTTTCAAAGATGCTAGGCACAATGTACATTAAAGAATTATGGGTAGTAAGAAGAACTGTATCTGTCATATTTGTACTTGCTAAATTCAGTCAAAGAAATTAATGAAGTTCATCAATAAAAGCAGAATTTCTTCTATTTACTCAGACTTTGAAAATGAATTCAGAATAGCTCTAATTTGTTATTAAAGCTGTATTCAATTTGAGAATATTTCAGGGTGCAAAAGAAGTACATAGGGACTACATTGCTGACACCAGAGCCCAGATTTTTCAGTTAAGGGTGTATGAGTGAGCTAAGTAAGATAAATTAATATCATTAGAAGATATTTGCATATTTTAAAATGCAACTACAGTAAAAATGTCTGAGAAAAATTGCTGGGCTGAAGAAAACATTAAGTGTGAATTAAAGCATTTATCAGCTGGGGCCATATGGTCCTCCTTTGTCCTTAAGAATAGCTAGTTATTTGCCCCTGGAATTTTGATACCTTCTGTTGTCATCTCTATGTCCTTTCATATTCTCATTGTCTTAGATATTATGTTCACCAACGATGAAAGTTAAGTAGAATGGGTGTTGGTTTTGTCCAGACAGTATTTGGACTGGTGCTGAGAGTGGGCAGGTATATGGAAGACCCTTCAAAGTTTATTCCTATGGTATGTATGCATAGGCCCCAAATTTTATTTTATTTTAATTTCTTTCTTATTTTTTAACATAATTTTTATTTTAATCATAGTGGGCTACATATCATTGACAATAATATTTTAGGTACATATTAACATAAAATCAGGGGAATTCCCATCACCAAATTGTCCTCCATTCCTGCCCTACCTCCCATATTCTCCTCCCTCACCCCTGGGGCTGCCAGAATAAGTGGTCCCTTCTGTGCCTAGCTAACTACTTAGTGGTCCTACACCAGTTTGGTCTTGGTACCTCACTTATTCCCCGCTCTAGTTGGGAGGCGGGAATAGATATGTGGTTTTGTTTGAAGAAGAGAAAAATAATAAACTGGGGAAAAATAAAAATACACTGAAAATGGGTAGACTCCTTCTGGAAGCTCTCATCCTAGTTTTGAGAGACAAGGGGATAAAGGAGGTGGAACACCACAACAGTACAAAAAGAAGTGTCAAATAAAACATCCAGTGAACACTCCAACAATAAAAATAAGTACCACATAAAGGCCATGGTCTTGAGATAAAAAAAACATGGCAGAGCACATAAAGGAAAAAAAGGAAAGAAGAAAAAAATAAATATGAATGGAGACAACAACTTCAATAACCACAACAAAACAAATAAATCGGCAAAAACTAGATAAATAAATAAAAAAATTTTGCTTTTTGCCTTTTTTTCCCCCTTTTTTCTTCCCTCTGGCACAGGCACAGTAAATATTGGGGTCATTTAAAAAGGAATTCCCTTGGCCTAAGAGAAACAGAGTTTCTACACCCTTGAAGTATATTGTCATGAGATTAACTATAGACTCCTTGCAGGTTCATTTACTTTCCCCTTGGTGCTTTTGTGGTGTATGGAAGACTTGTCCTGGGTGATAAAATCAGACCTCTGTATCTAGAGATTTCAGTATCTCCACAGGTCAGGGAGTGGAACTTATGATGAAGTCTTTCTTTGTGGTTCTAGAAATTCTGTTCCCTCTGTGTCATTTTAATCCGTTTTCTGTGGTTGGTGGCCTTGGTCTTTGCGCTGATCCTAGGACGGGGCCTAGTATGAAAGCGTCTTTTGTTATGTTTCCAGAAGACCCATTCTGTTGCAATTGTCTCAGACAGACTTCTAGAACTAGAGATCATGGTTGTTGTGCAGATTGTAGCTCAAACCCTAGACTAGGGCTTTTTTATTGGTCCCAGGATACATACAGTTCGGTCATGGTTCTATCAGCCAGTCATCTATAGATCACAATCTTGGCTTTTGGACAGACCAAAGGGTGACAAGTCTCCTGATTTTGTCTTACTGTTTGCTGGTGGGGTAGGACAACCTGCTCTTAGGTAAAGTAGTTTCTATTTTCCTCGTTGTCAGGATATCATATTAGAGCTGGCACTTATTGATGTCCGAGTAGTATTAAGGATGTCCCAATGAGATTTGTTTCCTGTGGCTGTTGTGAAGAACTGTGCCATTTCTATGTCTGGGATCCAGTGTTCAAGGCTGGACAGTCAGTGTCTAATCACCTGCAGTCTAAGTTGTGTCCACGTGACATATTTTCAATGTGGGAGATGACCTTGTATTGTAAATAAGTATGAGTTCTTATCTCTAATAGATAAGAGTTCATTTTTATACGTAAGATTTTCCCGTTTTTTAGTGTGCCTTTGCAGGGAGAAATGGTGCTACATTATATTGCCAGTGCATTTGAGGGTGAAAAGAGAAGAAAACAGGTCACACACCCAAAAAAGATAAAAATAGAAATAAAAATGTATGTACATATATATATATATATATATAAAGAAAAGAGATTTAAAAAATTGAAATAAAAAAGTGATTAAAGGAACAGAGTGATGCAAGAGACTACCTTACTTTTGGGGGAAAGCAGGTAAAAAGGTGGTGTAATACAGGTCTTATACTTATGATGGAAGTATAGGTTTCCCCATTGTCTTTTGAAATTTTCTTGTGGTGTGTGGGTTCCCGAGCACCTTTTCATCACACAATCTGACCCTCTTGAGAATGGCAAAAGATTTGTGGCAGGGAGGTCTTGGGAAGAGTTCTTGCATTGGGGATACTTTTATAGCTAAGTCCGGTTTCAAGTAACAATCCACGTTAGGAAGGGTTGGTAAAGAGGACCGTGCAGCATGAGTCAGCAAAAAGAGTTGGTTACCTTTTCTTGCAGAGGACGAGGTGTGGGTTTGATTGGTTGTTTCTTTGCTTGGATGCTGGGTACTGGTTCGTTGGGGTAGGAGGTCAGTCTTGATACCTAATGGGTTAAGAACTGAGGGTCAAGAGGTTTAATAAGGTGGGAAATCTGGGTGGGATTGAGGGGTGAAGGGATAGTCGGATTTTCAAAGGGGGAAAAGGGGAAAGTATATGGAAGGGGAAGGAGAGAAGAAAAGAGAAAATCGATTGAAAAGAAAAAGAGAAAAAAAAGTAGTGAGAAGAGAGGAGAAAAGAGCATGAGAATGCTAGTATGCTTGACTGTCCATGAGTAGGGCCTGTAGTATAAGTCTGTAGGTCACAGTTGCTGCTTCAGTGGTCTGGCTGGTCACGTGTTTCAGGTCCTAAAATAAGATATAACCTATAGATAAAGAGTATGTTAAAGAGTTTTATCAGGACATTTTAATTGTGCAAGCTGGGTATGGTATCTCATGTGAGTGAGCCCCAAGATGTCATCTTAGTTTGTCCACCCTTTGTATCCAAGAATGCCTGTGGACAGAAAAGCTGTGAGGTTATTTTAAATATAGTAAGATTAAGGCATTAAAACAAATTGTTATGAAATGCTTCCATCGAAATCAGTGATTTTCCATGGTATTTACCTGCAATCCTATATAAGATCCCTAAGGCATTATTATGGGCCTTTGTAGTAGAAGGCTGATTACATACCTGTTCTCTCTATGCTGCTGTTTCTGTTGTTGCTGGTTTCTTTGTGCTATAATGTGTAGTCAAGAGTTTGTGTTGTACCTCTTTCATGTGTTTTGGGCACTGATCTCCGGTATATGTTGACTGTTACAGTGTTTGGAGTTTCTATCCTGTTAAACCGTGTTAGTTGATTGTTGAGCATTAGTTGTATATAAGTGTATGTTCTAGGTGCTTCAGAATAGTGCTATCATTCTGTGTTTGTCTTTCATCTTCTGGCTTACTTCATTTAACATAATATGTTCTAGGTCCATCCACGTTGCTGCAGTCTGTGATTGTATCATTTCTGACTGCCATGTAGTATTCCATTGTGTATAGATAACACATCTTAATGATCTATTCATCTGTTGTTGGACATCGAGGTTGGTTCCAAGACTTGGCTATTATACTGAGTGCTGCAATAAATAGTGGGGTGCACACATACTTTGGAATGAATGTCCTTCCAACTTGGGGGTAGATACCTAGGAGAGCGATTGCTGGCTCAAATGGCAGCTCAATTCTGAGATCTTTGAGCACTCTCCGGACTGTTCTCCATAGGTGTTGGACTAGGGGGCATTCCCACCAGCAGTGGATGAGAGTGCCTTTCATACTGCATCCCCACCAACACAGATTATTCCCATTATTTTTGATGTGAGCCATCCTCACTGGTGTAAGGTGGCATCTCATTGTTATCTTGATTTGGATTTCCCTAATGATGAGTGAAGGTGAGCATGTTTCATGTGTTTGTTGGCCATCTTTCGGTCTTCCTCAGAGAAGTGTCTATTCATTTTATCTCCCCATTTTTCTATAGCTTTATTTGGTTTGGGGGGGCTCAGCTTTCTGAGTGCTTTGTATATTCTGGATATCAGCCCTTTATCTGACATGTTGAGTGCAAAAAATTTTTCCCATTCAGTTAACTGTCTCCTTGTGTTAAGTAGGGTTTTTTTTTTTTGCCATGCAGAAGCTTTTTAATTTGGTGTAGTCCTAATTTTTTATGTTTGATGCTAAAGATATTGCTATTGGCATTCCATCATCAAAGACTTTTTAATATATAGGTCTTCAAGTGCTCTGCCTATTTTATTCTCAATAAACTTTATAGATTCGGGTCTGATTTCAAGGTCTTTAATCCATTTTGAGTTGACTTTTGTATATGGGGTGAGGTATGGGTCAATTTTCAATTTCTTACAAATGGTTTTCCAATTGTACCAACACCATTTGTTGAAAAGACTTTCCTTATCCCATTTCAAGTTCTTGGCTCTTTTGTCAAATATTAATTGACTGTATATTTGGGGGCTTATGTCTGGAAATTTTGTTCTAACCCATGGTCTGAGGCTCTGTCCTTGTACTAGTACCATGCTGTTTTGATCACTATGGCTTTATTGTATAGCTTCAGGTTAGGTAGTGAGATGCCACCCAGCTTCCTGTTTTTTTAGTATGTGTTTGGCTATCCTGGGTCTTTTGTGCTTCCAGATGAATTTTATGATTGATTGTTCTAAGTCTTTAAAGAATGATGTTTGAATTTGGATGAGGATTTTGTTAAATCTATATAGGAGTTTGGGTAGAATAGTCATTTTGACTATGTTGATTCTACCTACCCATGAGCATGGGATGTTCTTCCATTTCCCAAGATCCTCTTTAATTTCTTTCTGAAGTGTTTTGAAGTTTGCCTGGTATAAGTCCTTCACTTCCCTTGTAAGGTTGATTCCTAGGTACTTGATGTTTTTTGATACTATTTTAAACGGAGCTGTATTCTTAATCTCTCTCTCCTCTACTTCATTATTTTTATAGAGAAATGCTACTGTCTTTTGTGTATTGACTTTGTAACCAGCCACTTTGCCGTATTGCATTATTGTTTCTAGGAGTTTTACTGTGGACTCTTTAGGGTTTTCAATGTATATCATCATGTCATCTGCAAAAAGAGATAGTTTTAATTCCTCTTTCCCTATTTGAATTCCTTTGATTCCCTTCTCTTATCTGATTGCTATTGCTAGGACGTCTAAGACTATGTTGAATAAGAGTGGAAAGAGTGTACATCCTTGCCTAGTTCCTGACCTTAGTGGGAATGCTTTCAGTTTTTCACCATTAAGAAAATTTTAGCTGTGGGCTTTTCATAGATAGCTGTAACTATCTTTAGAAAGGTTCCTTCCAGACCTATTTTGCTTAGTGTTTTCAACATGAATTGTTGTTGGATTTTGTCAAATGCCTTCTATGCATCAATTGATATGATCATGTGAGTTTTGTCTTTTTTATTATTGATGTGGTGTATGATGTTGATTGATTTGTGTATGTTGAACCAGCCTTGCATCCCTGGGATGAAACCCACTTGGTCATGGTGTATAATATTTTTGATGTAGTGCTGGATTCGGTTAGCTAAAATTTTGTTGAGTATTTTTACGTCTATGTTCATTAGTGAGATTGCTCTGTAGTTTTCTTTCTTGGTGGTATCTTTGCCTTCTTTGGGAATCAGAATGATATTGGCCTCATAAAAGGAATTGGGGAGGATTCCTGTCTTTTTAATGATTTGGAAGAGCCTGTGGATCAGTGGAAATAATTTTTCTTGGAATGTTTGATAGAATTCACCTGTAAAACCATCTGGGCCTGGACTTTTATTCTTGGGGAGTTTCTTAATTACTGTTTCAATTTCTTCTGACATGATGGGCTGTGTAGCCTTTCTAAATCCTCCTTTTCTAGTGTTGGAAGCTGGTATTTTCCCAAGAATCTATCATTTTTTTCTGGGTTCTCTAGCCTAACTGAGTATAGTTGTTCATAATATGTCCTCATGATGTGTTGGATTTCTTGGGGTTCTGTTGTAATCTCTCCCCTTTCATTTGTGATCCTGCTTATTTGGGTGTTTTCCCTCCCTTTTTTGGTGAGTAATGCCAGTGATTTGTCTATCTTATTTATTCTTTCAAAAAACCAACTCCTGGTCTCATTGATTTTCTGTTTTATTTTCTTGGTTTCTATGTTATTTATTTCTGCTCTGGTTTTTATTATTTCGTGTCTTCTGGTTGTGTTTTGGTTTCTTTGTTGCTGTTGTTCCAGCTTGTTAAGATGGTCCATTAAGCTGCTAATTTTGTCATTTTTCTCTTTCCTGACATAGGATTGTATTGCTCTGAGTTTCCTCCTGATTACTGCTTTTGCTGTGTCCCACAAGTTTTGACAAGTTGTTTCTTCATTGTCGTTTGTCTCAAGGAATCTTTTTATTTCTTCCTTGAGTACCTCTTTGTTTTTGAGCAACATGTTGCTAATCTCCAGGTGTTGGATTTTCTTCATTGTTTCTTTTTACAGTCAATTTTGACCTCTGTTGCATAGTGATCAGACAGGGTGCTTCTAATAATCCTTACCTCTGTGATTTTATACAGGTTAGATTTGTATCCTAAGGCATGGTCTATTCTGGAGAAGGTTCCATGTGGACTTGAGAAGAATGTGTATTCTGCTTTCTGGGGGTGAGGGCCCTATATAAGTCTATTAGCCCTAGTTCTTCTAATTTTTCATTTAGGGCTCTTGGTATTTTATTGTTATTTTTTTGTGGATCTGTCCAGTGGTGATAGTGGAGTATTAAGATCTCCTACTACTGGGACCGGCAAGGTGGCACTAGAGATAAGGTGTCTGTCTTGCAAGCGCTAGCCAAGGATCAGGACCGCAGTTCAATCCCCCAGTGTCTCATATGGTCCCCCCAAGCCAGGGGAAATTTCTGAGCCTTAGCCAGGAGTAACCCCTGAGCATCAAATGGTGTGGCCCTAAAAACTAAAAAAAAAAAAAAAAAAAAAAAAAAAAGATCTACTACTATCATATTTCCTTTCATGTGTTTCTCCAGTTGTGCAAGCAGTTACCATACATATTTTGCTGGCTCTGCATTAGGTGCATAGATATTAACCAGTGTTAGCACTTCTTGGTCTAGTTTTCCCCTGATCAGTAAGTAGTGACCCTCTTTGTCTCTGATCACTTTCTTGAGGTTGAATGCAATTTGGTCTGATATAAGAATGGCCATCCCTGATTTATTTTATTTCTATTGGGCTGGATAATTGATTTCCATCCTTTTATTTCAAGCCTTTGCTATCTTGTACTTGTAGGTGTGTTTCTTGTAGGCAGGAAATATCTCGTTTATGTTTTCTAATCCAGTTCTCTATTATGTGTCTTTTAATGGGAGACTTTAGTCCATTAACATTTAAATAGATTATTGACATAGAGGGCTGTGTGCAGTTGTGTTGTTTAGGGTGGTTGTTACATTCAGGGTTTTGGATTGTGTAATTCATCTCTGAGTAGGTCATTTAGGGTTGGTTTTGTTTGCATAAATAGTGCGAGTTCATTTTTGTTTGGGAATGATTTTTAGGCTTCCTTCCATATGAATGAGAGTTTTGCTGGATAGTGGACTCTAGGTTGAAATTTTCTTTCATTCAGTTGTTTAAATATATCATTCCACTGTCTTCTTGCTTGAAGTATTTCATATGGGAGATCTGGTTTGATTCCAATGTTCCTTCCTTTGTATGTGAGGGATATTTTCTCCCTTATTGCTTTAAGTAGGTCACCTTTCTCTTTGTTTCTTACCATTTGAATTACTATGTGTCTTGAAGTTGGTTTGTTAGGGTCTATTTTGTTGGGGTCTCTTTTCACCTCCTGGATTTGCTCAGATGTGTCTTTCCAGGGGGTGGGAAATTTTTCCACTATTATCTTCCTGACTAATTGTTCTTCCCCTTTTCCTGTTTCCTCCCCTTCTGGCATAAATAAATTCTTAGATTGTTTATTTTGTCTTAGTTCATTAAATACTGGACTTTTATCTCCAGTGCTTTCCCTTCTAGTTCTTTGTTGGCTTCTTTGTTGTCTTTGTTTGCAGTTTATCTTTGAGTTGTTCTATGTGTTTCTCGAGCTGTGCGATTCTGCTATTCTGGCTTTCTGCAGTTTTACGAATTTCTTTTAATTCTGTTTCTATGGAGTATTTCATATTTTGTAGGAATTCTTGTTTAAACTGGTTCATTTGTTCATCTATTGATTTATTGTAATCTCAGGCCAGTGTGTTTTTCTTTTTTTATTTAAATATCTTGATTACATATATGATTGTGACTAGGTTTTGGTTATGTAAAGAAAATACACATCACCACTGCAACATAACCACCACCAATGTCCCAAATTTCCCTCCATTCCACCCCATCCCCACCTGTACCCCAGACAGGCTTTCTAGTTCCCTCATTCATTCACATGATTATGGTAGTTATCTGTGTAATTATTTCTATAACTGCACTCACCACTCTTTGTGGTGAGCTTCATGAAGCGAGCTGGAAATTTCAGCCCTCCTCTCATTGTCTCTGAGGATTGTTGCAAAAATGACTTTTATTTTTCTTAAAACCCATAGATGAGTGAGACTATTCTTCATCTTTCTCTCTCTCCCTCTGACTTATTTCACTCAGCATGATAGATTCCTTGTACATCCATGTATAGGAAAATTTCATGAGTTCATCTCTCCTGACAGCTGCATAATATTCCATTGTGTATCTGTACCACAGTTTCTTTAGCCATTCGTCTGTTGAAGGGCATCTTGGTTGTTTCCAGAGCCTGGCTATTGTGAATAGTGCTGCAATAAATAAAGGTGTGAGGAAGGGGTTTTTGTATTGTATTCTTGTGTTCTTAGGGTATATCCCTAGGAGTGTAATAGGTGGGTCAAATGGGAGCTCAATTTCCAGATTTTGGAGGAATCTCCATATTGCTTCCATAGAGATTGGACTAGACAGCATTCCCACCAGCAGTGGATAAAAGTTCCTTTCTCCCCACATTTCCTCCAGCACTGATTGTACTCATTCTTTATGATGTGCACCAATCTCTGTGGTGTGAGGTGGTATCTCATCGTTGTTTTGATTTGCATCTTCCTGATGATTAGTAACGAGAAGCATTTTTTCATGTGCCTTTTGGCCATTTGTATTTCTTTTTTTATCAAAGTGTCTGTTCATTTCTTCTCCCCATTTTTTGATGGGATTAGATGTTTTTTTCTTGTAAAGTTCTGTCAGTGCCCTGTATATTTTTGATATTAGCCCCTTATCTATTGGGTGTTGGGTGAATAGTTTCTCCCACTCGGTGGGTGACTCTTGTATCCTGGGCACTATTTCTTTTAAGGTGCTGAAGCTTCTCAGTTTAATGTATTCCCCTCTGTTGATCTCTAATTTCACTTGTTTGGAAAGTGCAGTTTCCTCCTTGAAGATGTCTTTAGTCTTGATGTAATGGAGTGTTTTTCTGACGTCTTGGTCTATATACCTTATGGTATCAGGTTTGATATCAAGGTCTTTAATCCATTTGGATTTTACCTTCATACTGGATGTTTACTGGGGGTCTATGTTCACTTTTTTGCAAGTGGCTAACCAGTTCTGCCAGCACCACTTGTTGACAGGGTTTTCCCTGCTCCACTTAGGATTTCTTGCTCCTTTGTCAAAAATTAGGTAATTGTATGTCTGGGGAACATTGTCTGAGAACTCAAGCCTATTCCACTGATCTGAGGGTTTGTCTTTATTCCAATACCATGCTGTTTTGATAACTATTGCTTTGTAGTACAGTTTAAAATTGGGGAAAGTAATGCCTCCAATTTTCCTTTTCCCTAGGAGTGCTTTAGCTATTCAAGGGTGTTTATTGTTTCAGATGAACTTCCTAAGTGTTTGATCCACTTCTTTAAAGAATGTCATGAGTATTTTTAAGGGGATTGCATTAAATGTAGAATGCTTTGGGGAGTATTGCCATTTTAATGATGTTAATCCTGCCAATCCATGAGCAGGGTATGTGTTTCCATTTCCATGTGTCCTCTCCAAGAAATAATCTTGGAGCAGGCTTTATAGTTTTCTTTGTATAGTTCCTTCACGTCTTTTGTCAAGTTCACTCCAAGATACTTGAGTTTGTGTGGCACTATTGTGAATGTGATTGCCTTCTTGACCTCCTTTTCTTCCTTATCATTATTGGTGTATAAAAAGGCCATTGATTTCTGTGTGTTAATTTTGTAGCCTGCCACCTTGCTATATGAGTCTATTGTTTCTAGAAGCTTTTTGGTAGAGTATCATGTCATCTGCAAACAATGAGAGCTTGACTTCTTCCTTTCCTATCTCAATTCCCTTGATATCTTTTTCTTGCCTGATCGCTATAGCAAGAACTTCCAGTACTATGTTGAAGAGGAGTGGTGAGAGCGGACAGCCTTGTCCTGTACCATAATTTAGAGGAAAGGCTTTTAGTTTTTCTCCATTGAGGATAATATTAGCAGTTGGCTTGTGGTAGATGGCTTCAACTAGATTGAGAAAGGTTCCTTCCATTCCCATCTTGCTGAGAGTTTTGATCAAGAATGTGTGTTGGTCCTTATCAAATGCTTATCTGAGTCTATTGATATGATCATGTGATTTTTTTCCTGTTGTTGATGTTGTGTATGATGTTGATAGATTTACGGATGTTAAACCATCCTTGTATTCCTGGGATGAAACCTAGTTGGCCGTAGTGTATGATATTCTTGATAATGCGTTGGATCCTATTTGCCAGGATTTTGTTGAAGATCTTTGCATCTGTATTCATCAGAGATATTGGTCTGCAATTTTTTTTTTTGGCAGCATCTCTGTCTGGTTTTGGTGATGTTGGCTTCATAAAAGCTGTTTGGGAGTGTTCCCGTTTTTTTTTTTTTTTTTTTTTTCCAATTTCATGGAAGAACCTGGCTAGGATTGGTAGTATCTCCTCTTGAAAGATTTGAAAAAATTTATTAGGAAATCCATCTGGGCCTAGGCTTTTCTTTTTGGGCAGGTGTTTTATTACAGTTTCAATTTCCTCAGTAGTGATGGGTGTGTTTAGATATGCTACATTCTCCTTACTTAAATGTGGAAGGTTATGTGTCCAAGAATTTTTCTATTTCTTCTAGGTCCTCATGTTTAGTAGCATAAAGTTTCTCAAAGCAGTCTCTGATTACCCTTTGTATCTCTGCAGTATCTGTCATGATATCCCCCTTTTTATTTCTAATACAGGTTATCAGATTTATCTCTCTCTCTTTGTGAGTTTTCCAATGGCCTATCAAACGTGTTTATTTTTTCAAAGAACAAACTTCTGCTTTCGTTGATCTTTCAGATTGTTTTTTTTGGTTTCCACTTCATTGAATTCTGCTGTCAGCTTTTTATTTCCTTCTGTCTCCCTATTTTTGGTTCCTTTTGTTGGTCATTTTCTAATTTTATGAGCTGCGTCATTATGTTATTCAGGTATGCCCCTTCCTTCCTGATGTGTGCTTGTAGAGCTATAAATTTTCCTCTCAGGACCACTTTTTCCATGTCCTCTAGGTTCTGGCAGTTTGTGTCTTCATTATCATTTGTTTCCAGGAAAGTTTTGATTTCTTTTTGATTTCATCTCTGACCCACTGGTTGTTCAGTAGCAGGGTGTTTAATTTCCAATTGTTAAAGTTTTTCTTCTGTGTGGCTTTGTAGTTTACATCTAATTTCAGAGCCTTGTGGTCAGCAAAGGTAGCCCACAAGATTTCTATCCTCTTAATTTTATGGAGATATGCTTTATGTGTCAGCATGTAGTCTATCCTGGAGAATGACCCATGTACATTGGAGAAGAATGTGTATCCAGGTTTTTTAGGATGGAGTGTCCTATATATATCTACTAGTCCTCTTTATTCCATTACTTTTTTCAGGGCTAGTATGTTTTTGTTGGGTTTCAGTCTGGTTGACCTAGCAAGTGTTGATAGGGCTGTGTTGAGGTCTCCCAAATTATTGTGTTATTATTGATTTTTTTCTTTCAGGTTTGTCAGTAATTGTATTAGACAATTTTCTGGACTCTCATTGGGTGCATATATGTTTAATAGTCTGATTTTTTACATATCTTGCACATATCCCTGGATTAGTACATAGTGTCCATCTTTGTCCCTTACCACTTTTCTGAGTATAAATTTGGTATTATCAGGTATTAATATGGCCACCCCAGCTTTTTTGAGGGTGTTGTTTGCTTAGATGATTTTCTTCCAGCCTTTGATTTTGAGTCTATGTTTGTTCTGACTATTCAGATGTGTTTCTTGTAGGCAGCAGAAGGTTGTATTCATCTTTTTGACCCATTTTGCCATTCTGTGTCTTTTAATTGGTGAATTTAGTCCATTGACATTGAGGGAGATTATTGTCATAGGATTTAATGTCATCTTTGTAGATAAGTTTGCTGTGTTTGTTGGTCTCTCTTGTCTTTGTGTTCTGTTCAGATCGATATATGCTTTCTTTGAGTTCTACAAAAATCTTCCATATTGCTATTTTAAGTTCCTTATTGGAGAGGTTAATCAGGTGGTTGAAATTTATTAGGTCATCTGAGCTTTATCTTCATTTTATGTGCATGGCGTTTGCCTGCGAGATTTTCTCATTGTCACGCTTGTAGTGTGGTTTTTCCTGCGTGTTGTGGTGGGGTTCATTGGTTAGAAAGAGTGTGCGGTCATGAAGCAAAGTGAAGCCGCTCTTCTGCTGCCTCTAGTTGACTGTTTTTTGGGTGTGTACTCCCTAGGCCTCTGAGGAGACCTTTAGGGATTCAGAAACACAGGCAGACAGGCACAGGCAGGAGAAATTTCCCTTGAAGTCCTCAGAGTGATCAAAGGCACAGCAGGGCGGAACCTTCGCAGGCCAGAGAGTTCGGCTTATTGAACAGCGACCCCCAGAGCCAGAATGTACTCACTGGGCAGCTTAAAAATGCAGTGTTTTTGGGATGTGCTCCGTAGGCCTTCAAAGAGACCTTCAGGGTTTCAGAAACACAGGCAGACAGGCACAGGCAGGAGAAGTTTCCCCTGAAGTCCTCAGAGTGAACCGCCAGTGTGATTTTCATTTCTTTTAGCATGGCTTGGAATTCTATTCTCATGGCTGCTTTTAGGTGTTTCTCTCTTGAGTCTGTGCATTTTGGTGGACTTGGAAACTTGTTCTGATTTCTCTCCATCTCCCCTGTTGTTAATGTTTTCCTTGGTTTACCCAACTTTCTTTGCATTTATTGTCTTGGCTTGGAGTGCAGTGCCTTCAGGTTTCAGCCCGCTTTTGCCACCTGTGGAGTGAGGCTGGATTCCTTCTCCAGGTGTGGTTATACGTGAGTATGTTGGGTGATGTTGCTGAGTTTTGGACCTTCCCTCATCCTCCTGTCAAATCTGGTCAATCGCCAACCCCTCTCTGCCAGACAGTGTAGGTTCACTCTCTGGCCTGTCCCTGAGCTCAAGGTTCCCTTGAATGGCCGCCTTCTACCCTCTCCAGTAGGAGACCTCCTGTACTCACTCTGGCCTGTCACAGGAGCTCAACCTTCCCTTGAATGACCGCCTTCCATCTGCTTCAGTCAGCGACTTTCTGCACTCACTCTGGCCTGTTCCGGGAGCTCAAGGTTCCCTTGAATGGCTGCCTTCCACCATCTTCCTATTTTATTTTAATTTCTTTACTTCACACTGAGATGCTCAGATATTGTCCCAGTGTCTGCACTCTTGCTCCTGTCAGCATTCAGGAAATTTGTGGGTGGCTGAACCTAGGTCAGCCAAATACAAGGCAAGAATCTTACCCACTGAAATAGTGTCCTAGTCCTTGGGTTTCACATTTTAGTAATTTTTGTTTGTTTGGGGCGGTGTGTGTGTGTGTGTGTGTGTGTGTGTGTGTGTGTGTGTGTGAGACCAGGTTAAATCCAAGATTCTTCAACAGGTCTTGGGATAGGAGTATAGATTTTCAGCATGGAGGTAATAGGCCACACACAGACTCAAGGAGTCACATGAACTTAAAAAATTTCTGAGCTCTGCTGTGCTAAGAATCTGCAGGAGTGGGATCATAGTAGATGGACACAGCTGAATGTCTAGAACCTGGGAAAATTCCCGGACAGGCATTATCTCTGGCAGCTGTACTTAAACTTCTAAAAAAAAATGCTCCATTCACAGAATTCGGGGAATCTCTGACTAACTTGTGGGCGGTAAAGTGTGTACCCACCAGCACCTATAAGAGCCTAGGCTAAGGCTAAGGCTGTAGGATGGATTTTAATACTCCATCCCAGACATTAAGTAAAATATATTTGGAATTTCCTTCACTTGGTGCATATATATTAATTTGGGTCTTATTGATTAGAAAAATTGATCAATGTACGATGTTCTTTCTGTCTCTTACTATCATTTTTGCTCAAAATATATTTTGTTTGATCTAGGTTAGGTCATTCTAGACTTTTAAGGCTATAGTTTGGGATATTACTTTTTCCAGATTTTCACTTTAAGCCTGTGTTGATCATGGAAGATCAAGTGTGTCTCTTGTAAGGAGTAAAAGAATAGGTTTAGTTTTCTGAACCATTTGGTCACTGAGTCTTTTGATAAGTGAATTTTTGCAATTGAAGTATTATTATTAAAATAAATTTAACATTGGTTCTATATTTTTTAGAAATTGGTCTGTGATTTCTTCCATATTTTATTTTCTTCTCCTGTATTTCAATTTTGTATCTACCTCTAAGTAATGTTATGTGTTTTTTCCCTACTTGGTGTGTCAGTTTACATCCTTTCTTAAGTTTAAAAGATGTGAATTTTCAGGTATTATTATTATAATCTGTTCATTATACTTTTATCACAGTTTGTGTTTGAGAATGTTTAAGTGTTTAAAATAGATGTACTTATGTTTTTATTTATTTGCTGTTATAGAGGGCCACTTAGAATGTTTTTTGTAGATCTGATTTAGGTACTGTGCATTTTTAAGCTATTTTTGTCTTTACACCTGATGTCACTTTTTTGAATTTGAGTGATAGATTATATAGAATATTATTTGTTTGAATGCTTATTTCATCCCCTACATTGTTTATTTTATATCATTCCTATTCTAGACTGTACATTTACATTTAGTAAATGTAATGTAAAAGTAAATATCTTGTGAGTAATATATGAGATCCCTTATATGTCAATATTTTATTTGTTCTTTCTGCATTGATCTTTGTCTTACTTTTTGTCTTTTGACATTATAATAGCAATGTGTCTTGATTTTCTTCTTATTGGGTTTACTTGTTTAGATCTCCTTAAACTTATAGATTCTGGGATAAGACTCAATGCTCAGAATGGGAAAGTACTAAGTATACTTTTTCCTATCAATATTTCTTCCCCATTCACACTTTCTTATCCATCTCCTATAATTTGAGTATTATTCCTCCTGAATTTCTCCCATAATTTCACTTTTACTTTTAGTTTTTAGGCCACACCCAATGACACTCAGGGATTACTTCTGGCTATGTGCTCAGAAATCACTCCTGGGTTGGGGCCAGTGAGGTGGCGCTAAAGGTAAGGTGTCTGCCTTGCAATCGCTAGCCAAGGAAGGACCGCAGTTCGATCCCCCAGCATCCCATATGGCGCCCCCAAGCCAGGGGCAATTTTTGAGCACTTAGCCAGGAGTAACCCCTGAGCATCCAATGGATGTGGCCTAAAAAAAAAAAAACAAAAAACAACAACAAAAAAAAAACAAAAAAAAACAGAAATCACTCCTGGATTGGGGACCATATGGGACACCAGGGGATCAAAGCACGGTTTGTCCTAGGCTAGCACGCAAGGTAGACACCTTAGTGCTTACACCATCACTCTGGCCACAATATCACTTTTTTTTTTTACTCATTTTTCCTTATTTTTGATGGAAAAATATATGTTTTGTGTATTTTATACTTTAGCACACTGATCCATTCCCAGGTCATGTAAATCTTCTCTCAGACTCCTCTTATTATTTATTCTATTGAGTTCCTCAGTTTCATGATTTCTGACTGAAGCTTTACTAAAGTTTTTCCTTATTCTTATCTATTTTTGTAATATCTTTATTTCACTTTGATTTCCTTTTTGATACAAATTTTATGTACAAGGATAGTTTTTAGTTCCCAAATGTTAATGTTTTTCTACCATCTTTAAAATGTCTTATTTTTTAATAAATAATTTTTATTTTGACCAAAGTGGATTACAAATCTTTCACAGTAATATTTTAAGTACATTGAATTTTAAGTACATTGACATTGAATCAGGGGCATTCCCACCACTCATGTTGTCCTCCCTTCACCCCTTTTCCCAGCATACATCCCATATTCCCCTTTTTTTGCCCCTGGTCTGCCAGTATAAGTGGTCCCTTCTGTGTCTAGCTTGTTGTAGATTGGATATTGACTCTGTTGTAGTTGGCTTTGGATTTGGTGTTTAAGTCTGATCATTTTTTATTTCTACTCAATGTTCACACAACTGTTTGGTCTTGGTATTCTCCATTATTTCCCCCTCCATTAGTAAGGCAGAACAGGATTGTTCAAGCTATGTGGTTCTGTTTGAAGGAAAGAAAAAATGGAGTGGGGTGGGCAAAAATCAAACAAGCTAAAAACAGAAGGAGTCCTTTGGAGGCTATAAATATCAATTTAAGAAAAGAAAGGGAAAATGAAAGGAGAACATGACAACAATACAAAAAAAAATTGAGAAGCACCACAGCAATAAAGACAACAACCAAACAATAACCACGGTCCCAAAATAAGGACAAAACAATGCATGTTCACACACAATGCGTGTGCGCGTGCGCGCACACACACACACACACAACACAGCAATAGCAATTACAAAAAAAATAAGAGCAAGTGTCTTATCTCACCACCTACAATAAGATGAAATCAGAAGACACATCATTCATTGATCTGTGCAAAAGCCAAGATCAATAACTACAGAAGACTGGCTGTGACCACCATCACTGGGCAGAATGTATCCTGAGACCAATAAAAAAAGACCCTAGTCTAGGCTTTGGCCTATAATCTGAACAACAACCCAGATTTCTAATTCCAGAGGTCTGACTGAGACAACTTCAACTGAGTAGAACTTCTGAAACATAATCAAAGACTCCATCCTAGGCTTCATCCTAGAATCGGTGCAAAAACCAAGACCACCCAATACAGAAGACTGATTAAAACAACAGTGATGGAACAGAACTTCTAGAACCGTAAAGAAAAATTCCATCCTATGCTCCATCCATCTTTAAAATGTTTTTAATTATTTTACTTTTGTTATTCATTTTTAAATTTTAAATACATTATCTAATCATCATTGTAGAAATGTTTGCTCATAATACATTTGTTTCTAGAATTCCATGTTCCAAACATCTAGGTTAAAATTTCCCAATCACTGTACCAGTATTTGTAGTCATCTCCAAGCCAGTCCCCTTGGCAGGAAAAAAATTATTTAATTTATATTTTTATTACAACTACATGATAATGGAATTATCAAAAAATACAGAGAAGAAAATTTGTGAAGAATTTTATATCTCACAATAGAGATATGCTATGCAATGCTATACTATGCTACTTTGACATCTAATTTGGTGTGTTTCTACTGGAGTATCAGTATTGAAAATTTTGGTCCAGTAATTCCAAGCTCTATTGCTGACACAGTGGTGAATGTGGGACATAACTACGACTGCCGTAGTTTCTGGTAGTATGAGGAGGTGGGGAGCAGAGAGGCTGCAGACAATAACTCAGATAAAAACCCTAGATATATCAGTATATGTAGATAGATTATTAGTCTATTATACTATAGATTATTAGTCTATTATCTAAATATTAAAATACCTTTATTTCTGGTCAGTTAAGTTTCACTGCAGAGATCAGTGGTAAAGCAGTGAAGTTGGGCCATTAACATGACAGCTATTATGAATTGTTAGTTCAACTGCAGAGTGGGTTTTTTGGTTTATGAGTTGTTCAGAGTGGTTCAGTTTCACGTAACAGGGGTCTCAAACTCAATTTACCTGGGGGCCGCAGGAGGCAAAGTCAGTAGTAAGCCTTGAATATTGGGGGTGTGACCCAAACAACTAAAACAAAACAAAACAAAAAAAAGATTCCTCTAGGGCAGGGCTATAAAATGCTGTACAGAGGGCAGCAAATGGCCCATGGGCCGCGAGTTTGAGACCTCTGAATGAGATCCCTGGATATTTTTTTCTTGGCTTATAAAACTTCAAAGAATAAAATGCTTCTATGAAGCTGGCTCATGAACTGACCTGGTGGTTGCTGTGGGGTGTGGTTATGTATGGCAGGGCTTCCATAATATAATAAGGTTGAAATGAGGAAGGTTGCCAAATTTCACTCAGACAAAGTCCTGCAGGGTTCAGCCAAAATACTGACATACTTGAAGTTTTGGTAGGTTAGGTATCTCTGCAGAAAATCAGTAGTAAAGCAGTAAATTTGGGTCATTGATGTTGTGGCAATTGTGGATTATAGATATCATACTTTTTATAGTTAATTTCTACTTTCTAAAATTGTTTTTTAAAAACAAATTAATTTCACTTCATTTTTGTAGCTTTCTGAATATTTGAGTTATGCCTAGCATAAGTCTAGAAAATGTTACAAGTACATCAGAGAAAAATGTGTCTTCAGCTCTTTAAAATTGAAGAAAAATTTTTTTGGAGAGAAAAATTTTCCTTGTTTGAAAATCATGGGTATAGACTGAGGCTTGGTTGAGACTTCTAAAATTTATTTTATCATTTGTTTTGAAGTGAAAAACAATCTCTCCTAATGATGACAGATATAGTTTCATTTTAATTCATGTTCTTAGAGTTTCTATTTTCTTTTTTACTTTAAAATAACTTCTGATTTTAATAGTTTAGACTTTCTGCTGCTGGGCAGTCAGGAGAGAATTTTTGGCTTCAGTCCAAAAATCTAGAGGAAGAGGAAGACTCATGGGATTCCAGCAGGGTTGAGTGTATGGGGATTGTGGAACAGATTAGGTACAAGGCTGCATAAGCAGTCATGCAGTTTAGGGTATAAATGACTAAGGAATCAAGGTGGAGGAAGCTGTGTAATAATTCTGAAGCCTGAGGAGCTAGTTAAAATTTAGTTTGAGGCCATAGTGTGGTAAGATTATTTTGATTTGAGTCAAATTGTCAGTTCACAGGACTTATTCCTGGTTATGTGCTCTGGGGTCACTTCTAGTGGGGATCAATAGACATAGGTGTTATAGGGATCAAACAGATTAAGTTGTTTGCAAGACTAGCACCTTACCCATTAAATTATCTTTCCAGCACTAAGTTTTTCTTCTGCTACAGAATGGCTGAAGGGCACAGGATCAAGGTAACAGACTTCAAAATTAACACTATAAGTAATAATTATAACAATTTTAGTCCCTTCATAAAAATAGAATTGGTTTTTACTAAAGAAAGCAACTTAATTATTTAATAAAAAATAGTAACTCTTATTTTAAATGGCTTGTTATGTATCTATTCTATTAGATCAAGAGGATATATCATGTCCCAGGGATCACCCCTTAGGTGAAGAGGTCTAAAGCAGGGATGCCATAAAGTTTAAGAAAACAAGATAGAAGAGAGAAAAGCATGGGGTCAGAGGGCTCCCAACCTCATAGACTGAGAGTCAGACTATCCTCCACACACAATAAATATTTCTCAGGTCCAATCAACATGAGAAAGACAAATACCTATATAATTCTAATAAAGCCTAAGTAGGTCTTCACAACTCAAAAACTGATGTGTATGGAAGAAGAAAGCTAATGAAAAGTCTCTCTGGATTGTCTTCCGAGTGAACACAGGACTTGCACTCCTCACCATCAGGGTGTTTTCCGAGAACATTGGCATTCTGGTAATTAAAATGTAAGAGTATTTTGATTACCTTTTTATATCTCTCTCTTTAGACTTTCAACTCCCTAAACTTATTAATTTCTTGGATGTCTTCATATCTAACACCTTGATATTATTTAAATCAATCATACTATGTATTTGCCTACAATTCCTGACTACACTTTATATGAGAACATACTTTTATATTATTGAATTTGTCAGTTGTCTTAAAATGATCAAAATAGCATCAAATCCATCTTCTTATTCTTCTTGATACTTCTGTATATTCAAATATGCATTAACTTTGTCCTATCCTTCCAGCCCCATCAGTATATGCATCTTCCTTTTGCATTGTGAGGTTCAGAGTGCAAAAGTACTCTTATTTAGGTGGAAAGGTTTCTTTTACAATTCAAGTCCATTGCATATAATTATAATGTGACTTAGTTGAGACTCCCCATTGCAACATAAGCTGACAATTCAATTGGCAAAATAAAATACAAAAGCCACTAAGATGAGACCTGGGGACTAATACATTAGAGGGCAATGGCTGAGTTCAGAAGATTTCCAGTGGATGTTTCCAGGAAAAGGGAAGCTATTTCTCAAGAAAAATTCTGGTATATTTTGGAAAATTTCAGGATCACAAGTGAAAAGAAAAAAGATGTCTCACACTGTCCAAATTAAGTACCCAAATTTATACCACCTTTCACAGATATCAGGACTACACTTTTTTGTTTGAGTCACAAACATCTGTGCTAAGGGATCATTCCTGGTGGGGTTCTTGGGAAATTATAATTTGCTGATGAATGAACCTGGATTAATGACAGATATGTCAAAAAGTCTTATCCAAACTGTATATTCCTCTGGCCCCTATATACACATTCAATTCAATTAGGGTCTATCATTACGGGCAAGTTTCCATTCTTTATTATACTTTGCATTCTATTTGACAATGGAAGAAGTGGTTAAGTTTGTTCTATCTTGATTTGTTTCCAATTTCTAATCATTCAAAGTAATTATAATGTCAAAGCAAATAAAAGTCCTCTACTACAGAAAATTGTATCTCCTTATAAGTTTATATTTTCTATTTTAACTTTCAAGAAAAAATGTAATAAAAGTAATCTTCCAAAATATTAGGACTAGACTTATATATCATATTTTCTGTCTCTGGACTTCTCTGCCTATAGAAAAAGGCTTTTTTCTAACTCTGATAATGTTCAGATTACTGAATATATTATCTTCCATTATTTAGTGGGATCATAGGTTTGAGATAAGAAATATAGAAAATACAAGTTCTTACCTTGCTGTTTCCACAATCAACCAGTTTTGAGACTATGACAGTTATTTTTTTCTTGAGCTTCAGTCAAATTATATTTATTTATCTTATAATTTGGTTTGTTTTGTTTTGGCCACACCTGGTGGCTGCTTATGGCTCTGTACTTAGAAATCACTCCTGGCATGCTCAGGGTATCATCTGAGATGCTGAGGATCGAACCCGGGTCTTTCTTGAATTGGCAGTGTGCAAGGCAAATGCCCTACCACTGTGCTAGCACTCTAGCCCCAATCAATTGATATTTAAAACAACAAGTAGATTCTCAGTGTCCTTCATATTTTTCCTTTATAAAGGTATATATGTGTATCTGTGTGTATGTTCTAGTAACACCCCAAGGTCACACACTTCTGTATTTGTCACACTACACAGTCTTTGACACAAAAATCCATACAGTTTAGGGTTTGAACCTTAATCATCTTACTTGACCTTGAACTGAACTGATTTTTATAGACTGTTAACTATAATGTAGACTGTGAAGAAATAGTCTTTAATGCATAGTATTGTTAAACTCTGTCTGGATCAAATTTTATAAACATTTCAGTCAATTATGATAAGACTATTGAGAGAATTCCTAAACAATGCTGACAGAACATGTTTTTCAAATGAAAAATAAATAGGTCTCTCACTCAATACATAGCTGAACTCAATTTTAAACTTCAAAAGGCACAATTTTGACAGCAAGATCTTTAAATAAAAAGAATGCATTGAATATAAAATGGCACTTATGAGGAAAAATTTCATTTTTTTTTCAATTTTAATGATTTTTTTTTATTTAAACACCTTGATTACATACATGATTGTGTTTGGGTTTCAGTCATAAAAGGAACACCACCCATCACCAGTGCAACATTCCCATCACCCAAGTCCCAAATCTCCCTCCTCCCCACCCAACCCCCGCCTGTACCCTAAACAGGCTCTACATTTCCCTCATACATTCTCAATATTAGGACAGTTCAAAATGTAGTTATTTCCCTAACTAAACTCATCACTCTTTGTGGTGAGCTTCCTGAGGTGAGCTGGAACTTCCAGCTCTTTTCTCTTTTGTGTCTGAAAATTATTATTACCAGGGTGTCTTTCATTTTTCTTAAAACCCATAGATGAGTGAGACCATTCTGTGTTTTTCTCTCTCTCTCTGACTTATTTCACTCAGCATAATAGATTCTGTGTACATCCATGTATAGGAAAATTTCATGACTTCATCCCTCCTGATGGCTGCATAATATTCCATTGTGTATATGTACCACAGTTTCTTTAGCCATTCGTCTGTTGAAGGGCATCTTGGTTGTTTCCAGAGTCTTGCTATGGTAAATAGTGCTGCAATGAATATAGGTGTAAGGAAGGGATTTTTGTATTGTATTTTTGTGTTTCTAGGGTATATTCCTAGGAGTGGTATAGCTGGATCGTATGGGAGCTCGATTTCCAGTTTTTGGAGGAATCTCCATATTGCTTTCCATAAAGGTTGAACTAGATGGCATTCCCACCAGCAGTGGATAAGGGTTCCTTTCTCTCCACATCCCCGCCAGCACTGTTTGTTCTCATTCTTTGTGATGTGTGCCATTCTCTGTGGTGTGAGGTGGTATCTCATTGTTGTTTTGATTTGCATCTCTCTGATGATTAGTGATGTGGAGCATTTCTTCATGTGTCTTTTGGCCATTTGTATTTCTTCTTTGTCAAAGTGTCTGTTCATTTCTTCTCCCCATTTTTTGATGGGATTAGATGTTTTTTTCTTGTAAATTTCTGTCAGTGCCTTGTATATTTTGGAGATTAGCCCTTTGTCTGATGGGTATTGGGTGAATAGATTCTCCCACTCAGTGGGTGGCTCTTGTATCCTGGGTACTATTTCCTTTGAGGTGCAGAAGCTTCTCAACTTAATGTATTCCCATCTGTTAATCTCTGTTTTCACTTGCTTGGAGAGTGCAGTTTCCTCCTTGAACATGCCTGAAGTCTCAATGTCCTGGAGAGTTTTGCCTATGTGTTGTTCTATATATCTTATGGTTTGGGGTCGGATATCGAGGTCTTTAATCCATTTGGATTTTACCTTCGTACATGATGTTAGCTGGGGGTCTAAGTTCAATTTTTTGCAAGTGGCTAGCCAGTTGTGCCAACACCACTTGTTGAAGAGGCTTTCCTTGCTCCATTTAGGATTTCCTGCTCCTTTATCAAAAATTAGGTGATTGTATGTCTGGGGAACATTTTCTGAGTATTCAAGCCTATTCCACTGATCTGAGGGTCTGTCCTTATTCCAATACCATGCTGTTTTGATAACTATTGCTTTGTAGTAAAGTTAAAGTTGGGGAAAGTAATTCCTCCCATATTCTTTTTCCCAATGATTGCTTTAGCTATTCTAGGGTGTTTATTGTTCCAAACAAATTTCAAAAGTGCCTGATCTACCTCTTTGAAGAATGTCATAGGTATCTTTAGAGGGATAGCGTTGAATCTGTATAACGCCTTGGGGAGTATTGCCATTTTGATGATGTTAATCCTGCCAATCCATGAGCAGGGTATTTGTTTCCATTTCCGCGTGTCCTCTCTTATTTCTTAGAGCAGAGTTTTATAGTTTTCTTTGTATAGGTCTTTCACATTTTTAGTCAAGTTGATTCCAAGATATTTGAGTTTGTGTGGCACTATTGTGAATGGGGTTGTTTTCTTAATGTCTATTTCTTCCTTATTACTATTGGTGTATAGAAAGGCCATTGATTTTTGTGTGTTAATTTTGTAGCCTGCCACCTTGCTATATGAGTCTATTGTTTCTAGAAGGTTTTTGGTAGAGTCTTTAGGGTTTTCTAAGTAGAGCATCATGTCATCTGCAAACAGTGAGAGCTTGACTTCTTCCTTTCCTATCTGGATTCCCTTGATATCTTTTTCTTGCCTAATCGCTATAGCAAGTACTTCCAGTGCTATGTTGAATAGGAGTGGTGAGAGAGGACAGCCTTGTCTTGTGCCAGAATTTAGAGGGAAGGCTTTTAGTTTTTCTCCATTGAGGATAATATTTGCCACTGGCTTGTGGTAGATGGCCTTAACTATATTGAGAAAGGTTCCTTCCATTCCCATCTTGCTGAGAGTTTTGATCAAGAATGGGTGTTGGACCTTGTCAAATGCTTTCTCTGCATCTATTGATATAATCATGTGGTTTTTATTTTTCTTGTTGTTGATGTTATGTATTATGTTGATAGACTTACGGATGTTAAACCATCCTTGCATTCCTGGGATGAAAAATTTCTTAAATGTTTTTAGGTCTTCTACATTTTAAACTTCCCTTTTTCAAAGACTGCCCCATTTTAGAATTCTAGCCTGAAAACAGAAACCCCTGCCAGAAGAGCAGGGAGCCGCAGAGACAAAGAGGCCTGAGACAGTTAGAAAAAGGTCTCAGACAGTTAGCTCGAGTTAAGATAAGCAAGTTCTGCTCTCACAGCTCCCAAGGACAGCAAGCCTGGGAGATAAAGACTTGGGCATGTGGGATCAAGGCCCATTTATACTTACTATTATGTTATAGCTGCCACTTTAAGTAAGCTTTAAGTTTTATAGAATATATGTATATCAATAAGTTAAGTTAGCCATTAAGTATTCTTATATTATTGCTAATAATTATAAGCCTAAAGTGATTTCAGCAGTACCAGTCAGAGGGAGCTCTCGGCACTAGAAAGCCCAACTCCCATGCTTCTGAGGCTGACGTATGTGCCACTCTGTGCCAAGGAATCTAACCATTAGCTACATTTGAACCTTGAGATTTAGTGATCCCTTTCTTCTCTACAACTAACAAGGCCAGGTTGTTCCCATCCTGGCCCACTGTGATAAGCTGACACCTGCAATATGTAACACTAGGGTTGATAAGTTTTAATGATCATCTCTCTGTTCATTGAATATGTTTCTTTCTTCTGGCTAAGTTATGATGTAAAAATGCACAAACTGCGCCTGCGCCTGTAAGAAATGATGACACTGTTCCTTTAAGAAATGATCTATATAAACCTTGTTCAAACAAAGCTTGAGGTCTTTGCTTTGGGATCTGTCCCAGGGCACTGACCCTGAATCCACAATAAAATCTCACCTGTGTTCTTGCATGGTCTCTAAGTCATTCCTTGGTACACTAGGGGCACCGTGATGATGGCTATTTTTCCCAGACTCTAACATTTGGCGACCACAAAGGGACTTCCTTGACAGGTGACGCTCAAGTTGTTCTAACGAGGCTGGACCAGATGAGATAAAGCTCTTGTTTGTCTTGTCTTGTTTGTGCAGGTTGTGCTGATTCTTTTGGACTTTCTTGGTCTTATCTGATGCAGCCATGGAGGCTGGTTGCTGATTGTGTTTATGGTTATTGGGAATTTTTCAGTTGTGTCTTTGAATATTTGTCTCTAACAGGTTGCAATTCCTCTATGACTGCTTCTCCTGTCTATTCACCTCTTTGGAAAAGGTCCTGGCATTTGGCATAAAATGGCTGTAAGGTCTTGGCACTCTCTGGTGGCTAGAATTGTGGCTCTGGTACTACTCTCCTATTGGTGGCATTACAGAACCTGAGAATGGCTTTCTAGGTTTAATCCTGTGTCTGGTTTTTCTTGTGCTGAATTAACTGGGATTGCTCTCTGTTGGAAGACACCTTCTCTGCCCCTTTTTGAGAGACAGAAAGCCAGCTCCGTAGGAAGTCCTGTGGGTAAGTGTATAAGAGCTCAGTATCAGTGGTGGTGATTGAGTACTCGCTGACTCTCGTGAGAGGGGATTTGCATTGCTGGCTTGATAGTCGTATCTGAGAGGAGCCACCAATCACGGTCCCCAAGGCGCCTTGGTGGACATTATTGATGGGCCACAGGGACACCTGCGTAGGTGTCTTTAAGGTGAGTACCTGGGGTGCATGAGCCCCTGGGGGCAAAAGCCTCAGCCTGAGTAAGTGGAGGTGAGACCAGGGAGGCTGAGACCTCCAGAACTGGGGCAAGACCCTCGCCAGGTACTGAGCGGGATGGGACATTGTTTTTCTTTTTGGAGCATGGACTGTTCATTTTTGTAGCATTATGGGGCAGTAGCTAGCCACCCCTCTTTTCCTAACTCTTGATCACTGGTCGGAAGTGAAGAGAAGAGCTAAGGAGCTTGCATTTCCAGTTAAGAAGGAAAAGTGGAGGCCCTTTGTGCAGCATAGTGGCCCATTTTTAAGGATGGATAGCCGGCTGAGGGGCCATTCTATTGTGAATTAATTCTGAAAATTAAAAGTGCTGTTTTTCAGCCAGGAGAGTGTGGTTATCATGGCCAGGAGTTATATATTATGGTGTAAACCAACTCAAGTAAAAATCCACGCCCTTGGGTGAAGTGCTTTCTTTCCCCTAACCATTTGCCTCTGCAGAATTCTTTGCTTGCTGTTCTTCCCCTGAAGGCTCTGCAAGTCACGGAGAAAAAGAAGACCCTGGAAAAAGGAGGAGAGACTTAAATCAACAGCTGCCCTGGACATTGAAAATTAGGGAACTTTTTAAATTCAGATCTGTAAGGGTTAAAAGATTCTCCAGGGAGAAAAAGTAACAGGGAGATAAGAGCAATAACTCCCTTTGTTCATGCTTCTCAGAAATTTTAGAGCAAGGTCATAATTCTGTCACTTGACTTGTAATAACAAAATATTGGTAAAAGAAAAACTTCTTGGTGTTTTAAAAGTCAAACGGACACAAAAGTGTTAAAATTTGAGTCTTTTATATTTTTATCAGACAATTTATTTTAATTTTCAGGGTCTTTAAAAGAATTTATTGGTAATTTTATAAGTAGGTTGTTTGGACTTAAGCTCTAAGTGTGGAAATGTATCAAATGTCTTTAACTATATTTTATAAACATAAGTTTTGGATCGATCCTTTTGTTTGTTCATATGTGTGTTCTATTGAATAAAGTGGCCACTAGTGTGAAAAGCTTTGTTTAGTACTGTTTGGTTTTCTGTGAAATGTTTGTTTATTTGGTATCTGTACATTTCATGAACAAATACAGTTTTCAAAGCCTTATTCATTTTTAAGCTAACAGACTGTGGCATCCTGCAACTAAAAAGCAAAAGGCAAGGCCCAGACCTAGTACTTATCAGGGGCCAAGGATCTGTGTGCATTCCTGATACATGGCAGAGGGTGTAGGGGGTTGTAAACCCCAGATTTCTCAATGGCCATTGGGGATAAATTTTCCCTGGAGAAAGTCTGAATTTTGCGATCACCCAGCCTTCCTCCCATATGTTAGTTAAGGCCAAAGGAAAATAAATTTATGGGCCTCTTAAAGCAGTTCCTCTGACTTAAAGGTTCCTTAAAGTAAATCATCTGGTGAAAAATGTTGCAAATTATTGTAATTAACTTTTCTAATGAATTGAGTTTTAATACAGGCAGTGAGAAATGCCACCTGTCCTAAGGAATTTTACCTGCCCTAAGGAATTTGAAGAAGGAAGAAAGAATTATCAATCAGTTCAAAGTAACTTCTACAATTTTAAACCAGGTTATGACAACAATGTAATGTGGGAAAATAAAGAATGACTAAGTCTTGTCAGATGGAAGTAATTATAGCAAATTTTTCTAATATTAAAGTACTATGTCTGAAATGGTTTAAAAAATAAAAAAGAGGATCCTTTTGAGTAATGGTCTAAGTTATTAAAGAAAAAGGTAAAGTAACTAAAATTAAATGAAAAGATCAACCTTTAAAACTATAACTTCTTTAGATTATAAATTTAAATGTACTTGGTTTTGCACTGGTCTAAATTTTTTGTCAATATAGTATATGAAAATTTTAACACTTATAAGTACAATAGAAAATCCTAGCTTTTAAAAGTGTATTTAATGTTTTAATTAAAAGTCTTCTTTTCAAAAATATTATTTATATAGAAGGATGTGTGGTTATGCAAGAAGAATAAGAAATAGGTTTAATACTGGGGAAAAAGGAAGGAAATTCTAAAAGAGAGTAACCAGTTGGTTGCAAATAGGACTGAAGAAAATTTGCAGAGTGAATTCAGAGAAATATGAAGAAGGTGAGAGTATGGATTAATTAGAAAGAAAAAAGGAAAGTAGGTGGGTGCAGAAAGTTTAAGAATGTGTAAAAGAAATTGGGAATGTGTAATAGAATAAAAACTGTATAACCAAATTGGATAATAATTATTAATATGCCTTAAGTTGACATAAAAGGAGTTTGAATGTTTTAAAACATGTTATAGTGTTATTGGGTAAAAATGAGGTAATAGGAAATCTTAAAAACATCTAAAAGATGGGGCCGGGTAGGTGGCGCTGGAGGTAAGGTGTCTGCCTTACAAGCGCTAGCCAAGGAAGGACCGCAGTTCGATCCCCCGGCGTCCCATATGGTCCCCCCAAGCCAGGGGCGATTTCTGAGCACATAGCCAGGAGTAACCCCTGAGCGTCAAACGGGTGTGGCCCAAAAACCAAAAAAAAAAAAAAAAAAAAAAAAAAACCATCTAAAAGATAAAGACTAGTTTTAAGGGAAATAACCAAGAATTTAAGAGGTGGTGAATAGTGATTATTAATCAGAACTCTTTAAGCATTCTTCCTGGTATTCAAGATTAATTTGTGTAGTGTGAATTGCAGGTATCTTTTGCCTGCAAACCGAGGCCAGAAGACAAAGAAAACTTCTACTTCCTGTATGTAGAATTAAGCATGATTAAAACGTTTTTATAATTCTTCATTATTTCCTGCCAAGAATATTAATAAATGTATTACAAGAAGCTTTGTAAACATGGTCATGGTTTAAAGAATTAAAATTATGAAATATTTTATTGTAAAAGGACTCGACAATCAAATGGATTTGAAATTTTTTGTGCAAATTTAAGTAACATTTACTTTTTCTCTCTCTCTATTAACACTTTCAGTACCGTTTTATGTCATGGCATCCCCTTGCTTTGCACAAGATACAAGCAGGTGACTTTCCTCCCTGGATAAGGAGTGATCCCCATGCAGATGGGAAATCGTAAATTAGTGAGGGGACCCCAGTGCCCTCTTTCAGAGGAATATTTGGAGTTGAGGTGGTGTGACAAGCAGGCACCTTTAAGCAGTTGGCTGTGAAGACCAGACCAGGAAGACACCAAGATGAATGGCCTAAGTAAGGAAATTGGAGATTTCCTAGAAGTTTTTGAACCTGTGCTAATTGGACACACAGAGACTGTGGGCCCTAGTCTCACCCTCCACCCTCAGTATCAAGAAAAGGAAAGAGGATTCGAGATCAGAGTTTCTTCCAAGCCTGAAGAGGAGTGGAACAGACAGGCCACCTCTGGAAATTTCTACAGAGGGTGAGATGCTCACGGCCATCCACAAGATCGTCATGCTGAACCGACCAACATCAGCCAAGCCCGAGTGACTATGACATAATAAACCTGCTGTGTCCCCAACCTATCCTCAAAAATGCTCTGTAAGTAATGGGGGTGCCCCAAATGGGGATTTCTCCAACAGTGCTGTATAAGTGCAAAGGAAAAAAAAGCCAAGTTATTAAAATACCTGGTAAGGTACAAAATAAAGGTGAAGAGAAAAATTATTTTTGTAGCTAATTAACTTGAACACATTCTAGTGGGTTTTAAGTTAGGCCACTTCTTTGAAGTAACTTATGTGAAAATGTTCTTACTAGTTGTACTAGACCAGATCATAAATTGTAAACGCAAGCATTAGTCTGGCTGAAGTAACTCAGAGCTATGTTATTGATAATGCTATAATGTTTTGATTTCTGTTTAATTTGTGCTATCATTACAGACAATAAGGACAGCTGTGCCATTCAAGTTGTACCATTTACCACTCTAGGGCCTAATTGGGTTAAGTAATATTCCCCTGTCTAATTGATCTGATTCTTTTCAGGTGTTAAAACTGCAAAAGCGAACCAGTTAACTGCTCATTTAGGAAAATATGAGATTTCACCCTACCTAAAAATTGAGACTACAGCCCCTTGTCAGCCTGAAGTAGCTACAGAAAATTGATCTTTGACCACATTCCCTTTATGACTTCTAGAAAAACAGGGAGCAGAATGGTCATCAGAAAAAGCTTCCAGGGAAATAAAGGGGAAAAAAAGAAGGCCACAGGAGTCAATAAGCCAAGTTAACAATTAAAAATGACACTATGCCTATTTTTCCCAGAATTTGGAGCAGGTAGTTTCTTCATTTCTGTCTGACCCAGTGCAGAAAAGGCAACTGAAGTTTCGGGCTCTATTGTTCTCCCCATCCCAATAGCTGTTTAAGTTGCAGGATTAAAGAAGGGGCAGAAACCTCCTTTTTTTCTTGACGAACTTAGCTCACAAAACCAGAACAAAAGGCAGACAGTCCTGGTGTCCTTCGGCAGTGAGCGTAGTGACTGCATGGCAAATAGCAAAAGCAGAAGTGACGCCCTCGAAATTCCTCCCCTAAACCTTGACTTGGTGTATGGATGTCCACCCTCGTGAGGAAAATGACTAATTCTCGTAGCTCTTTTTCTTCCACTGCAGTTGCCATCCGCCTAGCTGTGCTGGCAACTCTACAATCACAAGTTTGAAAACATCTTGGGTGAGCCTACAAGCCAGGAGAGCTTGCTGTCCCTCACCCAGTCAAGCCCGGGAGATCTCCTACTGGTATGGAGACATCAGACCTTAACCCTGGAACCGAGGTGGAAAGGCCCCTTCCTCGTCCTCCTGCCCACCCCCACTGCAGTGAAAGTGGACGGAATCCACGGTCACATCTCAAGCCTGCACCCATGTCTCCTGAACAAGATGGCTAGTGGGTGAAAAAGACTGATAATACCCTTAAGCTTTGCCTGTGCCGTCAAGAAATGCATTGAAGCAGTCAAATTAATGATCATCAGACAATATCAACAAGAACTGGATGATGAAATGGCGGAAACTATGAAACGTTGAAATTAAAGTTATTCACAACAGGAGAAGTGGGGAATGATGAGGAAAAATGTCTTAAATGTTTTTAGATCTTCTACATTTTAAACTTTCCTTTTTCAAAGACTGCCCCATTTTAGAATTCTAGCCTGCAAACAGAAACCCCTGCCAGAAGAGCAGGGAGCCGCAGAGACAAAGAGGCCTGAGACAGTTAGAAAAAGGTCTCAGACAGTTAGCTCGAGTTAAGATAAGCAAGTTCTGCTCTCACAGCTTTCAAGGACAGCAAACCTGGGAGATAAAGACTTGGGATGTGGGATCAAGGCCCGTTTATACTTACTATTATGTTATAGCTGCCACTTAAGTAAGTTTTAAGTTTTGTAGAATATATATATGTCAATAAGTTAAGTTAGCCATTAAGTATTCTTATATTATTGCTAGTAATTATAAGCCTAAAGTGATTTCAACAGTACCAGCCAGAGGGGGCTCTCGGCACTAAAAAGTCCAATTCCCATGCTTCTGAGGCTGACATATGTGCCACTCTGTGCCAAGGAATCTAACCATTAGCTACATTTGAACCTTGAGTTTTAGTGATCCCCTTTCTTCTCTACAACTAACAAGTCCAGGTTGTTCCCATCCTGGCCCACTGTGATAAGCTGACACCTGCAATATGTAACAATAGGGTTGATAAGTTTTAATGATCATTTCTGTTTATTGAATATGTTTCTTTCTTCTGGCTAAGTTATGATGTAAAAAAAAAAAAAAAAGAAAAATGCACAAACTGTGCCTGCGCCTGTAAGACATGATGACACTGTACCTTTAAGAAATGATCTTTATAAACCTTGCTCAAACAAAGCTTGGGGTTTTTGCTTTGGGATCTGTCCCAGGGCACTGACCCTGGATCCAGAATAAAATCTCACCTATGCTCTTCCATGGTCTCTAAGTCATTCCTTGGAACACTCGGGGCTCCATGATGATGGGGATTTTTCCCAGACCCTAACAGGCACAATGCTTTAATGATAAAAGAGAATTGTGCATTAAAAAGACTTCTTCAAGAAAGTTTCCTTTATTTATATAAGTATATATGTTTTAGTAAGAACTCAATACATATCAGTTGTGATAACATATGAGGATATATTATTTTGTCACCACACCCATAAGTTATTATCTGTTAAATAAAATAACATCTAAGTTTTATTTAAAGAACTAATTTACAAAGTTGTCTATAGTTGTGTTTTAGGTATGTATTCTAACATAAATACTACCACTAGTGTCAATAGTAATCACCAGTGTTCCCAAATACCATCATAAACCTAGTCCCACCCCATACATGCCACTTTAATAGGCACATTACTAAGTTTGGTGGTTGCATCTTAGATCTTATGTTTTTAGTGTTGTTAAGTCCATTTTTTATAGATACACCACTACCCTACATCACCGATATAACTAAAGATTCAATCCCTGTTCCCTTATTCACTTCCATTTCTTATCTTCTTCCTTCCAACTTTGATTTCTTTTCTTCTCTGTCTTTCTCCTCCCTGGTCTAGGGTCAAGGGTAATCTAGGCAAGACATTTTCAAATTCTTGAGTTGACAACTTGAACAAAAATCCCAATTTATAAAATAAGCTGCAAAATTAAATTCATTACTGATCAGCTGATATTATAATCTTACAATTCTTTATTGCTAGCTAAGTGTTAGTTTACTCACAATTCACTATAAATTACCCATAATATATAAAGATTTTAATTTTTTTTTGTTTTTGGGCTACACCCGGTGACATTCAGGAGTAACTCTTGGCTATAAGTTCAGAAATCACTCCTGGCTCGGGAGACCATATGGGACACTGGGGTATCAAAACCAGATCTGTCCTGGGCAGCTGTGTGCAAGGCAAACACCCTTCTGCTGTGCTATAGGTCTAGTCCATATTTATAGAGATTTTAATATGACACAATATAATTAGACCCTCTAAATGTCACATCACAATCTCTATAGTCATACATATTTTATAAAGATTTTTTGTTTGTTTTTTGTTGGTTTTTGGGTCACATCTGGCAGAACTCAGGAGTTAATTCTGGTTCCACACTCAGAAATCACTTCTGGCAGACTCAGGGACCATATGGGATGCTGATATTCGAACCAAAGGCCTTCTGCATGAAAGGCAAATGCCTTACCTCCATGCTATCTCTCCAGTCCCAATATAGTCATATATATTTTATAAATGAAAATAATCATTGTTCACATAATATAAGAATCACTATACTAATAATTGTGTATTGTTGCTTACTTTTTGTTTAATAGCTGTGTTTAGTATTTTTGCACTTTTATAATTTCATTATATCTTTTTTTATTCTGAGCCACACATAGTATGCTCAGGACTTACTCCTGGCTCTGTTCTACAGTGTTACTCCTAGTGGGACCAGAGCATCATAAGGAGTGTCCAGAAATCATACAGAACCAGTTGCATATAAAGCAAGTGTCTTATGTTTCTTCAACTTCTCACTCTTTCTTTTATTTTTCAGTTTTTCCTATACTAACATATTGTCTCAACAGCAGTGTCTTATCCATTCCCTTACTCTTCTCATGAATCACTGAGAGTAGGGATAACAAAGACAAGCTATCCATAAAGCTGTATTGGTGTTGCTTTCTAACTTGTGCTTTTTTCATGAACTGTGGCAACTGAACTCTAGTCAGTGTTGCTATCTTTTTTCACCTTGTTTAAATGTTTCAGATTCCTAAAATATTAAAAATTAAATTTAAACAATAAATTAAATTAAATTAATTAAAAAACATTTCATGTGAGATATGTTTAGAAGAAAACTTAAAACTGAAAATAATGTGATGTTATTCTTCAGAAAAGAATAGCTACATAAATTTTTAGTATATAAATATATATAAGTCCCCAGAAACTTTGTTATAGTATTCTGTAGCTTCTAACCTACTGAAATTGTGATTGGCAACTGAATATTGTTGTATTTGTAGTTTATTTGTAGGCAGTTTAATCTTTATTACAAAAGCATTTCAGACTTTATCATTGGGTTTTTGAAATTTCTTAATCAGAAAATTGGGATGTTGCTAATAAATAAAGCAGAGCTTTGTTTTACTCCAATTCAGTTAAAAATATTTCTATTTCATAAGAAAAATTATTTTCACCTCGAATGATCTCAAACAATAATGCTATTTGCTCAAATAACAGACTTTGGTGCCAACATGACTGTTTCTTTGTCTCCACTCAATTTTCCAACTTCAGATCAGAGTACCGAGTTGGATGCAAACAGGTTCCTGCTTTTTTGCTCGGAGATATAATAATTCATTAAGAGATAACCAGTTTGCCCAAAATTATTTCCAATTGAGAATACATAATTAATGTGTTCACTTTTGAATAAATCTTTATAACCAAAGAGATGATTTGACTACAGGGTGTTGACCTAGAATTGGAATAAAATTTCTTTTCCAAAACCATAGTATTTCCAATCACAAATTTCAGGCTTTGAGTGAATAGAAGGAAAAGGTGCTCTGGAACACAATAATTATTTAGTATTAATGATATTATTTCTATTTTTAAAGTATAAGACACTCAAGATGTATTTATGATGTAGCAAATAAAAAAATATAGGGATAGAGTTGGGCATAAGAAAAGAACAGATTAACAAAGGAGCAGTCCTAAAGCCAGGGAGATAATACAGCTAGTTGTATGTTTGCTTTGCACACAACTAACCCAGGTATGAGCCCAGGAATTCTATATGGCCCACCTATAACTGTCAAGAGTTATTTCTAAAAGCAGAGCTAGGAGTAATCCCTAAATACTACTGAGTTTAGCAAAAAAGTAAAAAAGAGAGAAGAAAGAAAAAGAAAGAAAGAAAGAAAGAAAGAAAGAAAGAAAGAAAGAAAGAAAGAAAGAAAGAAAGAAAGAAAGAAAGAAAGAAAGAAAGAAAGAGAAAGAAAGAAAGAAGAAAGAAAGAAAGAAAGAAAGAGAAGAGAAGAAAGAGAAAGAGAAAGAAAGAAGAAAGAAGAAAAAGAAAGAAGAAAGAGAAAGGAAAGAAGGAAGAAAGAAGAAAGAAAAAGAAAGGAAGAAAGAAAAGGAAAGGAAAAAAGAAAGGATAGGAAGGAAGGAAAGAAGGAAGGAAAGAAGGAAGGAAGGAAGGTAAGAAGGAAGGAAGAAAGGAGGAAGGAGAAGAAAAAAGCAAAGTGATCTTATGCCACTGCCACCCCTGTGTAAGGAACTCTATCCCTAAGGACAAGGCTAAAGTAGAGCAACAGACTTGAGAGGCCTTAGCTGCTTATATCTACAAGGGAAGGCACTTGGTTCAAGAAACAGCTTGTACCCAAAAAAAGGTACTAGGCATTGAGAGATCTTGGCTGCCTGTCCATGAGGTACTTAGGGAAAAGGAAAAACTGATAGAGGACATGGAATAAATATTTGAAACTTCAATAGACCTTTCTTTGAGCCTCTCTTAAAGACCACTCAGATTTCTGTAAAATCTACCCTGTCATGAACAGTTATGTATGC
The DNA here is from genome assembly GCF_024139225.1 of Suncus etruscus. Taxonomy (NCBI): domain Eukaryota; kingdom Metazoa; phylum Chordata; class Mammalia; order Eulipotyphla; family Soricidae; genus Suncus; species Suncus etruscus. The sequence goes on along the minus strand of NC_064859.1, from coordinate 60,280,473 downwards.
TTAAGCAATTATTTGTCTTAGGGAATATCTAACTGCCCTCAAATTTAGTTTTGCTATTAGTTTAAGTGCAGTCATATTAAGGGTTAATATATATTTGGTTTTTGGGTCACACCCAGCAGCGCTCAGGGGTTACTCCTGCCTCTACACTCAGAAATTGTTCCTGGCAGGCTCGGTGACCATATGGTATGCTGGTATTCGAACCACCATCCTTCTGCATGCAAGGCAAATGCCCTACTACTGTGCTATCTCTCCAGCCCCAAGGGTTAATATTTTTAACCCATTTCAGCGTGCACGAACTGGAGCAAGGCCAAAATAATAAAAAGCACCTTTCGTGTGTGTGTGTTTTTGTTGTTGTTTAGAGTTTAAAGATTAAGAATTTTAAAAAAATATTTAAAATGTTTATATTTTTAATCTCTTTATTTAAACATCATAATTACAAACATATTTCTAGTTTGGTTTTAGTTGTAAAAATAACCCATCCCCCTTCACAAGTGCAACAGTACCACCAGTGGTCCTCAAACTATGGTCCACGGGCCACATATTGTATTTGTATCTGTTTTGTTTCTCATTGCAAAATAAGATATATGCAGTGTGCATAAGAATTCGTTCATAAGTTTTGTTTCTACTATAGTCAGACCCTCCAATGGTCTGAGGGGCAGTGAGCTGGCCCCCCTGTTTAAAAAGTTTGAGGACCCCTGAATTCTATGCCGTCATCTCCCTCCTTCTCCATCCCTTTGCTGTATTCAAGAAAGGAATTCTATTTCTCTAACTTACTACCATTATCATGATAGGTGTTAATGTAGCTATTACTTTAACTGAACTCACTGTGCTTTGTGGTAAGCATGGGCAGGTCCTTCCAGCCCTCATCTCTATTTTCTCTGTGTATTATTACAATGTCTTTTATTTTTCTTAAAACCCAGAGATGAGTGAGACTATTCCTTGTCTATCTTCTTAGCTTAATATAGTCCCATTTGTTTATCTCTGCTTCCACTTGAAAAAGCACCAGTTTTTGAAAAATAATCTTGTTAGCAGAAATTTAAACAAGATAACAGAAGCAGCACAGAAACAAGAGGCAGCCCTGGGTCAATAAAAATAAATATACAGTTTGCCCTGAGCGACTTGCTATGTTCATTTTATTTGGTACAGTGTGAGAACTAATAAGTACTTTTGCAATTATGATACCTTGCCAAGACATTTAGTATAAACATTCTAGCTGTAATATTTAATAAATAAAACTGAATTTGAAACTCACTTCTGAGTTCTTGAATCTCTTGTTTTCCCATCGCCAACTCTGTGCACCCACCTTCCTGAGCAGGGAGCCGAGAATTCCATTAGTAACCTGACCACTAGGCTCTGACAATTCTACAGAAAAAAGTTACAAATATGTGAAGATAATGTCATAATAATAGAATCAGGATGAGCCTGATTGCCTAGAGTACCAGAAGATAAGCATCTCAACATCATGCCCTTGTTATACTGACCTGCTTGCAGTCAAACATATCCATTCCATAGTGCCTTCATACCTTCTACCTTTCTTTTATCCTTTCAAATAAAATATATTCTGAATTTGGTTACCAGATACTCTTTTTTTGCTTCCAATTCTTTTTGCTTGAGAACAAAGTCTGCAAAAATTTCAAATTAAGAATCAAGGAAAGTTCCTTCTGAGTGGTTCTAGGAAGAGAAGAGGACAAACATCAGGGATATCTGTGGGAACATGACTGAAATGCTTTTAGGGTCTTTTTGTTAAGTCTCAACTTGGGCCATTCCAGTTGGTTTATTTGCTCTTGCCCGGATGAAAGTTTCTTTCAAAAAAGACTTGGTATTTTCCTCTCAAGTTTCTGTTAGGATCCTAGAGAACACAATGCCCTACTAAGTCCCACATGCATGCTCTACAGTACTCTTCTCTGAGGCCTTAAGCCATTTTTTCTATACTTTCCCAATTATTTCAACACCAATCATTATAAAATGAAGTGCTTGTATTTAAAAAAACAGTCCTATGAGTTATAAACTGTGGCCATGATGTGCATAGTTTATTTTTGCTTTTTCTTTTAGGGAAATTTTTTTTCCATCTAGTCTCTGAGATTGACCTATATTTTCAAAAATAGGATTTATTTTCTGTCTGGTTAAGAATCTTTCAGATCTGGGCTGAAACATTTATGATTATCAAATAAATTCTATAAAAGTCCTGAAGCAACAAGTAGTGACAAGTAGTCTAACAGTGTTTTTTTCAAGAACATTTCTCTATCAGCTATAATCCCTGTTAGTGAGTATGCCTTTGAGAGATAGATAACTGATTAATTAAATATCGGGATTATTTATTTTATTGACAACAGAATGTATACCATGAGTCACACAATCCAGAAAACATTATGCAGATTATGAGTTTAAAATTATGAGTTTAAAAGACAGACGGGTGTAGAGAAAAAGAAAAAAAAAAAAAAAAAACTAGAATTGGAAGGACAGATTATCAGCTAAGAAGAACCACCTAAAAAGAGGCCAAGAAATATGCACAAGTATTTTTCTTCAAGTGTGTAGAAAAATCGTGATCATATAATTATTTCACTGGATCCTAATTTGGGTTATTGCCGATGATACATATTGGCATCCTAATCACCAGATGTCTTCAGTGTTGCCACTTTTTATTTTATAACTCATGTAAGTACGTCTTTGTGGAACTAACTCTTTTGATGAAACTGTAGCATTAGTTTTCTTTGTCATCTGCTCTGTCCATCTTTGATGTCTTGCTCACGTGTTTTGTCTGTCATATGATCTTGTCTTCACTATTTGCCATATATTTCTCTATACATACATATGTATTATATATACATACATATACATATATATGTAATACATATGTATGCATATATATGTATATGTATGTATATACATATATATCAATATGCTTATAAGTACAATATACTTCTCTATACATATATACATATATATTCAAATGCAGGTCAGCAGTGATGTGCATTTATAGCTACTATATTTGGAGCTACCCTTAGTTTCTACTATATTATTGAATATGCTTTATATAATTAAGGTGTTGTGAGGCTATGAATAATATTTCATATAACCTGTACAAAATTATTTCAGATTATCAACTGAAGGTCTTTTTTTATATGATTTATCCATCCTCATCTCCTCTATAATATTCTTTCTTCTAAGTGGGCATATTAAATGTTTCTAGGATATGTACCAAAAGTCTGTCTTCTGAAATTACTTACAGAAAAAAATGATATTTTTCTTTTATGACACTGAGGATATTCACCATTTTCCTCTTGTTAATTTATTTTAAGGCTCTTTTCCAACTTCTTCTATTATATTGAGATGTTATATGCTACATCTCCCCATGTTATCAAATACTGAGACCTAGGCAGGCACCACATTTATAAAGACCCTAATTGCCAAAGGGAGAGTTTTTAGAAACTGTCTTCTATTACAAAAACTTTTTCAAAGCAGAGAGGATGTTTGAAAAACATAACACCTGTAAGAAAAGATGCTTGAAAAATTAATCTGTACTCTCAAGCATTAGGGCCCTGAAAACATCTTGGTTGCCTGTCTATGAGGTATTTGGGAAATAAAGGGATGTAGAATAAATATTAGTTGAGACATACCTTCAGCTAACATTCTAAGATTACTCAGATTTAATATTTACTTGGATTCAAATATTCTTTATCTAATCATTATTACTCACTTTTCTTAGAGCCTCTCTTAAAAATTACTCAGATATATAAACACAATTTATGAGGAATATTTTTATAGACTCAAGTATTTTCTTTTTCTTAACCTATGTGCAGCCATAGTAAGAGTTAACATTTCAGGCCCCAGTTCAGTATGCATAAAACCAAAAAATTCCCAACTGACTTTGCTACTGGAGAAACTACTAATAGCAAGAAGCAACCTCAAACGTAAAACTATCCTGCATCAGAAATATGCCTTAGGGGCCGGAGAGATAGCATGGAGGTAAAGCATTTACCTTTCATGCAGAAGGTCATCGGTTCGAATCCCGGCGTCCCATATGGTCCCCCGTGCATGCCAGGAGCAATTTCTGAGCACGGAGCCAGGAAAAAACCCCTGAGCACTGCCGGGTGGTGACCCAAAAAAAACACACAAAAAAAATAAATAAATAAATAAAAAAATAAAAAAAAAGAAATATGCCTTTAAACAATTTGTCCCTATAATTTTTTTGTAAATTAGCCTTATGATATGTCAAGAAATTGAGTATAAGTATTCCACTTTATGCTTTGAAATAAACGGAACAGAACTTGATCCCAACTTGACTCCTTGTCCTCTGTTGCCCATTCGCAGACCCTGGTACACACGTTTCAAGGGACCCCAGAAGATTTCTTTGTGTCAAGACTAATCAGTCTGTGACAGTTATAAGCTCATCTTCCAGTACTGTTTATTCCTGTCTTCAGCTATTACTCTGCTAATGAGGCCTTCTAGTAATATTTTCATTTCACCTAACAAGTTCCTTCAGTTGTTATTTTTGTTTGAGGTTTTCTCATTTCTCTACTCTTGTATCCTCTTGAGTCATATTTGCTGTTCATTCCATGTTTTCCTTGAGTTCCCAAAAATTCTCAAAATTTCCTCTCTTAAGTTCTTATCAGAGAGGTGGCCGATACTAGTTCATACAGAACTACCATCTTCATTCACTAGGTATGATGGGGATTTGCATTGCTTTCCTATTGTGAACTTTGCAGTGTGGTGGTAATTTTATGTGTTTGTGGTGGAACTCAGTGACTGGAAGAAATTCATGGCTGTGGAATAAAGCAGAGTAGCCCTGCTCCTCTCAGGGCACTCTGACATGAGGTGAAAATGGTTCTTCTGAATCAAAGAGGAGCCCTTTGCCAATCCCTCTGTTTGCCTCATAATCACATTCCTTTCAATAACTTGAGGTGAAAATGGCTCCTCTCCTTTTCCTTTCTTAGGAAATAACACAGAGTTTTTAAAGTGCAAGTCAGATTTTGAAATGGTTGGTCAAACAGGCCACAGTTCAGAAGTAAGTAATTGGCAATAGAATATTTTGGGGTACACTGTATTCTGAGGAGAATACCTTTTCTTCTTTTGTTTAGGGGTCAGACAAAGCTGTTCTAATGGCTTACTCTTGCTTCTTCACTCAGAAACTATTCTTGGTAATGCTTGGAGAACAATATAGGATGTTAAAGATCAAACCTCAGTAGGATGCATGCAGGACTAGGTCCTACCCACTGTATAATCTCTCTAAACTCTCTGTGGAAAATAATTTGATTATGTAATTAATTATTGTGCTCCAAAAATAACAGTAGCACATTGGAAGATATATATCTACCAAGGTGGGATCCCTTATATGTGAATGAAAGTAGATTGAAAACACAGATGTGTATGATGCTTACAAGTCAGAATATAACATCACTTCTGATCTCAAATTTTAAAGAGATATGTTAGGCTTTGTTCTTAGCAGATCTGGTATCTCAGTATCTCAATGTGAGAGACCAATCCAATTCTTTATCTAAGAGTAATGAATCCAACTCAAAAAACGTATTGACTATGGGAGCACAGAGAAGGACTGGAAATGAACCTTTACATAATTATGTAATTCTGGTGAATATGATACTCCTTGGTAAGATATAACTAATACCAAAATATCTAAGAAATAAAGAGGTTTTCTTGAAAACTTGCTTTTAAAATTAGAAAATGAGAAATAAAAGGAACCCAAAATAGGTAGACAGAAGGACATAATTAAGATTAGAGCAGAAATCAATGAAATGGACATAAAAAACCATACAAAATATCTACAAAAGCAAAAGTTGGTTCTTCGAAAAAATAAACAAGATTGATGTATCACTAACAAAAACTCACAAAGAAGTAGAGAGAGAGAAACTTATAAACTGAATTAAAATGGAAAAGGGTGAGGTCACTATGATACTGCAGAGATTCAAAAGGTAATCAGAGACCTACTTTGAAAAACTCTATGCCACAAAACATGAGAACCTGGAGAAATAGATAAATTCTTGGTTTCCTACAATCTTCCACAGTTAAACTAGAATGATGTAGCCTATCTAAATAGACCATCATTACCGAAGAAATTAAAAGAGTAAACAAAAGTCTTTCCAAAAACAAAAGCCCAGGGTAAGATTTAATGTAGATAACTTATGTATCATCTCTGCATCAGGAAAAGGAACTAGAGATGGGAGGTAGAGAATAATGGTTGAATTTCTCTAAATTCAAACCACTGAAAGTAATCAGCAGAAGCAGAGTCAGTACAGACCAGTTTATATAAACAGGATGAAGTACTCAATGATTTTCAAATGCAGTAGGGCTTCTATATTGGGCTCAATGTTTTTAGAAATCATTCCACATCAAAAAATGTTGCAGGGATGTAGCAAGGTGACCAATTGAAAATTCTCATAATATTGCCTCTCTATCCTCAGTTGTTTTGTAACTTAATGATCATGGCTTATAAAATAACTATCACAAAGGTTAGAGAATAATACTAAAAATGCTCTCAAGATGGAGGTAGAACTTGCTCTCAAAATACATATAATTTATGGGTAACATAAAGAGAAGATTATGTGTCTAATTTGTGGAATTAATTAGTCCTAGTTCAAAGAGAACACAGGGTCCTAAAAATAAAACTTAATCAAGACACAAATAGAATTGTTTGTGATTCAAATTTTTTAATGTGGTGCCAGAATAGATCTTTAGATTAACTGTAGAAATTTTAAAATAGCTACACAAAATTCAGAGGATTTGAAATTCAAGTATGTTTATATATGGAAAAGCAAGGCATTTAAAGCCACAATTAATAGACTAATAAATGAATTGAAGTTTAACTAACATTAAAACACATTAATATATAATAAAGCAACAAATTAGATAAGAGGATCCCCAAAATTAATAAAAAGGGAAGCAACAATATAAGAGAAAATGAAGTAAGGAAAGGTATAAATATAAAATAAAAATCAACTTTATTTATGTAATTTATATCATATCATTACTAAGAATAGCATGAAGTTCAAATGTTAGAAATTATGTTGAATTCCAAAAACATAATCCTAACTATAAGCTGATGATAAGCTATATACTTCAAAGGAAAGAAAAATTACATTATGATACTAATAAAAATGGATTTTTATAAACGGTAAGAAAGATTAAAATTAATAACATTACAAATTATAGAATTATTACATGATTACTATGAATTATCAAATACTTAAAAGAAAATGATTAGTAAAATATATGTTCACATAATTACAGCATTTCAAAAATAAAGTTACAGTCCACTTCATGAAGCTCACCACAAGAGTGATGAGTTTAGTTAGAGAAAAAACTACATTGCGAACTATCCTAACAATGAGAAGGTATGAGGGAAAAAGAAAGCCTGTCTAGAGTACAGGTGGGGGCGGGGTGGGGAGGAGGGATATTTGGGACATTGGTGGTGGGAATGTTGCATTGGTGATGGGGGGGTGTCCTCTTTGTGACTGAAACACAACCACAATCATGTTTGTATCCAAGGTGTTTAAATAAAGAATATTATTTGAAAAAAAAGAACAATTGATGAAAGTCTAAGGAAAAAGAGGAAAATGTATCATTGTTGAAGGTATCGTCAACCTCATTCAATAATTGATCCAAAGAAACAAACATAATGTCAGTAAGTATAGAAGATTATAATAAATACATATTTTTATTCAAGTGCATGTAAAAATATTTTATGTGGCCTAAATTATAATACATCAGGTAGGGCATTTGCCCTTCATTTGGCTGCCCCAGCTTCTATTTCCAGCATTCCATGTGATACCCCATGCACTTCCAAAAGTAATCTCTGAGCAGTACTGGTGTGATCCTCCAGAAAAATCCTTAAAAATATCCTAAAAATATCATATTTTGGGATAAATAAACATTGCAATTTAAATATTTGAAGACTTACCTATGCTTTCTAACCACAGTAAAATGTAATAAAATTATAAAGTAAGTAGGCAATATTTGAAAATAAAATAACATGCTTCAAAAACAATTTATGAACACAAGGAAGAAATTAAAAAAATATAAAACATTTAAAATGTAATGAAAATATCAATATTTGGTATAAGGTATCAATATGTTTACAATAGAATAATCTCAGATTAATGATCATGACTTACACACTGGGAAAAAAGTTATTGAACTTTTAATGTAGGGACCAGTGGAATAGTACATAGATGAAGGCAAATGACTTACTGAGACTGTGGCCACAACAAAAACTTGAGCATTGGCACCAATTATGCTCCCCCATACCAATTGTGACCCCTGCGCACTGCTAAGTATGTTCCTTTTGCCCTAAAAACTGAATGCAATCTGAGGAAGAAAACTGATAAGCTTTAGCGCTAATTTGATAACAAGTTATTTTCTAAAATGATGTAAGTTAATTAGGAAAATATTGCTTCAGTAATAAAAATTAATTAAAAGTTAATTTCTAGACTTATCATATAGGTAATCAAAAGAGTAAAATTATAAACAACTGTTATAAGAAAAAAAATAAGTGGTAATAGGAGATTTTTTATTTTTATAGAGGTTTTCAATGAACTAAAAGGAATTAAAAAGATATAAATAACTTTGCATCCATTAATTTTATAACTAATGTAATCAAATATTGATAACTAAGGTTGTCAACTTATAAATTTATCAGTTATAAAATTATAAATTATAAAGTTTAATAACCAAATTTACTTCCTGAAAGATAAAATTACGAAAACTAATAAATAAATTTTGCATCAATTAGAGAAGAAATCATAATTATTAATGTTTGATATCTCAAACACCAATAACAAAATAGTTCCAGACAGATAGCTTCACTGAAAAATTCTGTCAACTACCTAGAAAAAAACAAAAAGCCATTGTACCAAATCTCTATCAATGTGCAAAATTACAACGTAAGACTCATTCTTTTTTTGGGGGGGGGGCACACCTGGCATTGCTCAGGGGTTACTCCTGGCTGTCTGCTCAGAAATAGCTCCTGGCAGACACGGGGGACCATATGGGACACCTGGGTTCGAACCAACCACCTTTGGTCCTGGATCGGCTGCTTGAAAGGCAAACGCCGCTATGCTATCTCTCTGGGCCCACATAAGACTCATTCTAATTTAATTTATTATGCAATGATCATAAAGTAAACCAACATACAGAATTATATAACTGTTATTACTTGTCCAAATAGTCCAAATATGTCTATGAATGTAATGATAGATGCAGAACATACATTTGCTCAAGGAAGATGTACACAATGTTAGCAGGCAAATGAAAAGTTATCACTATTAATTAACAAAGAAATATAAATCAAAATAACAATGAGATATCACTTTAGGAGAGTGAGAATAGTATATTTCGAAAAGACCAGAAAAGAATTCATTGGTGGAAAAGAATGAGACAGGACACTTTTTGGGCATGGTTACCCTGCTTGGGCTCCATGGAAAACAACATGGAGACTTATCCAAAAATTATAAACAGAACACAAAATGTATCACATTATCAGTATTTCATTTCAAGTAATAAGAACCTGAAACATAAATTCCAAAATTGATTTCACATGTTAGCTCTTCAGTATCAATATTTATAACTCCAAATCTGGAAACAACCCAAGTGATAAAAATGAATGGATAAGAAAACTGGTATATATGGATACTGAAATACTACTCAGCCACAAAAAATATTAAATCCTGAATTTTAATTAAATATAAATAGAATGAAGATTATCGTGTCAAGTGAACCAAAAAGAAGGACAAGTACTACATGATCTCATTTACATAAGGACTATAGAAGGAATAATAGTAGCCATTGAAAGCAAGCCCTGAAATTCTGTAAACAGAACTGATTGCTGAGCAAGGATTAGAGTGACAGATAAAAAGGAATTTATGGATGTCAGAGAAATAACACAGCACGTTAGTTACATGTGGCTAGCCCAATTTTACATCCCGTATCCCTATGACCCCCTGAACCTTCCAGGAGTGATCTTTGAGAGAAGACCCAAGAGTAAGCTCTGATCACTGCCAGGTGTGCCTGCTTTTCCTCCTCCAACCAAAAATTAACACACACACACACACACACACACACACACACACACACACACACACACACACACACACACACACATACACACACACGAAGAAGAAGGAATAAAGAAATCCGGCGTCAGTTGCCTCAGGTCAATCAGAGTAGGTATAACACAATGATTTCAGTGAATCGGTGGACTGAGGAGCAGGACTTTTGGAAGAGAGCCACTGCTTCTGGGCTTAACAAACATTTAGTGAGCAAAGGTGAAAGCAAGGAAAAAGACAAAGGGAAAGGGTTGCATGCGAGAACAAAAGAACAGTGAAACTAAAAGAATTCCTAAAAATAGTGTGTAAGCCAATATTAACATCTGTTTTCAAAGGAGTCTCAGGGAGTATGTGGGCTGTGGGAGATATCTCAAGATCAGGTGACAGGAAAACTGTGCTTGCACATTAATATCAGTTCCATGGAAACATTGTTGTGTTCTGCCAAGTAATATGCAAGTGATTTGACCATGCTATGCTTCTAACAAGTTAGTAATTGAGGAATAGTGGTACTTTGATGGTGGGTGTGGTACATAATTATTATATGTCAAAACATTAATGCTAATGCAATTTAAAAATAGACTGTATTAACAAAATTAAAATGACAATAATGTGATAATGTCAAGAAAAACAACAAATTGACAGCATATTAGAGATAAAAGGAAATGGTCTTAGTTAATGAGGAGTATTTATGAAAAATTTATAATTAACAACATAGTCAATGAGAAAATATTGAATGTTTTCTTCCTAACATGAAGAACAAGACTAGGACAAACACATTTACATTAGAAAAAAAGTAATTCTATTTATGGGTGATATAATGGCTTGTTTAGAATAAACATAACGACCAAGAACACCAACTACAGAAGATGGATTAAAACGACACTGAAGAAACATAACATAAGAAACAAAGAAAGACTTCATAAACTCCATCCCCTGAGCTGCACAGTCACAAAGATCTCTAGAAACGAAGGTCTGATTTTACCATCCAAGACAAAGCAGAAGTCTTCTGCACACCACGAAAGCAGCAAGGGGAGAGTAAATGATCATGCAAGGAGTCTAGAGTTAATCCCATGACAGTATACTTCAGGGGTGGAGAAACCCTGTGTCTCCTAGGTCAAGGGAATTCTCTCTACAATAACCCCAATAGTTACTGTGCCTATGCAGGGGGATAAAGAAAAGGAGGGGAAAAAAAAAGCACAAAACAACCATTTTTCCACATGTTTATTTATCGATTTATCGATTTTTTGACGTCTTTATTTTGGTGTGGAGATTACGATTGATGTCTCCAATATTATTCTATTTTATTTTGTCTTGTCTTTATCTTTCTTTTTGCATTCGAGCATGAGTTGATTGCAGAACTGAGACTATCGTGTGGTGCCTATCTTTATTGCTGTAGTGCTCACCGGTTATTTAATTCGATAATTTTTTCTGTATTGTTGTGGTATTTCAATTACCTTTTTCACATCCTCTCTCTCAAACTGAGGTTGGAAGCCTCTAGAGAGACTCAGCCCATTTTCAGCGTATTTGACTTTTTACTTCTTTTTTTTTTCCTCTTATTTTGTACCCAATTCTATTGCTTTTCTTGCCTTCAAACAAAACCACATACCTCAATTTTTCTAGCTGTGCCTCTTAAATAGAAGGGGAAACGAGGGTTCCAGGACCAAACAGATATGAGATCACTAATAGTAAGCCAGACAAAGAGAGGTCCACCTACTCTAGCAGCCCAGGGGGTGATGGTGGGGTATATGGGTTGTAGAAAGGGAACTGGAATGGGGGGAGGACATAGTTGGTGATGGGTATTCACCTGATTCAATGTTAATATGTACCTAAAACAGTACTGTGAAAGATATGTAAGCCATTATGGAAAAAAATATGTTTTTAATCAGAAACTTTCTTTGACTTACATGTATTATTATTATATCAATTATATTATATGTTATGTCACTATATTATGTTGTTAGCTTACCTCATTATGTTAATCAATTTTGTCTCTTGAATAAATTCTTACAATAAAAAAAGAAAAAAGTAATTCTATTTATGAGTGATATAATGGCTTGTTTAGAATAAAAATCATAAAAAATACTTAAGTTAAATATATGAAGTGAGTGGGGCAAGAAAGAAATGCAGTTATAGTAGAGCACTTGCTCTGCTGTATGCAGCTGACCCTGATTATATCTCTGACACCCAATATTGTCCTCTAAGTGCTCCAGGCATAATTCCTCAATAAAAACAGTGGTATGTCTGAAAAACAAACAACAAGGTCATAGAATATAATTTTTTATCAATACTAGCAACAATTTTAAATGTCAATATATTTCATAAAATGATATTTAGGAATGAAAATAAGATATAGTAGAACTGTAGAAAAACTATAGTGAAAGCTATATTTTTAAAGAATACAAAAATAAATAAAGAAATACCTAGATTGGGAGTTCAAGGACTGTTTTTGTTAAGATATCAGTTCTCCCCAACTGTATCTATTGATTTGGGGAAAATTATTCAAAACTTCAGCAAACAGTTTGGAGACGTTGAAATTCTATTATAAAATTTGAAAGATAATGCAAAGAACCTGGAATAGCAAAACAACACTGAACAAGCATAACACATGTGGCTACTTCTAAGTGATCAGATTTCAATTAATTACTTAGAATCCCAATATAAAAATAGAGGAACTGATTGAAAACATACAGATAAAATGTGTCTAGAGATCATTAATTGAATAATAAATAGAAGACAGGAGAAATAATACAAGGAGAAAAATTATATAAGGAAATTATATAAGGCTCATGCCTCCCATACAGCTGATACCAGTTCTACTCTCTGCATTGCAAATGGCTTCCAAGCACTGAGGCAAGACAAGTGTAAATATTGAGCACCACCTAGTGTGATTACTTCTCCCCACACACACACAAACAGGGAAAATTAATTTGGACAAAAATGCAAGGCAACTAAATAGAGAAAAAATATACTTTATAATGAGCAGTGACAGACAATAAGATTACCTTAATTCCTACCTCAAACTGAAATTCATGTACTAAAACCTAACCTTTACATGCACTTGGAGGCAGAACCTCTTGAAAATAATTTGGTCATGGGCAAAGACTCATGAAAGAGATCCTAGAGAGATAAAGACGCTGAACTTTAGAGTGAGATCTATGGGGATGGAGATACAGTATAGGGAGGGCAATTGCCTTGTACACTTCAACTGATGTTCATCCCTGATATCCTATATGCTTCCCTGATTTCACCAAGATTTATCCCTGGGTACAGAGCCAGGTTTAATCCCTGAGCACTTCTGGTATGACTCCAAACAGGCAAATAAACAGAAAAACTTCATGAGATCTATTACCAGGTACTTTGAAATTTTCTAAATAATAGCCTGGAAATTTAGATAGTTTCTCTTTTTTTTATTTTGAGAATTGATCAAAAAAAATTTTGTCACTTGCTGTATAATCAAATGCTCACACTTGCAATGAATACATTACTACTTTTAACCTCTTTTTTTTTTTAGAAAACAAAAATAGGGGTCAAAGTTCAGAAGGCAGTGTGCTTGCTTTACACACAGCCAAGCCTGCATCCAATCACAACACTCTCAAAACCACCAGGAGTGATTCGAATGCAGACTCAGGAGAAAGTCCTAGGCACTGCTGTATGTGACACACCCCCTCCAATGACCAACAATAGAAGAAAATGTAAACATAATTTGGATACTAGATGCATATTTATTTTTGGTAAAATGTCTACATGGAAGCTCAAAGTGCTATTAGTAGAAACTAGTCAACTAATAGAGAATATTAAAAAACGATAAAATTAAATAAAGATAAAATACTATAGCTATGCATCTGGTTTGTGAATGGAAAACATTAGCCAAATTTTTACCTGGTTATTAGCTGAATATCATTAATTTCCAAATCACTTATTTTTAGAAAATTACCACTACAAATAAAGATTAAGTTCCTTATCCAACATCCCCTTCTATTAAGTGTATATTGGATATAAACTCTTTTCTGCTTTCCCTTAGTTCTCTGTTATCTTCTCCATCTATCTCTACATAGTATGTCTTTATATAAAACTTATGTGTTTTTAAGATTATGCTTTAAAAACAGCTTACTAGAAAGACTAGAAAGGTTAAACTGTACTTTATAAAATATCACTCAAAGGTTGGAAAAGTAAATGCGAACCAAGATTCATTAAGAACCCCAAAGTAGTCTATCTGATAAAGGAAATTAATGCCAAGGAAGAGTTCAAAATTTTATTTATTGTCACCACTCTAATGAATTTCTGACTTCTGCCTCTTTTATCAGCCTATTGCCTCTCTTTCTCATAATGGTCATGATAGTCCTCCAGGACTGGTAATACATAGGAAATTGATATCTTTGAAAGGAAACTGTACAGTAGCAGCTAAAAAATAAATAATATAAAGCTACAGAATGGACCAATGTCAGTGGTGAAGGTGATTCTTTTCTATATTCTGAGATTCCTGGGAGAGCAAATAGTGATGTATTTGGCCTTTGTCTTATACTGGATCTGAGAAGTTATCTTCACTACCATAAGACCTAGCTAAAGCTTTCTTTATCATTTTTCTCTCCAATTATTTTAACCCATTATTAATGAAGACACTTAGGATATATATTCTCAAGTACATTTTCTGTTGTAAAACAATTTTACTTTGTTCTTTCAGGGTAAATTTTTTCTTTTTCGGAATTAGTTCTTTTATTACCACACTAACCGTGCTCATGGGCCTATGCCACTCACACGTGTTACAGATACTTTCAAAGCTATTATCAGAATAATGATTTTTGCTTGTCAGAAAATGGGCCTCTGTCTGCCTTTAGGCATTTTACGCCCAGCTTTAAGTAGCAATTTCTAGAAAACAGAGAAATGCCTGGACCATTGCTAGTGGTGTTGAGTGCTTTTAATAGTCATTAATTCTGAAAAGGCATGTCCAGAATCTAGAATCTTTTTGTTTCCTTCATTCTTTAATGCTGAGATCAGCAGGCTTACATTTACTTGTATATGGATTTAAATTTCAATAACTACTGTACTTAAACAGAGATTTTGTCCAAAACATAACTATACACTTAGAAAAATAGGCTTTCTTTGTTCAATAAAACTTATTTAATGTTTTCCCAAAGTTGAAATGAAATTGCTCTCTAATGTTAGGAGATAAGTTCAAGAGAATTCATACAATATAGGATTCTTTTTTACCCCTTCAATATGGTGAAATATTTATAATATGTTGCTTTAGAGTTATGTCACTGATCAAGTTTAAAAGGAAAAAATGCCACAATAAATTTGTTGACATACATAGAATTTAGTCATAATTTATTATTAACAAAACATTGAATATTTTATGTTTCTTTGTTTTGAGTCGCATCCATGGTTTATCAGGGCTTACTCCTGGCTCTGTACTCAGGGATTACTATTAGTGGGGCTCAGAGGGACCATATGCAGTTGCAAGTATCTGACCTAAGTCAGCTGCATGCAAAGCAAGCACCTATGATTTGCAATATTATTTTAGTCAGTGATACAAGATCATGGTAAAAACCATAAGTTTCTATAACTTAAATCACTTATTAATGAATCTTTTTTCCATCTTGAAGGAAGTTAGATGTTAAATTATTGACACATCTCCAAATTCAACTTTAGGTCTTATTCCCTGAAACTAGATACATTTCTGGTTCCTTAGGAAAATTGTCCCCATTTTGCTGACTCTATCTTGAACAGTCTCCAAACTGAGATTTGAAATTCTTTCTCTACACTTACCCATGGAAATGAATTCATTTACCAAGAATTTGAATTTACCCATTTATTTGCTAAGGATGGTCAAGATAAAAATACTTGGCTTTTTTTTATATTATAACCAAATAGTGGTCTATATTGAAAAAATATTGTACATTAACTTTTCAATTTTTTATTTTTTCCATGTTAATTGTGTGATACTCTTAAACACTTGAGGAAAAGCAGAACAGTACTTATTTAATAGAGATTTTTCACTTCCAGTATAGAATCAAATAAATTGTAGAAGGTACTTAATGTTTATGAAACATTTCTGTTAGATTTTTTTTTTCCAAGTGTAAACCAATGTTAGTTGTTCTCAGAATGTTTAAGATAAGCTAGCCTTTGTTACAATTTTGATATATGGGTTACACTAAATTCAAGTTTTACTTAAAATAGTTTCAGCTAATTGGGATGCAATTGCATGATAAATTAAGAGAGATTTATAAAAGGCCAATAGTCTTCTAATTATCACTCTATTTTTGTCTTCTTTATTCTTCTTTCCATAAAACCAATATTTATTTCCCTTTCCTGAAACCCAGTATTGTTGACCTACCATTTGTCTCCTGTCTACCAGTGTTTTTTATTGTTTCTTGATCAACTCCATATATACTAGGAGAATCCAGGCAAATCAGGTTGATATTTGTGCCAATAACCTCACAATATCTATTCACAATAGCTCATAAAAGTAATTTGGGTATCTAAAAATGAATGACTTGATAAATTGTAATACAGATATGTATACATTTAGGTATATATACACTGCATATTATTTAGTCTCAAAAAATTAAATTCTAAGATATGCTACAATATGAATTAACCTAGAAGACACATAAATGTGAAATAAATTCATCACTAAGATGAAAGTACTATGTGATTTCATTTATTGTAAACTGTTGACAGTTGTTAAGGTCTTAGAAACTGATTGTCAAGAACTTAAAGAAGAAAAGGGACAATCAATTAGGAAGCTCAGGGCTTTTCCTGGTTCTATTACTCAGGGATTACTCCTGGCAGTGCTGCTATAGAACTCAGGTCATCTACATGTAAACACTAAGGCAAACACCTTATCCATTACATTATCTCTACAGCCTTAACTAAATATTTTGATGGTTCAACAGCATTGAAAATTAAAATAAAACAAAAACAGCCAAACAAAAAGGATTGCACTTGTTTTAAGACTCAATTGCATAATCTGCCAATTATATTATAACTCACCAAAATAGCTAGGGAATAATTATATGATTTTCTCTGAACTGTGACTTTAGGGGCTTGAGTGATAGCACAGCAAGTAGAGTATTTGCCTTGCAAGTGGCTGACCTGGGTTCAATCCCTAGCATCCTTTATGGTGTGATTTCTGAGCTCAGAGTTGGGAGTAAACTAGAGTGCTGCTAGACACAAAAGAACTGTGAATGTCAATTTGTTGATGGTCATAAAGATTTGGGAATCTGTTAACAAGTAGGAAGTAGTTCATTGCAATTTGTGCACTATTATGGTTGGTGTCCTGTCTACAACATGAACTTTGAATTAAATATATTTAGATTTGAAATTTAACTCTATCTAGCTTTGTACATAATATTGCATATCTTTTATTTGAGTCTCACAGTTCTTATTCTTATTTTAATTTTATCTTTTAAATTGATTAATTTTATTTTTAAATAAAATTAATCAGTGTAATGTACAAAATTAAAAAGTGAAAAGAAGTAGAAACTGGTGATCACAGTTCTTGCTTTTAATGTGTGTATATTATTATATTATGTATAATTTTAGTCTGTACAAGAACTGGGTGCTGAAGGAGATAAAATGATATGCATACTACCCCTATAATAACATTATTGCAAACCACAGTGTGTAAAAAAAGGAGAAAGAGAAGAAAAATGTATTCTACAGAGGCAGACAGGAGGAGGGCAGGGGAGAAAGTTGGACATTGGTGGCAAGTAAGGCCCAGGTATTGTACTTTATATGATTAAAACTCAATCATAAACAACTTTTAACTATGTATCTCATATATTCAACTAAACATTTTATTTATAAATAGAAAGAAAAATTCATATATAGTTTTGATATTAATATAGGACACATAGGAATCAATTTCAAACACATTTTAGTTTTTGGTTTTATATTATAAACAAATACATAGCATTCCCTTAATATTATGAAATGCTTATAAACAAGCCATTGATACTGTCAGGAAAACTAAATTGAGGTTTTCTTCCCTTATTTGTAGTGGTTTTGTTGTTTTGTTTTATTAATTAGATGCTTAAAAGATATTTAAAGATATCACCAAGTTGAGAAGAAAATATAATTTTCAATGTAATACACTATTTATACATCTAATCATCAGGAATTTAGGAATTTTTTTTCTGATTAATTTCACTTAACATGGTGCCTTACAGTTACACCCACTTTGTAACAAATTTTAATATTTTAATTTTTTCTTAGAGTTGCATCATATGTGTATACATATTGTTGGACATTTGGGCATTGAGGTTGTTTTTGTATTACAGCAATTATGCCCAGAACTGCAATGAACATTTGTATTCACTTTTTTTCTTTTGAATGATTTGCATTTGTGGAGGTATATAAAAAAGGGAAATAAGTGAGTCACATGGCAGATCTGTTCCTTGTATTTTTTTTTTTAAGATGTAGCCACATGTTTTCCTAGACAGCCTGAATCAGAGGATTTTCCTGATAACTGTTAACCAAAGTACATTTTTCACTAAATCCCAACCAACATTGTATTTTGGAAGGACAAGGATGGGTGGGCTTGGACAACAACACCTGATTATGCTCAGAGTTTAGTCCTGATTCTGCATTAAGAGATCACCCCAGGCTCTGAGATGCTAGATATTGATCTGAGGTTTGCCACATGCAAGGCAAAAGAAAGGACACTAACACCTGTAATCTCTCTCTGGCTATCTTGAACACTTCTTTTTTTATGTGCCATTCTCACTGCTTCTGACATGAAAGCTCATTCTCATTTTGATTGTGTTTCCCCTAAAGTGATGATGAACACTTTTTCATATACCTACTGGTCATCCATATGTATTTTCAAATAAGTGTATTTTCTTATATTTTAATAGGTTATGAATTTTTGCTGTTCTTAGTTGTGAGTTATTTATATTGATAAAATAAATGAAAATTAACATGATTTATGAATCATATAAAATTTAACAGATAAATATTGAAGAATACAGTGGAGACAATGAGTGATAAAATAGTATACTTCTGGGGTCAGAGCAATAATACAGCAGGTAGGGCATTTGTCTTGCATGTGGCTGATCTGGTTTCAATCCCTGGTGTCCCATGTAGTCCCCCGTACCCATCAAGAGTGATTCTTGAGCACAGAGTGAAGAATAATTCCTGAGCATCACTGTGTGTGACCCCCCCAAAGAAAACCCCCCAAAATAAAAGTTTATTTCTATATAGGCTTAGAAGAACAAGAGAGAGAATTGGAGATTTTTTGCCCCTCATAAAAGTCAAATCAGATTAATATACAATAAGAGACATAAGTACCTAAGAGACTAAGTTGCTACTTAAGTTCCTACTAAATAACAAAAAGTAATTAGAAAATATTAAAGATGTCCACTTTCTTCTAGCAAGGATCTTCCCAGTGACTTGACAATGTCAGGGCAGAAAGTACTAACATTTGAGTATTTGTAAAATGAAATCCATAGGATGCTTTGTTTCTAGATGTTTCTGCAGAGACCTTGGGAATCTACTATATGAAGCCTCTGTCTAGAGGAGGTTAATTTTTAACTATTAGGACTGAATCCTAAGGACCAGAGACAGAGCATAGGAATTAAAGTGTTTGCTTTGCATACAGCTATCCTGATTAAATCTCTGCTTTAATCTGTGGAACTGCATTTAATCCCCTGGGCAATACCAGGAGTTATTTAAAATGACAAATTGCATAACATTATTGACTATAGTACTTAATTCAATAATTAAGATTTGAGATTAACCTAATTGTCCAGTAATAGATAAATGGATCATGAAGACAAAATATATACACAGTAGATTACTACACAGCTTTAAGGAACAATGGAATCATGCACTTAATTGGAACATAGTTAAAACTGGAAGAAATCATGTTAAATGAAGTAAGCCAGAAGGACAAACACAGGGTAATCTCACATATATTGTATTTAGAGTAACTTGAGCAAGAGAATGCAATAGTTTAAAAGGGATATGCCTAGCATCAGTAACAGGAATCAACCCCCCACCCCTGAGAGTTCCTAATACTGCTCTGGCACCAACTTACAACATCCTGATGATGAGGAAACAGCAACAACTTGATCTAAGGTCAGGTTTCCTTACTCCTTACTTACAGTAAGATGAAATCAGAAGACACTCTGTTCTTTGATATGTGCAAAACCCAAGATCACTAATTACAGAAGACTGACTTTGAGAACCACCACTGAGCAAAGCTTCTGAAACCATAAAGAAAGACTCTAACCTAGGCTTTTTCCTAGGATCTGTGCAAAAACCAAGATCACTTAAAACAGAAGACTTATTACAACAACTATGATGGAACAGAACTTCTATAACCATAAAGAAAGACTCTCTCCTAGACTTCATCCTAGGATCTGTGCAAAAATCAAGGTCTCTAATTAAAGAGGACTGATGTTAACAACCACAACTGCTACCATAAAAAGACCTTGGAGTTTGACAAGGAACATGTCTGGAGCCTGTAGTTGTTCCATGACATATGTTTCAAGGGTGGAGAAATCCTGTATCGCTTAGGCCAAGGGAATTTCTTTTCTAATTTCCCCAATACTTACTGTACCTGTGCAAAAAAAAAAATCTTGCCACACCAGCAACCCCTTCCTTTATTTTTTTGTTGTTATTGTTTGTTGTTGGTTTGTTTCTTCTTTTCTTTTATTTTCTTTCTTATTTTAAATTTATATTTATAGCTTCTAGATAGAGATTCTTCCCAGCTTCTTTTTTTTTTCCAGCAGAACTATAGAACATGAATCATCTTGTTCTGCCTCATAAATTGAGAAAAAAGTGGATGGTACTAGAGGCAAGCAGTCTCTCATTGAGTGGAAATAAAAACTGATCAGACCTAAATACCCAATCCAAAGTCAATTACTATAGAATCAAGAGATCCAATCTACAACAAGCTATACACAAAAGGGACCTGTTACGCTAACAGTCCAAGGGGCAAAGGGTGGAGTTATGGGATGCATTGTGGGAACAGGGGTGAAGAGGGGTCAACACTGGTAATAGGAATGGCCCTAATTTACTGTCACTATGTACCTTAAATATAAGGTATATATATTATATATATGAATATATATTATATCTAATTTATATCTAAATATATTATATATAAATATAATAACATAACTTATAATTCACATTGGTCACAATAACAATTATTGTGAATAAAAATTCACATTGGTCACAAGAAAGAAATTGAGTGGGTACGGTTAAGAACTCATACCTTTTTTCTGTCCTTTCTCAAACTGAGGTTGAAAGCCTCTAGAAGGCTTCGCCCACTTTAAGCTTATTTGATTTTTTACCCCATTCTATTGCTTTTCTTTCCTTCAAACAAAACCACATAACTCAAACCATCTAGCTCTGCCTCTCAAATAGAGGGAGAAACAAGGAGGGTACCATGGCCAAACAGACATATGATCACTAGTAGTAAGCTAGACACAGAGGGGACCACTTACTTTAGCAGCCTGGGGGGTGAGGGTGGAGGATATGGGTTGCAGGAAGAAAACGGGGGTGGAGGGAGAACAAATTTGGTGATGGTAAATCACCCGATTCTATGATAATATGTACCTAAAATACTACTGTGAAAGATATGTAAGCCAACATGGTCAAAATAAAAAAAAGAAAAATTAAAAAAAATAATGAAAGAAAAGAAAAAACATCATGAGAAGCAAGGGAGATGGGGTCAAGGGGATCCATGTACATTAATGACATAGCTAAATACCTAAATCACTGTGTCAATAACACTGAAATAAGAGACCCAAAGTTTAAAAAACTACATTTATATAGGTGCTGTCTATTCAAGCATGGGGGTGTGTGAGTGGAGGGAAGTTGGCACTGGTGGCAGGATCCAGGTTGGAACACTATATGCCTAAGTCTCAACTATGAATAACTTTGTAAATCATGGTGCTTCCATAAAATATTTTCTTAAATCTTTGTTTTATAACATTTTTCTTACTGTGGCCTCCTTTTGACCTTGTTTTCTTCTTGTGGTCTCTCTATTCTATAAGATTGAACAGTAGTTTTGTGCCATGACCCCCATTTAGGCAATTTCCATCTGTTACCTCCTTGGACTATGTTGGGGATCTATGAGGAATTGTATGTTCTCTATTTGAGAAATGCTGCATTAATCTTTCAGATTATACCATAGTCTAGGTCAAGACAATCCTGATTTATGGGACCATAGATGCTATGCAACATAGTGGGTTTTTTTATTTGAAAACCGTTAAGCTTGGGGAGATTTGTTATTCAGCAATATATAGTAAATATATTTAGACCAATCACTCTGACTGTCTTAGCTATCCATCAATTTCTATGACAAAAACTTAGATTAAAACCTTAAACATGGGAGTTATTTATTCTCTCTGTCCTACCAATTTTATTTTTATTGTGTCTTTGCAATGAATAAGACTCACTTCTTGTTTGATTTGAAACAAGTTAGTTCATTTGCTATAAATCCTGCATTTTAAAATTGTAGCTGCTAGCATTTTCTGAACACACACTTTATAACAGACATGAGATTAGGACTTATGTACACATCATTTTATCAAAATTATTTTTAATATTAGGCAAAGACAAGGGAAATGAGATATGTAGACATCATTCTGGCCAAAAATACCTATGCCAAATTAGCCAATGATTTTAGAAAATCCAATGGAATAAAATTCCATCTATTTATATCTAATATAAATGCATTATAAATGTAGTTATCCATTAAAATAAAATACTATTTTTATCCCTAACTTATTTCCAGTAAATTGAGCTCCTCGGAGTCTCTTTATATGATTCTAACAACTCCTAGTTTTAGCAATAGGTCTTAAATAAGAATTTAAATGGATTAACAGTTACATATTTTATTTGATTTTATTTTTATTATGAACATTTTTTAACAAAAGCTACATACTGTGAGGTGGCATCCTACAAAATCAACACCCAAAACTTCATGATTTTTTTTTATTCTATTGAAACCATTGTGATGTACAAAGTTGCATTTCAGATATACAGTGAATCAGGGTTACTCCCACCACCAGTATAAACCTCCCTCCACCAATGAACCCAGAGTGCATCTTATAACACCACCATTTCCCCACTGGACTGCCAGTATAACAGGCCCTTTTTAAGTTTAGATTGTTTTAGTTTGGGTCTCTTGATCTTATTGTTAATGACTTTGGTTTGGATATTTAGTTTTGTCCTTTTGTTTTTCTACACCAATGCACCTGAGACCACTTGACCCCTATTCTCCATCTTTTCTTCGTTTTCTCCACCATTGCACTGAGACTATTTGATCCCTAATCCCCATCCTTTATTTTCCCCCTTCTTAGTTGTATAGAAAAATGAAAAAAATATGAGGTAAAACTAAGTAATCTGTATCCCAAGGTTTTATGAAGAAAGCAGGAGCTCTTATCTAAAAGATTAAGTGGAGGGAGCAGGGTTTTTGGTTTATTTTTTTGTTTTGTTTTTATTAAAGGCTCAGCAAAAGTTTGGTAAATAGAAAGAAAAACCTTTGCCCTAAAGACAGTGTGTCCCTACCCATGAAGCATACTGTCATAAAACCAACTACAGGCTCCAAGCATAACAAGTTGTCTAATCCCAAAGTCTTTCTTTATGACCCCAGAACAACTCTTCAACAATCATGGTTGTCTTAGTCAGATTTTGTAATTAGAGATTTTAGTTTTTGCACAGATCCTATGTTGACGCCAGGGTGTCACAGAGCATCATAAACTCTGTTTATGTTGTATATAGTCCTTCCCGTGTTATATATAACCTGTCCTTTCCCCGGTTCCCTGCTTACCACATTAAAAATCCTTTTCTATCTTTTTGATCTTTCAACCCGATTTGTTATTTCTCCCTATTTAAAACCATTTTACCATCAGTTCTTAAATCCTCAGAAACCAGAACATTCCCCCCACCCCAACCAGCTGCCAGCCTGCACTCAAAGTGAAAGTACATCCTCCCAGCCCACTTCCTGCCTTGGCCAGTGAAGAAGTTGCTGCAGCCACTGCTGCTGATTTGCTCTTTGCAACATCTTTTTTCCAACCTCCGTTCTCTGTGGACTGTTGCTCACTACCGGATTTGGCTTTTGAAGGACCATCAGCTCAAGGACATTTACTGATGCATGGCTGCTGTGAGCCATTTTTCAGACTCCACAAGACCACATGGCAGGCTAAAGCTGTGCTCTGGATTTAATTTACCTCCAGACTATTTCAAAAGACGTAAAGGGACTACGCATATTCCCTTAGATGTATTTCCTTAACAGATATAATTATTTTGTTTTGTTTTGTTGTTGTTTTTTGTTTGTTTAATTTTGGGGCCACACCCCGGTGATGCTTAGGGGCTACTCCTAGCTTTGCGCTCCTGGCTTGGGAGAACATACTGGACACGGGAATTTGAACCACTGTCTGTCCTGTATCGGCTGCTTGAAAGGCAAATGCTCTACCACTGTACTATCACTCCAGCCCCAACAGATATAAGTTTTATTTTGTATTTCCTTATGTATATGTCTATACATTATGTATATGTATATGCATGTATATGTAGTTTATCCAATCCCTTATTTGAATTTTTTAGTAGGAAATTCTAGTAAATAAGGTTCCCTTGAGTTCTGAGTTAATTATAGAACCAGGTCATAGGGGTTGTTTAGCTTGTTATTTTTACCCACATATGCACAGGTAGTATTATGTGTCATTATACCTCCTTGCATGGCACATTAAAATGAAGAAATATTAGCTATAGAAGGAAATTCTTATCTAATAAGGATAGGAACTCCAAAATTTTATATTGCAGGGAAGCCTTTCTGCCACATCCCACTCAGGAGCGGCACACACCAGAAAGTGTAGTGCTCTCCTGAAAAGGAATTATTTGCCAAAAAGGCCCCCTTAGAGCAGTCAAAATCACTTGACCCTTTGCGTGGATTGTTTGGCCATAATTCCAATAGTGGCTGTAACTATCTCTCTCTTTATTTTTAACCAATATTAAAAATCAGGCCTTAGTAAATTCTTTCTAACAAAGGAGGACAGTACAAATCTCGCCAAAAGTCTCCCACTTAACAGCTCCCTGTAATTTTTGCTACTTTGGCGCCAAGATCAGGTTTTTCCCAAAACTTAGCTCATAGTAAAGCAATTTTTAGTTTTCCCCTTGCTTACTCAAAACAAGGTAATTTTCAGTTTTCCCCCAAAACTCTAAAACATTTCTCTCTCTTCCCACTTCCCTGAAAATTACCTGTTTCCCTTTTGCTTACCCAAAACAAAGCAAGCCCAACAGAAACTGCCTTTTCACCTTCAGTATCGGTTCTTTAATATGCTAATTTAAGCCAGGGTCCTCCATTCTTTTCCCAGTTTCTTTGATGTCAAGAATTTGCACCCTACATTCCAAGCCTCGACCTTTTAAAGGCAGCCAGCTCAAAAAATAAATTTGTTTTCGTCTTTTCAGACGTAAGTCCCCATGCAATCTGTGTGGTCTCATTCATTTTTACAATATTATTCCGTCATTCGCCATTCCGTGTGCCCACTCTCTCCCCGTGGAATTTTTTCCCGAACTCCACGAAGGATCTATTTGCAGGCGCTGAAAACTGCAACAGAATTGGCCCACAACAATTGGCGCTTCAACGAGGGGCCATTAGGAGAGGGTAAGCTATCATCTTGTCTTTTCTTCTATCCTTTTTTTCCCTTCTCTTTTTCCTTTTAGGACATGAAATTGGACCTCGTCAAGGTTGCCTAGGAACCCCTGGAAAGTACCAGGTTTTAAGACGAGAAGGTAAACGGGAACATGGGTCAAAATTATTCTAAGCAACAAATTCTCTCTGATACTATAAAGTATATTCTAAGAGCTAAAAATTATGCCATATCTCCACAACAGATACAACAATTTATTTTATTCTTAGAAACTTATAGCCTCTGGTTTATTGAGAGGGGTACTCTATGTTTGGAAGATTGGCTACAAGTACAGCAGGATATCCAGGATGTATATAAAACGTATGGTCCTGATGCCCACCTAAATCTTATCTAAACAAT
This sequence comes from Suncus etruscus, assembly GCF_024139225.1. NCBI lineage: Eukaryota > Metazoa > Chordata > Mammalia > Eulipotyphla > Soricidae > Suncus > Suncus etruscus. The sequence continues at coordinate 60,254,411 of NC_064859.1, read as the reverse complement.
TTGGACAGAGGTTATGGAGGTGATGGATGATAAACAAGAATTAGTACATGCAGCTCCAACTACCAGGGCAGAGATGAAATATAGTTATAATCAGCAGTCCAGGCAGAAAACCAATATAAATTTTAAAAGAACTAGCGATCAGGGGCTTGATAGAGCAAAGGATGGCTCAGAACCTTTAACAGCTGATATGCCGGTTCCTTCTATAGCATCTCTAAACTTAGAGACAAAAGAATCCCCCAGAAGACACCAAGTTAAAAATAAATCAAAATTAGCTTTGGCTACTGTTTCTCCTGTGCAAAAAGTTAAAAAATTTTTAGAACTAAACAATCTGTATGCTGCATCTTCTCATGCTACTGAGTCTTGTTCTCCTGTAATTTTTGAGAAATATGATAACACCTCAGAACAACCTTTAACATCCATAAGAATTCAGGACAAAGATATTTTAGGCCACGAAGATACCGGAGCAGACTTTTCCTGCATCGCTGGAAAAGACTGGCCCCACTCTTGGGCGGTGGAACACGCTCCATTCCCTTTGAGGGGTCTAGGATTGCCTAAAAGTGTTCTAAAAAGTGCTGTTATCCTAACTTGGAATAATGGTGTAAGCAAAGGAAATTTCCAGCCCTATATTCTACCTCACTCATCATATACTATATGGGGAAGAGATGTGCTTAAAACTGTCTAAAAATCATGATTAATAACATTTTTGCATATCTAATGCATAAAATTTTTCCATAAGTCTCTGCTCAAATGTTTTCTTTAAATAATAATAAATATGTATGTATCCGTAAAAGTTGCAGGTGGTATCTAATGCAACAAAAGTAGAAATTTGCCAACTAGAAATTTATAGAGGTAAACAAATGCACTTAATTTTTTTCTATTTCTCTTCAGAAACCTCCCTTTTTAACTAAGAGTCAACTCTTCTATTTTCTTCTAAAAAGGCCTTTTCCTTTCCTAAAACAATTTTTTTTTATTAATAGCCAGAAAAAATCTGGCGGGAATAATTTGGAGACGTCCAAAAATTTCCCACAACTTTTCTCATCTCATCTCTTACCTGCAACTCACCTTTATGTTTGTCAATATATGTGCTGTGTGAATCTAAAAGTTTGTCTGAGTGTGCATTTAAATTGTATGTCTGAAAATTGTGTGTCTGAAAACAATGTGTGCTTCTTTAATATAACTGAGCATATTACAAACGTGCAATTTTGAAAAAACAGCCTTTTCCTAGGTCAAACCTCGCCTCAGAGAAAAGCAAAAAAAAATGTGTTTGCACTTTGAATTCAAGCGGCTTCTAGGCCCTGAGGGGGAAGGGACTTTCCCCCCCACAGAGCTCATTTGGTCATCAGAATAAGGTCAAAATTTCTCAAGGTTTCCAAGTTTCTCTTTCTAAAAGGTTTTTAATAAATCAAAATTGTCTAATAATGTTGCAGTTAATTAAGATTTAACCATTTTTAAATAATATTAATTTCGTGTATATATGATTTTTTACAACTTAATTTTAAGAAAAAAAAATTTTTCTTGGTCACATAAATTTATTACTGTGTGATATTATCATTGGTCATAATAATATTAAACCTGGTATCAAATTGTGTTAATTCTTTATTGTTATCTAAAATAATAATACATCTAAAACTAATTTTCAATCGTCTTTAATAACATCTAGCATTTTATTTACTTATATTTTTATAATAATTAAAAGTAATTTTTATCCTTTCCATCTTTAAGCCTTAATAAAAGTTTTCAAATGTTAACAAATAGCTGGCATATACCACCTGTCAGCACTGGTCTCAATTTAGTTGAGGTGTATTTCATCTACAAGGGATGCCCTCAAATTTTCAACAAATTTTAGTACCTTTAATTGGTAAAAGGGGACTTATCCCCAAAAGTCTACAACTTTAACAATTAATTAATCAGGCCATTTCATTTGTCAGTCTATTAGCGCCAAAGTAGCAAAAATTACAGGGAGCTGTTAAGTGGGAGACTTTTAGCAGGATTTGTACTGTCCTCCTTTGTTAGAAAGAATTTACTAAGGCCTGATTTTTAATATTGGTTAAAAATAAAGAGAGAGATAGTTACAGTCACTATTGGAATTATGGCCAAACAATCCACGCAAAGGGTCAAGTGATTTTGACTGCTCTAAGCGGGCCTTTTTGGCAAATAATTCCTTTTCAGGAGAGCACTACACTTTCTGGTGTGTGCCGCTCCTGAGTGGGATGTGGCACCTTTCACCCTGACCATTTGTGATGGTGACTTGACTTAGGCTTCATCTTATTGGACTTTGACTGTTCACCGTCAAACCTAGGATCCTATCTTTGGTACTAGCACAATTTTCTGGTCTGGTACCAAGAACTGAACTACTATAGAGTAAGACCTTAATGGTGCCCTGGTACCAACTTGCTCCAGAGTGGGCTCATCTGACACCCTGATGACTTGAAAACAGCAACAATTTGCTTTCGAGCAGGTTTTCCTGCTTTACCAGCTAATGGTGAGATGAAAACAGAAGTCCATTGTATTTTATATGCAAAGTGAAACAGCAGAGAAAGAATTTTTTAAGTCCTCTTTAGTTGTGCTTCGAAAAATTCAGTACCTAGAAATCAGCTTAATAGAATTAAGGTGAAAGATATATACAAAGAAAACTAAAAACTTGACTAAAAATATTAAAAAAGACACAAGAAAATAAAACCTAATTCCTTGTTCATAAATTATTATTAAATTTTCAAGATGACAATTTGACATATTTAATAAAAATTCAATTAATATGTATTAATTGCAAATTAGGATGCACCTAAATTTTTCAAGGACCATTTTATTGTGAAATAAGACAATTTGGAAATTTAGCATATATATGTTTGATGTCTCTCTATTTCCTTGATAGATACGTTCCACAGAAAACTTGGAAAGCTCCCTGATATATTTGAGCCAGATTACACTTGTTTAGGGAACAGAGCAAGCTGGACTCAAGGCCTGTTTGTAGAAAAAAAAATCATTGATGGCCACTCTCTGAACTCAAAGACAAATAAATGGCAAGAGTGGTTTTCTAGCTATCTATTTTTAAGGATTTCTCAAGAAATGAAGAGCACTTTTCACCATAGAACCTCCCATCCACCACTTAGGTTTCCCTTTAGCACTAAATGATACAGGCTGTCCCAAATAACAGAAAAACAGATGCATGTCTGGGAGAACAGATTGCACTTCTCTGAGTAGATATTGAGAAAAAAAAAACAACAGGTAAAATCAGTGGCATAGAGGCTGAGACAGACTGTAGGATATGCCCTGAAAACAGACAAGATAAGCATGTTATGTTACATGATTCTGCACATACCCCAGGAGTTTAGTTCCCCAGGGATAATAATCTTGTACTACGTAATTTATGCTTTCTTTACAGGAGGATTATCATAGTCCCACATGCTAAGTCCATGAAAACAGTATATTTTCGATTGCTTACTTTGAGGAGCTAAAAGATAGTATAGGCATTAGAGAACACTCAAGATTCCTGACACTAATTGGTCCTCCAAGCATGCAGAGCATGCCACCTCTACTGTAGTGGCCTGGGTATCCCTAGTACTACCTGGCAGAGAAGAATCTATTCTTCTGACCCCTGAACAGAACTAGTAGCCCATTTGGCCAAGAATCGCCAGTCAGTGGGACTCTTTAGCCTCCTAAAGTAAGCAACCTGTTTATTCTCCACCTAAACCAAAAAGTTTGAAGAGTTTGAAGTGTGAGTTAGAAGAGCTCTTTTTACATGAAATGCTGATTCCCTCTGGTGAAGGGCATAGAGATGATGAACTGCAGAATGATGCAGAGAATAAAGCTTCCAGAGACACGTTTCTTTCCATTTCCTTTTCCTTTGGGCCTAGTCCCAACAAATCCTTTTGCCAGATAGAACTCTGAAGGAAAGAAAGCAGCATTTCAGCTGGCTGTTTAAAAATGTTCTCTCCTTCAGCCAAAACTGAGACAGAAATGCCAAGACTTTTATAGTCAGAGAAGAACTGACTGAAATCCAAACATGTGCTGAATTTGATGAGTGTGAGGGGGTGGCAAGGGAAGAGAAAGCATATTCATAAATACAAAATGGCACATCTAAAAGCAATTGTAATTCAAAATTTAAAATGTTACCCTCTCTTATTATATAGTGGAACCTTCAGAAAAGATAAGCTGTTTAGATTTTAAGCAAAATCGAAGTGGTATATTACAATTGTGTCATAGTATTCTTTCTGTGAAAGTCCTAGTGAACAAGAAAAGAAAAACACAGAGGCCTCCTTTAGGAGCTCACTCATGACTTGGCCTCTTCTAGTTCATTGGTCTTCCATAAATTTAAAACTAATTTGCAATTAGTGAAGTGAAAGGAACTAAAGGGAAAGAAAACTAATCACATTAATGTCAGCATACCTTGACTGGGATATTGGATTACTTCTGGGTATAGCGCATTGACAGTCTGTTATAAATAAAGTAAAATCAGTGAATATCTGTGCTGCTTTTAAAAAGAAATCTATAATAAGAATCACTTTAAAATTTGAGGAAACATGGGCAAATCTTGTGAAATCAATGAAATCTCTTATGTTGTAAATGTTGGATATTCTAAAACTTGTTTGGATTGGTTCTTTTATTTAGAACTGAAGGCATCATGATAATAATGACATGTACATTTAGATAATCAAGTATTTGATCCAAAGTATAAGTCTATGAGTGAGAAAGGGAAAGTAAGAGAGAGATACAGGAAGAGAGGGAGAGAGAAAGGGAGAAAGAGAGAGAGAAGACAGCATTTTTTCACAAAATAAAAAATATGATCCTACAATGGAATACTATGTAGCAGTTAAGAAAAACAAAGTCATAAAATTTGCCTGCACACAGATGAATATGGAAAGTACTATGCTCACTGAAATGATCAGAAGGAGAGGGAAAGACATAAAATTATCCTGCTTATTTTTGGGATATTTAAAAAAAAGATAGATGGTAATAATACTCAAAAAACAGCAAAGATAAGTGCCAGGAAGATGAGTCCATGGTAGGAGGTTTGAACAAATAGCAGGGGAGTACAGTAAAGGCAGAGAAGGGACCACTATGACAATGTTAGCTGGAAATGATCATGTTGGACAGAACTAAGTGCTGAATGGCAATGAAATGATAATCCTTTGATAACAATAATCCAAACCACACTGCCTAAAAAGAAAAGAGAGATAAGAAAATTAAAAATATCTGCCATAAAGTTAGGTGGAAGGGGTGAGAAGGAGGAAAACCAAGGACATTAATGGTGGGAAATGTGCTCTGGTAAGGGATGGGTGTTGGAATATTGTATGATTGAGACTCAATTGTGGACAACTTTGAATTGTTTCTTATGGTGATTTAATTAAAAGTTATAAATAGATAATGTGTTCTTTCTGTTCAACTCCCTTATGGTTGTTTGACATTTTGGTTTGTGGGCTCAGGACTCTTTTGAATAAGAAAGCAAATTGTTATATTTGATCAAATAAATTATAAATGGCAAGCCTAAGAGATACTATGGGAGACACATCATCATTTCTTAAGGAAAGACAGATCACCAAGAGAGATCAAAAGGTAAATACAACACACACTACTCAGGAGTTTTCCCGGCTTTAACTCTGAAGACATGTGGCAATTCAAACTCCATTTAGAGAAAAATATCACAAGAATAAGACACTAAACATTATTCTATTAGGGACATATAAATGTGTAATTAGATGGTAACAACAAGCAAATGATAGTTAGCAGATGGGGAGGTAGTAGAGAAGTGGGAAATGAGGGGATCACTCTTAGACAATAGGAGAGGGAAACAAAGCCGTCAATGGAGGAGGGTGTGGTGTTAGAAACTTGTAGGCAAGTATCCCACCTTTAACAGTATGCAAATCACTGTGACTAAAATAAAACTATAAAACAAATTATCCTCAAAACATATGTAACAAAATATCTACTTTGGCCCTCTTTCTTCACTTTTGCCTCTATATTTGCATTACTTCTTTATTTTTCCTTTATTTGATGTGTTTGATTTCCCCTAGTGTTCTGTGGTCTCTGTTGTGAAGTTGGGTTTAGAGAGATGGAAAGGACTGTTAGAGCAATTGGAAACTCTAGAGCTTCAGTTGCAATAGTAAATTCATAGAAAGTACAGGCAGCATCCCATATTTGCAAATACAGCCTGATTCACAGGCTGGCTCAATTGTCTTAATTGCTTGATTATACCAAACAGCAATTGATTCCCAGAATGGTTTTATTTCAAAACAAACAATTTTTTTTGTACCAGTCATAGCAAAACAATGATAACTCATTGAACAGAAATAATGAGATCTAGAATTCCATAGCAGAAGGGATGTAGTGAAGGAAAGCAGGAGAGAGAGTAGGGGGAAAGGAGGAGGAGGAAGAGGAAGAAAGAGAGAGAGAAGAGAGAGAAAGAGAGAGAGAAGTGGAAAGAAACAAAGGAATTTTTCTCTGGAAAGCTCAGGTGATCAGTTATCTATGTAAAAAGCAATTGTCATTGTTCAAAGAGAGAAGGTTCATTATTCCCAGTCATGGCACCGATGATTAGATGTCACTGTGCTTCATGCCTTTGAGATGTTTAGTCTGAACTCTTAGTCAGCTCAGATGACTGGAGACCCAACTAAAGAATTTAGAGTGAAGCTTCTGCCATCCTGGCCCTGTTCTCCCCCAACCTCTTTCCTGGTTGTGCTCTATATTGTCCTCTACAACTTCATTCCTAATAACTGCCATTTGATATATTGTGAACATCCATTGGCTAAATTGATGCAGATCACCTTGCCAGACTAACACAGCTTTGGAATTTTGCCTAGTGTTTCAATCCTGCTTCTTTTATTATGAAAAATTCAAAAAGAAATGAAAGCATGGCATTGTGAGACTGAGCACAAGAATACACAGGTGTGCTGAGTTAAGAAAAAGAGATTATCAAAGTGTGATCCCTGACTGGACAGTTTATAAAAGGGAAAAAATGTAGGAAAATGGGTTTTCAGGCCTCCTCGTGAATCTATTAAATTAGACTTTCTAGAGGAGACATTAGCACTCTCTGTATTAACATATGTTCTATGTATTTACCAATTCACTAATTTAAAAGATTTTTTTAAAAATTGGGATGGTGTGTGGGTGATGTAAAGGGTTTAAGCTACACCACTTTGCTCAATCAAATCTCTATGCTAGGGATAACTCCTGGTTGTGTACTCAAGGATAAATTTTTGACAATGCTGTGTACCATGTGCAATGCCAAAGACTGAATTGAGTCAATTATATACAAGACCTTATACACAAAGACCTTAGCCTTTGTACTAGCTTTGCAGTACCTCCATCCCTACAAATAACTTTCCCAACCTTGAAATCCTGCCCAGGATACAAGAGCCACCCACTGAGTGGGAGAAACTATTCACCCAATACCCATCAGATAAGGGGCTAATCTCCAAAATATACAAGGCACTGACAGAACTTTACAAGGAAAAACGGAAAAACATCTAGTCCCATCAAAAAATGGGGAGAAGAAATAGACAGACACTTTGATAAAGAAGAAATACAAATGGCCAAAAGGCACATGAAAAAATGCTCCATATCACTAATCATCAGGGAGATGCTAATCAAAACAACTATGAGGTACCACCTCACACCACAGAGATTGGCATACATCACAAAGAATGAGAACAAGCGGGGATGTGGAGACAAAGGAACTCTTATCCACTGCTGGTGAGAATGCCATCTTCTTCAACCTTTCTGGAAAGCGATATGGAGATTCCTCCAAAAACTGGAAATTGAGCTCCGATACAATCCAGCTATACCAATCCTAGGAATATACCCTAGGAACACAAAAATACAATACAAAAATCCCTTCCTTACACCTATATTAATTGCAGCACTATTTACCATAGCAAGACTCTGGAAACAACCAAGATGCCCTTCAACAGATGAATGGCTAAAGAAACGGTGGTGCATATACACAATGGAATATTATGCAGCCATCAGGATAGATAAAGTCATGAAATTTTCCTATACATGGATGTACATGGAATCTATTATGCTGAGTGAAATAAGTCAGAAAGAGAGAGATGCAGAATAGTCTCACTCATCTATGGGTTTTAAGAAAAATGAAAGATATTCTTGCAATAATTTTTAGAGACAAAAGAGGAGGGCTGGAAGTTACAGCCCACTTCATGAACCTCACCACAAAGAGTGATGAGTTTAGTTAGAGAAATAACTACATTGCAAACTATCCTAAAAATGAGAAGGTATGAGGGAAATATAAAGTCTCTCTAGAGTATAGGTGGGGGCGGGTGGGGAGGAGGGACATTTGGGACATTGGGGGTTGGAATGTTGCACTGGTGATGGGGGTGTCCTCTTATATGACTGAAAATCACAATCATGTTTGTAACCAAGGTGTTTAAATAAAATATTATCAAACAATAAATAAAATAAAATAAAATAATGGTATCTCAAAACAAACAAAAACAAAACAAAAGCAAAACTTTCCCAACCTTGACCAGTCAACTTGTAGCATATGTTTTATCTGACCTTCTCTCCTCTAATTATCTCTCTCTTTGGAGCTCTTACAATGATCTCCTACACAGTTTATAAGAATAGTTCTTAAATATCTAATTCCATTCAAAAAATAGGGATAAGAAATTAACAGACACTGCCTCAAAGAAGAAATACATATGGCCAAAAGACACACATTAAAATATGCTCCACATCACTAATTATCAGGGAGGTGCAAATAAAAATAACAAAGAGGTACCACCTAACACCACACACCACAGAGATTGGCACATATTACAAAAGACAAGACCATCAGTGCTGGCGGGGATGCAAGGAAAAAGGAACTCTTATTCACTGCTGGTGGGAATGCCATCTAGTCCAGCCCTTCTGGAAAATAATATGGAGATTCCTCAAAAATTGGAAATTGAGCTCCCATATGATCCAGCTATACCTCTCCTAGGGATATCCCTTAGGAACACAAAAAGACAATACAAAAATTCCTTCTGCATGTCTGTGTCCATTGCAGCTTTATTTATAATAGCAAGAATCTGGAAACAACTCAGATGCCCAACAACAGATGAGTGCTAAAGAAACTGTGGTACATATACACAATGGAATACTACATAGCCATCAGGAGAAATGAAGTCATAACATTTTCCTATACATGGATGAAGATAGAAAGTATCATGCTGAGTGAAATACGTCAGAGAAAGAGATAGACACAAAATAGTCTCACTCATCTATAGATTTAAGAAAAAATAAAAGACAGGATTTTAACAATACCTAGAGACAATAGATATGAGGGCTGGGAAGATGGGCCCACGATATAAAGCTTACTACAAAGAGTGGTGAGTGCAGTTAAAGAAATAACTACACTAACAACTATCATGACAATGAATGAAAGAAGTAGAATGTATGTCTTGAATATAGGCAAGGGGTGGGGGAGGTGGGAAATGGGGGACATTGGTGGCAGAAAGGTTGCACTGGTCAAAAGCGGTGTTCTTTTTATGACTGAAACTCAACTTCAAACATGTCTGTAATCATGGTGCTTAAATATATTATTTAAAAAATGAATAGTTCTGAGATTCTTTGTTTTCTTACCTGGAAGATATATTATAGAGTATCTAACAATTTCATGTATAATATTTTTATTTTTAAAATTCAAAAATATTTTAAATAAACAAATTATAACAGATGTGATGTATTTTCTTTTCATCTCCATAAGATTTGGCTCTTTCAAGCTAAAAGATAAAAATATCAGAAAATATAAAAAGGTATATAAAGAGGTTAGTAAAGGGCAGACATTTTAGAATGTCACATTTAATAAGTTCGTTTGTTGTGGAGTACTTAGGAAGAGCCATTCTAAAATTCAGAGTTAATAGTGTAATAAGCTATTGTATGTAATAGGTGTTCCAAATATATATAGCAGAAGATAAATATGACTTGACATTGGAGATAAAAACCAGTGGATTGAATAAAATTGCTTGTAGCAGTATGTTAAGAACTATTATATTGGAATCTGGGCCCAGCTGGACAATTCCAATTTGGATTAATAATATCTGCTCTGAATGTAAGATTGGAAGAGATATGACATTATACTAATTTATCCTGACCAGTGATACTAAAGATACAAATTGCTAGCAGTGATATTATAGAAAATGATCTCTAACAAATATAAATTCCACATATATAATAAAAAAAAAACAAGAACTTTTTTTTTTTTTTAGTATTTCATACATTTACTTGGAAACAACCCAATATATTTCTTTTTTTTATCTTTATTTAAACACCGTGATTACAAACATGATTATAGTTGTATGATTACAGTCATGTAAACAACACCCCCCTTCACTGGTGCAACATTCCCACCACCAATTTCCCAGATCTCCCTCCTCCCCATCCCCCTACACCTGTACTCGAGACAGGCTTTCTACTTCCCTCATTCATTCACATTGTTATGATAGTTTTCAGTGTAGTCATCTCTGCAACTGCACTCATCACTCTATGTGATGAGCTGCATGTCCTGAGCTGCACCTACCAGCCCTCATCTCTCAAAACAAGAACTTTTAATGGAAGTAACTCTGATAATAAATTTTACTATCAGTCTAGATTTAGCATATTACTAATGATGCAATGATAGTCAAAAACCCTGGTTGAGAATGCATACATCAACCTAAGGAAGGAACAGAGCAAGTCAGTACTGGATCCCAATGGCTAGGCTCTGAAATCACTCTCTAATATCCTGACATATATCATGTGGCTGCCAAGGAATAAGCAAGCATAAAGCATTTGGTAAATATAAATAATTAACGGGAAAGAAATTATAGGTCTTTTAAAAACAATCTGTCTTGATTAGCGTAAAAGAATTTAGATGAATAGCTTTATATAAAATCAAATACTCATTTTCATTCTTGTGACTATTGGTGCTGTATTTACTCTAATTATTTGTAAGTCACAGGAGAGAATTCAGGCTGCATTTTAAAAACAATATGTTATTCAGATATTTTAGTAATTAACATTTAGTTTACATCTGCCCTACCTGAACCCTACACACATACCCTTATTTTGTGCATGGTGGTAAAGATATTATTAAAGCTGTTCAGATTACTGGAGTTGGACTATTTTACCTTTAGAGACCATTAAAAAATGGAAACATTCTATATATGATCTGGAGGCCTTATAAAACTGCCAAATGTTTAAAATGTTGTTGTCTGAAGTGAAATTAAAATCACTGATACAGTGGTTTCCCTGTTTTAAGTTACAAAAACCACCTTTCAATATTTATGAATACTAGAATTTCTAGTGCCAAACATGTTCCTGATTTTTCCAAAGACAAAAGACATCTGTAACCATAGTCACATAATCTGCATTTTTATTTTTCCATTTGAGTATCATCATCTCTTTAATGCAATGCTAATAAAAACATTCGTGACCATAAATCACCTATAACCCCTGGCAAGAAATATGTTAAGTAATCCTTTAGAGACAGGAAACTTACAGTGATTTTAATGTGTCCAGGTATAAAATACCTGTGATAAAATCATGATTTTAATATATTCAGAAAAAAACTCCTTTGTCATCTGAACTGATGTCATAATAACTGGAATAGTTTCTTTTGTGTAGAAATATACAACTGAGTACCAAAGGAAAACTATCTATAATAACAAGCATTTAAACTTGAATCTCTGTTTCCTTATTAGTGTATTTATTCGAGTATAACACACACCCAAGTATAAGGCGCACCCCTAGTTTTCTATTAAAATTTGGTATAAAATTTTGTTTCACACCAAGCATTGTAATTGACAAAAAAAACTTTGTTGAACATGTGCGGCCATGATAAAAATCATTTACTGACAACGTAAACTGTTATAAACACAATACCGAAATAAAATTACCGGTAACAATATTTATTTAAAATGCTTCCAAGTCAGATTCATCATCAGATACACGAAAGACTTGTTCCCATTCTCCTCGAGTTCATTTTTCATCAGTGTCCCAATTGGCAGGAGCATCTGTTTCTCCAGTTTCTTCACTTTCTTCTGAGTCTGAATTCCACAGTAGGTCATCTTCTGTGCCGTATATTTGATTGCTGATGCCTGTCTTCAATACACTCTTGATGATCATTTCTTTTGGTATGTCTTCCCATGGTGTTTGAACCCAAGATGTCACGAGAGATAGGCCAGGTTTCTTGAGGGTTTGTTTTCTTCGCCCTCCAGTACAGTGTGTAGTGTGAACTCACAATTCTCCTGTGCCCTCATTGGACAGACCGCCACTGCCACCCCATCCCACCCCTCGTTTAGAGCATGCACCCAAACTTTGATTTCTTTTTTTGGTAGAAAATTGTGCGCATTATACTTGAATAAATACGGTAAGAAAAAATGGGAAAATAGTAAGTCACAGTATACTTATGAAACTTAATGAGGAAACAATTTAGAACTGCATATTCCACAATGCAATTACTCAATAGACATTATTTTCTCCCCCTTAACTTTCTTTATTGTAGGTATTGAATACCTGGAGGTTGAGCCTCCATCTAATTCTTAGGGGAGGAAACAGTGTCATCTGGTCAATATTAAGGCTTCAATCTCTGATTCAAATCTCAAGTGTGATTAACTGATTTCCATCCTTTTACTCAGATTTGTTTTTTGTTTGTTTTGGTTTGGTTTTGGGCCACACACTGGTGATGCTCAAAGGTTACTCCTGGCTATGCACTCAGTAATTGCTACTGGCTTGGGGGACCATATGGGGTGCCGGGGATCGAGCTGTGGTCCCATCTAGGCTAGCGCGGGCCAGGCAGACGCCTTACCCCTTGCGCCACTGCTCTGACCCCATATTACTCAGATTTTATCTCTGGTTTCTTGCTGAATTCTAGAGATACAACCCATTTCTTGACTTGGATGTGTAAGTTCCAGTCCTAGTAGAAAGATGACTTATCCATTGAGATATCAACCTCCATTTCATCTCTATAATAAAAGTTCTGAAGATCTGGGTGACTTTATGTACTTCTACAACTTCTTGAAGCAAAGCCCCTGTCTATCTATTATATTTTTCTTCTCTGTGCATCATGGTAGTAGTCTATATAGGAGAGTAGCATACTTAATTTTAACACATGATCTGAGGTTACCTGTATACTCTAGACTTTACCTACTTCATGTAGTCTTATACTTTTATATACAGAATCTAGTGTATGGGCTGGACATATTCCTAAAAGCTAATAGGTTTGTATTTTTTTTTTATTTTGGGCCACATCCAGTGATGTTCATGGATTACTTCTGGCTATGTGCTCAGAAATTGCACCTGGCTTGGGGGACCATATGGGACACCTGGTGATCGAACCAGTCTGTCCTGGATCAGCCATGAGCAAGGCAAACTCCCTACTGCTGCGCCATCACTCCAACCCCTAGAAGCTAATATTTTTTAAGTGTGTAAAGTGACTATCTCACTCTAATGTTGACAGACCCAAAGCAGTACTCTTGAACATGTGCTGTGTCACCAAGTATAGCTAAATGCTAAGCTGGATATACAAATTCTTCACCAAATGTTATAAGGCACCTACTATATGGCTGACATTGTTCAAGGATACAGATAAAATTGTTGTCACCACGGAGCCTATATTTAGGTGAAAATCTAGAGAGAAAACACTTGTGCTAATTGTTTCCATTAGCTTTGTCAAATCTACTCTTCACCCACTCCATTTTTGCTCAATAAAAACTGAATATGGATTAAGTGTTCTGTTAATATATTATTTGTCCCAGGCTTACAGTGAATTTGATTAATGGGGAGTAAAGACAAGAAAGCAAAAGAAGAGGAAATGGACTGTTTATTTCTTTTGCTTATGCCACATCACATTCTTCTCATAAACTATTGTTTCTCTTTGACAGCCCTCTCTTTTTGCCAATCTGTGCTAACACACACTTCTCTCTGGGTTCTGACAGCTGCTAAGTTTATGACTTCTCTAAGTTCGACTATAATGCAACCCATATCTTGTAAATAATTCTTTTTAAATATTCTTAAATAATTGTTATTTGAATATGCTATTTACAGCTAGGACTCTGACTTGTAATAAATTAATAAATAGTTAATATTTTTCCAGGAAGTGATAAGTACTATGAATTCAAAATGAAGAAAAACAGGATATATTTAACTTGTGAAAGTGGCAAAGTGACCAGTGTAATTGTTATGTACAAGTAACATAAATTACAAGGTAACATAATTACAAGGTATACCTTTTTGGAATATAAATGAGTGTTCTTTCATATGGAAACATGATAAAAACATAATTTTAAAAGTGTACCTATTGGGGCTGGAGAGATAGCATGGAGGTAAGGCGTTTGCCTTTTATGCACAAGGTCATCGGTTCAAATCCCAGCATCCCATATGGTCCCCCATGCCTGCCAGGAGCGATTTCTGAGCCTGGAGCCAGGAATAACCCCTGATCACTGCTGGGTGTGACCCAAAAACCACACAAAAAAAGTGTACCTATTGTGTTTTATTGAAAAATATACTATGTTAATGTGTTTAAATGCCTCTTGATAGTCAAGAATAATGATGACCTTAACTGAAATCTAAGACTGGTTGGAGGCAAAATATAAATCTAAAAGGGCCCAAGTGACCATAATCATAATTGTTTTGCAAGGTAGATTCAAACCCACTATGACTATTTACAACTGTCATGGAAATCTTTTGAAATGCCAAAGTATGGTCAGAATTTGGGCATAACCTTGACTTCAGTAAATCTCCACCATAGAATTCTTTCCACAAAAACCATTAATACCCACCCCCCAAAAATTATCCTTGTTCCTACATCTATATCAACTAAAAATCTATGTAGACATTACATTGCTATCTAAAAACCCCACACTCTTGATTCTTTGTGTACTACTAATTTTAATTGATGTTTATACTCAGAACAAGAATGAGCACACCTAGAGTCAGATTCTTCAATGTACATTGTTCTTAATTAAATGTTTTCTACTATTTTTATGACATAGTTTATTTTATCATATGTGAATTTAATGTAGAAACCTGAGTTTGTACCTATAATCATGACTTAACTAGGTTGGTTCTTTTTGAAACAGATATACTCTTCTTCACTGAGAAGTCAGACTAGATCTACAATAGTAGGTCACATTTGACAAAGACATAAATTATTTGAAGTAACTATAAAATAAATGTAAAACTCCAATATTTCATATAAATAACACAAATGCATTTTAGTTTAAGTATGTCTCAAATATTTCATAGATTATAGTTATACAAAACCTATAGTCTGTTTTATATTTTTTTTGTTTGGGCCACACCCATTTGATGCTCAGGGGTTACTCCTGGCTAAGCACTCAGAAATTGCCCCTGGCTTGTGGGGACCATATGAGACGCTGGGGGATTGAACCACAGTCCTTCCTTGGCTAGCACTTGCAAGGCAGACACCTTACCTCTAGTGCCACGTCACCGGTCCCTATTTTATATTTACATCTAAGAAGTTATACACAAAATCTGGCAACCTTAATTTGGAAAAATGAGTAATATAAGTGAGTTCTGGAGGAAAACATTTTTGGGCAACAGAAATACCTTCACAAAAGCCTGAGAATGTGTGACCATAGAATATCAAGAAATAATAGCCTGTTATCTCAGCTATTGTGGACTAGATGGAAGGGAGATGGAAGAGACGTTTATAATCCAGTTTGAACTTTCTATAGCAATTGGGAAAAAATACAGGAAGTTACCAAACTGCTTCAGCCCTATATACAGCAATAACAAATGAGCCTGAAAATTACTTGAGAGTAGTCAATATCACCTTATGTACAAATAGCTCTCTTATTCAAATAATATGCAAATTAACCTGATGCTCTTTAAACTCTTGAAACTGTGGAAAATGTCTAGAAATCTGGAGGAATACTGTACTATTTGCTGTTCCCCTGCTGATAGGGACTTTGCCTAGAGCAAAGCACATTCCATTGTCCCTATAAACTCAGAGTAGAAGAAAACCCCAAACTCTGTACTAATGATTGAATTCATAGCAAACCTCCTCTGTTCCTGAACTCAATCCAAAGTAGCTCATATGCATGACCTCTCTGTTCCTTGGAAATATGCATGGAAAATTACTAGTAACAATATTACAAATCACAGACCCTTAATAAAAATTAAAATAAAAGGAAGAAAAATTTAGGAATTTTTCTTGTTATCCACATCAAAAAAGAAAGAATAAAGAATATATAAACAGCAAAACTTGTTTCATATGAGCACAGCTGAATATGCCCTCCCAAAAATGATGCCCACAAGAATTTGGTACTTAAAATTAAAGAATAATTGAATATGGTATTTAATTACAACTTTTTTTTGTTGTTGCTTTTGTTTGTTTTTGGATCATAGCTGTACTCAGGGATAACTACTAACTCTGTACTCTCAGAACAACATGTAGTTCCAGACATCAAGTGACTCAGGGAAGAAGCAAACTGGGAATTTGAATGAGATAGAATTAGGAAATTTAGCACTTTGGCAAGGCTTCAAGATTTTGCCTGAATGATGTATTCATCCCACTGCTCTTCTCACACTAGATGTTCATAAAATCAGGCAAAAAGATAGGAAGATATAATATAGCCTCATGGATTGAGGAAGGGGTGGAGAGTGAAGAAGGCATATACAGGTATGAAAAGACAAGAAACATTGGCACCAACAGCAAATAATATCACATAAGACTTACTAAAAATGCAGATTCACAGACCTCACCCTAAATCTATGAAACAACTCTCTGGGAGAAAGACTAGCAATCTGTATTTTAACAAGTTCTCTAGGTCAAGGTCTTTGATAGGCAGTAACACAGTTACAAGCTTGTGTAAATTCTTGAGAGATGATAGGTTAGACTCTACCTTGCTACAAGACATTTTTAATAATGTGTATTTAAATAAAAAATTAAAATATATAGGTTAAGAAAAATATATTAAAAAATATTAGCAATATTCTATCAGCTTTACTTAGGGTACTCTTGTCAGCTCAAAGATTATTAAGGGTTGAACTTGGGGAACCCAATTCACTACATCCAAGGAAAGCTTCTAATCTGCTCTATTAATCTCCAGATTTTTATGAACATTTTTTCTCAAATTGACATGCTTGTATTCAAAAAATGGGAGATATAAATGTTCTCTGTAACTCTTATGCCTGAGCCTTAATCTATTTTTTTTAGAGAAAATTAAGGTCATCTGTGAAAGTCACTGGAGAAAATTAATTTTAGTTGATAAAACTGTAAAAAATTATTTCATGTGAGCACAACTGAATATGCCCTCCCAAAAATGATGCCCACAAGAATTTGGTACTTAAAATTAAAGGATAACTGAATATGGTATTTGATTACAACTTTGTTTGTTGTTGCTTTTGTTTGTTTGTTTTTGGAACACAGCTGTTCTCAGGAATCATTACTATCTCTGCACTCTCAGAACAACATGTAGTTCAAAGACATCAAATCCATGGCAGATGAGCACAAGGCAAGCTTACTGCTCTCGGGCCTCTGATTACAACTTTGTTAGAAAATAGGATAATGACTATCATTTTTTTCTTCATTTTAAAAATATTTTAATAAAACTCATTATTGTCAGATATTTGAAAAAATGCCTTTGCAAACATTTATAGTCTAATATCTAAATTTGTCTGTGTTAGAATTTTATTCATATTAATTTATGAAAAGAAAAGAAAGTGGAAGGGGAAGAAGAAAGGGAGGAGGGAAGGAAAAATGAAAAGGAGGGAAGAAAGGAAGGAAGAGAAAAAGGAAGGAAGGGAGGAAGGAAGGGAGGAAATAAGGAAAAAATAGTATAGGAGATAAGATGTTGTTTTGTATGTGGCCAACAAGAGTGATATCTGAGCACAGAGTCAAGAGCAAGGACTGAGCACCAGGAGAATGGCCACTTCACACACACACTCCAAAGAAGGGAAGGAATCTTAAAATATGCCTTAAGAAAACATTTATATTTGGAATTATATAAAATATATATAAATATAATATATGTATATATTATATATAGTTATATATATTTGGGAATAATCAATTAAAACAGTTTTCAACCAGCTGCTGAAAGTATTTCCTTCTACTATTACTTTTTTATTTAAAAATCATAAACAGAAGAATAGAGATATTGTATGCTTTCATTCCTTTGAGGTCATAAAATAGGCAAAAGAAAATTTTGTAATAGATATCAAAATATATGAAGGGAGAAGGAAAACATTATGTAGATGACATAGAATGTCTAGTGTTGCTATTCTATGTCCTGATAGAAATCAATTTGGGGACTGTCTGTCCTTGACAAAATAGAACACTCTCTTCAATGACTTCTATTTATTTGTATTATGTTTTTTTAAAAAAATAGAAAGTTCATGACACAAAATATGTTTATGTTTTAATTTTCTTGCTTTTTATTAAACTGATATGTGATTTTTTTAAATATGGTTTATGTCAGAGAGTTAGTACAGCAGGTAATGTGTTACCTTTGCATGCAGCTTATCCTGGATCAATTCTTGGATCTGACTATGGTCCTCAAAGCACCACTAAGACTACCCCCTGAGCACTGAGTTAGGAGTAATACGTGGGTACTTTCGGGTGGTACTCCAAAACCAAAATTAAAACAATATTTCTCTCATTCCGTGGGGGTTAACATGTAAGATATACAAGTTACTGAACAAAATTTAACAAGAAAAAAATCTAACCCTATCAAAAAATGGGGATAAGAAATGGTCACTTCCTCAAAGAAGAAATACAGATGGCCAAAGGCACATGAAAAAAATGTTTCACATTACTAATCATCAGGGAGATGCAAATCAAAACAACAATAAGGTACACACCACAAAGACTGGCACACATCACACACACACACACACACAAAAAAAAAATAATCCAAGAACAAGCAGTACTGGTGGAGATGTGGGGAGAAAGGAACTCTCATTCATTGCTGGTGGGAATGCTATCTAGTCCAGCCTTTATAAAGAAAAAAATAGAAATCCTCAAAATATTGAAAATTGAGCTCCCATATGATCCAGCTATACCACTCCTAGGCATATACCTTAGGAATACAAAACCACAATACAAAAATGCCTTCCTCACACCTATATTCACTGCAGCAATATTTACAATAGCCAGAATCTGGAAACAACCCAGGTGCTCGACAAGAATGAGTGGCTACACAAACTGTAGTACATATACAAAATGGAATACTAAACAGCTGTCAAGAAAAATTAAATCATGAAATTTTCCTAAACGTGTATGGACATGGGAACTATTATGCTAAGTGAAGTGAGTCAGAGGGAGAAAGACACAGAATAGTCTCACCTATCTGTAGGATTTAAGAAAGATAAAAGATATTATGGTAATAATACCCAGAGACAAAAGAGAAGAGGTTTGAAAGCACCAGACTATGATATGAAGATTACCACAAAGAGTAGTGAGTGAGTGCATTTAGAGAAATAACTACACCAACACCTATCATGATAATGGTTATGAGTGGGAGAAATAGATGGCCTGTCTTAAAGACAGGCATGGTGGGGGAGAGGAGGGAGACAGGGATGGGGAGCATTGGTAGTGGGAAGGTTACATTGGTCAAGGTGGGGCTCTAATTTTTATGACTTAAACCCAACTACAAACATGTTTGTAATCATGGTTCTAAAATAAATATATTATTTAAAATAAATAAATAAATAATAATAAAAATAATATTTCTAAGTATTTATAATGATGCCTCATCACATTTGACTAATTTCATATAGAAATAGGTAAGAGAATTTGTCAAAGACAAGTAAATATATTTAGTGAGAGCACTGTGAAAGAGCAGAAGGTTTATTAAAGAGAGCAGACTGCCCTCTTGGAGGGCTGAATGACTCAGAGATGAGATATCTTGCATGTTGCTTGCAGATGGTATTGTAATGATTGTGTAGAGTACCTTTAGTGCTTCTGCAGCACATTTTCCAGATGTGCATCTTTTTTACAGTAGGCATTGTTCTATAAAACCCTAAGTAATAAAATGCTCTGAGAACAAGATGGTCATTTATTCTTCAAATTTTGCTCAATATACTACTTTGTAACCCATAGCTCTACAGATTCAAGTCTTTCTCTTGAACCACCCAGGACTCATAGGTGGTCTGTTTCATACTGTTTGTCCTCAGTACAGATTATTAGCCTGTGACTTCTGAGAGTTTGCAATAAAAGAGAAAGAACCTGATACCACAATAACAAAAATTTCTGCCTGAATTTTTAAAAAAATAGATGTATTAAAAGAAAATGCATCATAATTGATGTAACTGATCATAATACATTTGTTTCAGGATGACAGGAAGCAAAGTTATGAAAAAATATAAAGAAAATAGGAGATCTAAAATAAAAAACAAAGAATTGAAAAAAGAAAAGGAAAGAAGATATTTTCGTGGTAATTATCTTGCATCACCAATAAAGTCATTAAGACAGAAGCTTTAGCATGCTCTTTTTTTCAGTTAATAGATGGACTAGAAGAAAAGAAAGATGTGTGTGTGTGTGTGTGTGTGTGCATGTGTGTGTGTGTGTGGCAGTTGGTGTTTGCATAGGCACAGCAAAATATGGAAGAAATTGGAAGGAGAAACATTTGGCCTAATTTTTTTAAATGATTTATCATTTTAAGTTGCTGTAACAGTCACTTTTTCATATGTTCAGGTCCTACTTCTGAAGTTTCAGATTCATCTATGGAGATCATGATGAATAGAGACATCTCCATCAAATACAAGTACTTGAAGCCTCTTTCTTCTTGGATTTAGTATTAACTGACAGTGACAAATATCTTCAGGATTTAAATATCCTGAGATTAGCCAAAAGAACTATAATTGGAAAATAGTCTCTTATAAAGACTTACTAAAGTTCCTTTGAAATGGAGAATTCTTAGGCCTTCTCTCTTAAGGACAATGGATGTACTAGTTTTTTAAATGTTTTCACATAAGATGATTGGCTCTATATATTTAAATAAAAGAAATTTATCAACCAAGTTTAAATAAGTGAGATTATTACAGTCCATATATTACTTAATCTCAGAATAAATACATACTATTGATATGAAAAATAATAATAATCACAAATTTTATCAAATTTTTAAACCTACCAAACAAAGGTGCTAGTTCTTCCTGTAGTTGTATGACTTTTTTTATTTAAACACCTTGATTACATACATGATTGTGTTTGGGTATCAGTCATGTAAAGAACACCACCCATCACCAGTGCAACATTCCCATCACCAATGTCCCAAGTCCCCCTCCTCCCCACCCGACCCCCGCCTGCACTCTAAACAGGCTCTCCATTTCCCTCATACATTCTCATTATTAGGACAGTTCAAAATGTAGTTATTTCTCTAACTAACTCATCACTCTTTGTGGTGAGTTTCCTAAGGTGAGCTGGAACTTCCAGCTCTTTTCTCTTTTGTGTCTGAAAATTATTATTGCAAGAATGTCTTTCATTTTTCTTAAAACCCATAGATGAGTGAGACCATTCTGCGTTTTTCTCTCTCTCTCTCTCTCTCTCTCTGACTTATTTCACTCAGCATAATAGATTCCATGTACATCCATGTATAGGAAAATTTCATGAATTCATCTCTCCTGATGGCTGCATAATATTCCATTGTGTATATGTACCACAGTTTCTTTAGCCATTCGTGTGTTGAAGGGCATCTTGGTTGTTTCCAGAGTCTTGCTATGGTAAATAGTGCTGCAATGAATATAGGTGTAAGGAAGGGGTTTTTGTATTGTATTTTTGTGTTCCTAGGGTATATTCCTAGGAGTGGTATAGCTGGATCGTATGGGAGCTCGATTTCCAGTTTTTGGAGGAATCTCCATATCGCTTTCCATAAAGGTTGAACTAGACGGCATTCCCACCAGCAGTGGATAAGAGTTCCTTTCTCTCCACATCCCCGCCAACACTGTTGATTCTCATTCTTTGTGATGTGTGCCATTCTCTGTGGTGTGAGGTGGTACCTCATAGTTGTTTTGATTAGCATCTCCCTGATGATTAGTGATGTGGAGCACTTTTTCATGTGTCTTTTGGCCATTTGTATTTCTTCTTTGTCAAAGTGTCTGTTCATTTCTTCTCCCCATTTTTTGATGGGATTAGATGTTTTATTCTTGTAAAGTTCTGTCAGTGCCTTGTATATTTTGGAGATTAGCCCCTTATCTGATGGGTATTGGGTGAATAGTTTCTCCCACTCAGTGGGTGGCTCTTGTATTCTGGGCACTATTTCCTTTGAGGTGCAGAGGCTTCTCAGTTTAATATATTCCCATCTGTTAATCTCTGCTTTCACTTGCTTGGAGAGTACAGTTTCCTCCTTGAAAATGCCTGTAATGTCCTGGAGTATTTTGCCTATGTGCTGTTCTATATATCTTATGGGTTTGGGTCTGATATTGAGGTCTTTAATCCATTTGGATTTTACCTTCGTACATGATATTAGCTGGGGGTCCAAGTTCAATTTTTTCCAAGTGGCTATCCAATTGTGCCAACACCACTTGTTGAAGAGGCTTTCTTTGCTCCATTTAGGATTTCCTGCTCCTTTATCAAAAATTAGGTGATTGTATGTCTGGGCAACATTTTCTGAGTATTCAAGCCTATTCCACTGATCTGAGGGCCTGTACTTATTCCAATATCATGCTGTTTTGATAACTATTGCTTTGTAGTAAAGTTTAAAGTTGGGGAAAGTAATTCCTCCCATATTCTTTTTCCCAATGATTGCTTTAGCTATTCGAGGGTGTTTATTGTTCCAAATGAATTTCAAAAGTGCCTGATCCACTTCTTTGAAGAATGTCATGGGTACCTTTAGAGGGATAGCATTAAATCTGTATAATGCCTTGGGGAGTATTGCCATTTTGATGATGTTAATCCTGCCAATCCATGAGCAGGGTATGCATTTCCATTTCTGTGTGTCCTCTCTTATTTATTGGAGCAGAGTTTTATAGTTTTCTTTGTATAGGTCCTTCACATTTTTAGTCAAGTTGATTCCAAGATATTTGAGTTTGTGTGGCACTATTGTGAATGGGGTTGTTTTCTTAATGTCCATTTCATCCTTATTACCATTGGTGTATAGAAAGGCCATTAATTTTTGTGTGTTAATTTTGTAGCCTGCCACCTTGCTATATGAGTCTATTGTTTCTAGAAGCTTTTTGGTAGAGTCTTTAGGGTTTTCTAAGTAGAGTATCATGTCATCTGCAAACAGTGAGAGCTTGACTTCTTCCTTTCCTATCTGGATTCAGTTGTATGACTTTTTGATAGGGCTCTGGAATAAATGTGCTTTTCTTAATTTAAAAATTTCCTCACTTCAGCAAGCAAACTGGCATTCCATGGGCTAAATTAAGGTTTGGTTTCCTTTATTTTTTATTATGATGTCAAAATCCTGTGAGAAATCAGGAACAAGAAAGAAGACATAACAGTTCCATGTCTAGATCTCATCTTTTACCCCAGGGAATGGCAGCAGTGCCTGAAAATAGCTTTAAGATAACCCTGAAGATTTTATTTATATATATATATTTATGAGAAAGTATTCTAAACTTCATTATGCTCTTTGGCATAACAGACATGCTTATCATATGTGCATACATATATGGATATACACACATATATTGTATATTCTCAAGTTTACACATTTATATGTGTGTATGTGTACACTGAAGAATATACACATATATAGTGAATTATTGCTGTTCTTTTCTTCTTAATTTTGAGTGGAAGGACTATTCAATAGTCCCTAGGGATTACTCATGGTTCTTTACTTAGGGGTCATTCATGTGGTGCTTGGAAATTCATATGTGGTAATAGCGATTGAACCAGGGTTTGTTGTTTACAAGGTAAATATATCTCTCTAGCACATTACTGCAGTTTCTGACTACTATTTCTTCTATGAAATCTTATATTTGTTTTGAGACCAACTCCCTTCACCCACTTCCGAAGTTACTACATCACATAGTCCAGAGTGACTTCACAGAAAAGAGAGAGAGAAGATGATCCAGGTTTTATAATGAAGCACTAACTCAAGTCAAGAAAGAGTAGTGAGATAAGCATAACCTGGAGGAAAAACTTTTACATCATATATAATTGTTAAGAATGTTAATATCTAAATAATGTTCATTTAATATTCAGCTAGAATTTATTGAAAAGTAAACTGTATATTATAAAGAAGATAGATTTTAAGTGACAATTTTTAAATATAAAGCATGTTTATATTTGAAAAAGAACAAGGAAAGAAAATGAAGGTGCTATTATTTTCATTTGACAATTTAAAAATTAAACTCTTTCATTTTGCAGGGTTCCTCAAACTTTTTAAACAGGGGGCCAGTTCACTGTCCCTCAGACCATGGGAGGGTCTGACTATAGTAAAAACAAAACTTATGAACGAATTCTTATGCACACTGCATATATCTTATTTTGCAATGAAGAAACAAAATAGATACAAATACAATATGTGGCCTGTGGGCCATAGTTTGAGGACCACTGATTAGGGGGTTGATTTAAAAGACTACACTTAGAGAAGTAAAGAAATTAGATTGAAGCACTGGGACATAAAATGATTAGGATGAAGGAAGTGGAGATGGCAAATTAAATTCTAGTTGTATTACAATATCAATTTAGTGGTGTCTCCAAGAAACAAGGTGACAAGTTTTTCCCTCTCTTTATATGCTGAAATCAGCCAAAGTTACTAAAACATTGTTGGAGTTAAGAATTATTACTCACACATTGCTAGAGGCATTATAATACAAATACATAATTATGTTATTTAAATTAAAATTCGCAACACACATTCTCATTTTTTGTTGGTTACATACTAAAAGATACTCTGAAACTAAAAGATAATTCAAAATACTCCAAAAAAAAATCTAACTAAAGAATTACGTAAGGGGTGTGCATCATTCCCCTTTACTTACAATCAGTTGTTAGATAAATTCTGTGTTATAATGCTATTAGGATTGGAAATATGAATGTGTTCTTTCTTGATCTAATATAAAAGTTAATTAAAATTTTTACGCATGGGGAGACAATAATAAGTCCTGAGAATGGCCAAGTGTGGCAAAAAAAAAAAAATAACAACAAAATGTAAGCATGGCAATAATTTCCTTATTATTTCTGAACAATTTCACTTTGGTACAAAATTAGAAACTAATTCCTCAAGAGCCTTATTTTATTTTATTTTCTGGAAAAATAGAAACTTTCTTGAGAATGGTGACCAGTGTTATTTAAAACCATATTAGGGTCCAGAGCAAGAGCACAGTAGGCATGGGTGTTTGCTTTACATGCAAGTAGACCCAAGTTTGATCCCCAGAAACCCATATGATAACCAATGCCTGCCAGGAGTAATTTCTGAGCACAGAGCAGGAATAACCTTTGAGTCCCACTCCATGTAGCCCTAAAACTAATCAATCAATAAATAATTATTAAAATATATTTTTCTTTAATCAATTTAAAGGTTTTATTTTTTTAGCTGTAGAGATAATATATCAGAGAAGACACTTGCCTTGCATGTAACTGACTTGGGTTCTGTCACTGCCACCCCATGTGGTTTGCTGGGCCCTTCCAGGGGATATCCTTAAGCACAGAGCCAGAAGTAAGCCCGGAGTACAGCTGGGCTAGATCCAGAAATGTTTAAATATTTGGGATTTTGGGGCCGGAGAGATAGCACACTGGTAGCTCATTTGCCTTGCAAGTGCTGACCCAGGACTAATGGTGGCTCGAATCCCGGCATTCCATATGGTCCCCGTGCCTGCCAGGAGTGATTTCTGAGCAGAGAGCCAGGCAGGGTGTCCCAAAAAGCAAAAAAAAAAAAAAAAAAAAAAGTAAATATTTGGGATTTTTCGCTTTATTAACTTGATTCTGCTTAGTGAGGGGATATATAAATATAGAGAGTGTAAGTATTGCAAATACAATATGCAAAACACAATTCACATAGCATCTTGTGAACTCTGTTATTGATAAGGGGTATCAAATGACTTAAAAATGACTGAATACTTGAACACAGCCAGTGTACTTATACATCATTAAAAAGTTATTAGAAATATGATTAAAGAGCTTAAGAAAACAGTAATATATTTTTATAATAGCCAAAAATGTGCACAGGTAAAATATACAGAAATAGATAAAAACTAAAATGTTACAGTCCATTCATCCTTAGAAGGATGTCACAGTCATTAAAAATAGCTTTCTTAGCATACATAATGACATGGGAAATGGTCTGGAAAAGTAAAAAAAGAAATCAAAGTATGATGGTTTGATTCTTATTATAGACATTATAAATGTCGAGGAAATGAAATACAAAATGCTCAAAGAAATGTTTTAAATATCAGAAACTTCTAAGTAATGAGATTATGATGTGTTATGATTTTTACATTCCTATAATATTTCACATATTAAAATGATTGTTCCCTTGGCCTAGGAGATACAGAGTTTCTCCACCCCTGAAGTATACTGTCATGGGATTAGCTATAGACTCCTTGCATGATCATTTGCTCTCCCCTCAGTGCTTTTGTGGTGTATGGAAGACTTCTGCTTCGTCATGTATGGTAAAATCAGACCTCTGTATCTAGAGATCTTGGTGGCTGTACAGCTCAAGGAATGGAGCTTATGATAAAGTCTTTCTTCGTGTTTCTGCTTCTTTAATTTTGTTTTAATCCATTTTCTTTTGTTGATGGTCTTGGTCATTATGCTTCTCCTAGGATGGAACATGGGATAGAGTTTTTCGTTGTTTCCGGAAGACCCGTTCAGTTGTGATTTTTTCAGTCAGACCTCTGGAATTGGAGATCTTGTTTGTTGAACAGATCATAAACCAAAAGCTAGTCTAGAGGTTTTTTGTTGTTGTTGTTGTTGTTGTTGTTGGTCCTGGGATGCGTACAGTCCAGTCCTGGTTGTAACAATCAGTCATCTGTAGATAGCGATCTTGGTTTTTGCACAGATCAAAGGGTGACATGTCTTCTGATTTTGTCTTATCGTTGGCTGGTGAGGAAGGACAACTTGCTCTTAGATCAAGTTGTTTCCATTTCCTTGTTGTCAGGTTATCAATTTAGAACTGGCGCGTGTTGGTGTCAGAGCAGCATTATGGATGCCCTGGAAAAGATTTGGTTCCTGGAGTTGTTGCCCTAGGCTTTTATCCCATTTAAGACTTTTCTATTAAAATTTCATACTAAGGGGCCGGGTAGGTGGCGCTGGAGGTAAGGTGTCTGCCTTGCAAGCGCTAGCCAAGGAAGGACCGCGGTTCGATCCCCCGGCGTCCCATATGGTCCCCCAAGCCAGGGGCGATTTCTGAGCACATAGCCAGGAGTAACCCCTGAGCGTCAAACGGGTGTGGCCCAAAAACCAAAAAAAAAAAAAAAATTTCATACTAAGCAGAACCAATACAATAAAAAAGGGGGTGGGGTGGAGGAGGCTACCTTTACACTTGGAAATAAACTCACTAAGATGTATAAATGTTAAGGAATTAAACATACAAAGAATATATAGATCTCCCCATTAAGTCTTTTGATATAGTCTTGAAGGGGGTGCATTTGTTTAGCCACTCATCTGTTCTTAGGCACTTAGGTTGTTTTTAGAGTCTGGTTATTGTGAATAGTGCTGCAATGAATATAGAGATGAAGAGGGATATTCTACATTGTGTTTTGAGACTCCTAGGATTTATTCCTAAGAGTGGAATTTCTGGATTATATTGATGCTCAATTTCTAGTTGTTTGGGAGAACATCTGTATTGTTTTTCTTAAGGCTGATCTAGATGTCATTCCCACCAGCAATGAATGAGAGTCCTTTTCTCCTTTTATCTGCACCAGCACTAGTTGTTCTTATTCTTTGTGATATGTGACAGTCTCTATGGTGTGAGAGGTTACCTCATTGTTGTTTTGATTTGCATCTTCCTGGTAATTAATGATGTAGAGCATTTTGTCATGTGCTTTTTGGACATCTGAACTCTTTTTTGAGAAAATGCTAAGTTCAACTAGTGCTTCGTGTTTCTTGGACATTACCTAATAATGGGGTTGGATAAATAGTTTCTCCCATTCCATAAGTAATCTTTGTATCCTAGTCACCATTTTTATGAAGTTCAGAAGCTTCTTAGATTAATATAGTACCATGTGTTTATTTTTGTTCCCACTTCTATGGCATGTACTTCCAGTACTATATTGAACAGAAGTGACAAGAGGAGTCAACTTTGTCTTGTGCCAGATCTTAAAGGAAAGGCTCTTATTTGTTCCCCATTGACTATAATTCTTGCCATGGGTTTGTGATAAAGGGCTTTGACTATAATGAGAAATGTTCCTTCAATTCCTGTCTTGTTGAGAGTTATTTTTATCATGAATCTGTGCTAGATATTGTTAAATGATTTTTATGCATCTATTTATATGATCATATAATTTTAATATTTTCTTTTGTTGATATGGTGCATTATATTTAATTGATTTGTATATATTAACCCATCCTTGTATCTTTGAAATGAATTCTGTCCTTGGTCATGATGTATGACCCTATTAAACTTCTATTAAACTATTGGATTCTATGTTCTAATATTTTGTTGAGGAGTCCACTCATAAGTTTCATTCGATTGTTTGCTAACTCTCTGATACCAGGTTTAGTCTATATCTATAAAACTGAAATAATTGAGATTATCATTGTATTTTATATGCATGTCAGTTTTTCACATGAGCACTGGCTCAAGAAAAGTTTTCAATTTATGGGATGTCAGCTATCAATAGAGTAGGTGCTATCAGACAGGGTCTCCAGTTCTTTTCCACTGTGGACATGACCTGATGTATTGTTTCTACTTCCACCTTCTCTTTGGTCTAATATCTTAATAATGTGCGATGTAAAGTAAATTAAAACTTTCTGCTTTAATTTTCCCAGAAAATACAGGGCTATGGCTACTCCAAGATTAAAGTGGATGTGGATGAAGGTGTACTGAAAACAATAAACCACAGGATAAACCCCTTCATTGTCAATGACTAAAGCATGAGTCAGTCAATGAGGAAGAAAAATCTTAGATGAAAGATACAAACATCCTTTGGAATTGTTGAGGCTGCAGGATACATAAAAAGTATATATGTTAAAATACTTAAAAGAATATAGAATTCTGAGTTGGAGCTGTAGTACAGCAGGTGTGGTGCTCATTGCCTGTGATCTCTGAGTGCAGAGACAAGAGAAAGCTCTGAGCTTTGCTGGGTGTGGCCCCAAAACAAACAAAAAGAATATGTTTATCCATGAATGGAATAAGCAGCATAATTAACCAATATTTTCTCCCCCATGATTAAAAGAAACAGATTATGCATTGAATTCAAAATAAATTATTTCATAAATTAAAATACACAAAATAATAGCTTATCATATGATATACCCTCTACATTAATAATTAAAATGCATTAGTAAGGCTTAGGGTATATATAAATACAACTCTAAGCTATATACTCCCATAAAATAAAAAATCTACACTCAAATAATTATGACACTTGTCATAATCAATAATATGATAAATTAATTTATCATATAAGTCACAGATAATCTTAGTCATCTTAGTCACAGATAGATAACTTGAATTTTGGTGAGGTGTGATGCACACACTCCAAAACTAAAGCTTCCATGTTCCAGGTGCTATGGGTATGACCAACAGAGCTTAGCAAAAACCTTGCTCACAGCTTGACAGTGAAACTTTAGTGAACAATACATGACAATACCCAGTAACTTTAACATCAATATAGAATATGAAAACTACTCTATTACAGAGAACACAATACCATTTATGATGTATATACTATACTTCGCTTCTTGTTCTGCCCCAGGGATTAATTCATTCCCCCTTTTATTGTGACTATAACTATACTCCTTTATAAATTGATAATATAACTAGTCCCAAAACTTGGGATGCCTGATTGTTTCATCTTATTTCCGTCTTACATTAATTTATAAGAAACATTAAAAAATAGTCAGAACAATATTTCTAAGTGACATGTGATCCAGAATGCTGGTGAGTAAAGACATGATAACATTTTTCAAACTATAAAAATTGACATCTAATTTTATAAATAATTTAATTATTTAAACACCATAGTTACAAAGTTGTTTAAAATGGGTCAATATTGTATACCTACAAATAGATTTGTTTGTACCACTATTATTTAGAAACTATACAATTTGGTTGCTAATATCAAATCTGAGATATATACAATGGCTTTACTATATTATTATTAATTATTTAAGACATGAACCTATGTGACATTCTTTGTAAAGATTTTTTTCAAAAAATGTTAAATAAGACAGTAGAGATTTTTACAGAAGTTAAATCACACTCAAAGTGTGACTTGTGTGCAGTCAACCTCAGTTGGATCCTCAATGGTATCCTCATTTGTATAGGGTACCTGAGTACTGCCAAGAGTGACCCCATATGCAAAGACTTTGAAGTAAGCCATCAGATATTCTCCAAACTCAGAAAATGTAAAGTATTTACTGTAGTATAATACTAATTGAAAACTTTATCTTTTTTTATTTGATGGTCTCACTCAGCAATTATCAGAGGTTACTTTTGGTTCAGTGCTTGGTAGCTGTTCCTTGTAGTTCTTGGGGTACCAGATAGTGTAGAAATAGAAAAAGACTGCATGCAAAGCAGAAAGAACACTGAACTGTCTTTTCAGCATAAGGAAATGATTTAAAAAGATGATATGCTAAATGAGATCTTATATGAAATTAATATAATAAAACTCTTAATTAAACTAATATCCCAGGCTTTTACCTCATAGTATACCCCTTAAAAACTTTCAGATATATTATATATCCAAGTATAAAAGAAAGTATGGATTTTTGAAGAAAGGATAGTTAGGTTTCTTTATGATCTCCTAAAATATTAATACAACTATAAACAAGTAGGGCATGAGAAGTGTTAAACATTGAAGAAAATATATAATAAATTGCATCATCATAACATAGGTAATTGAATTTATCATGTCATCATTTTAAAATTATAAGATATGACACATGAATTAGAGATTCAAATGCAAAATATACAAAGATCTCTTACAAATTCATTAAACAGAGGAAAGCCCAGGTGAGGTAGTATAAATGGCCATCAAATCTATGAAAATTTGTTCAATTTCATGTTACAATAAAAGTAAAAATTTAAAAAAGTTGATATTATTAAAATAAAAAGTTCAAAATATTAATAGCAAATTATAACTAAGGCTATACTGAAAATTTTCAGTCAATTGTAGAATCAAAGCATTGATAACTTATATGAAAACTGTCAATATCACCTAAGATCAACCTAATTTCATACTCCCTAACTCAGACTTTTCACTAAAGGTGAGATATATCACCCCTAAATTGTTATTTTTATTTTCATCAGGAGTTCAGAATGCATTAGAAATCTTAGTAGCAATGATATTTATTAATCAAAAACAATCTAAATATTCATCAACGACAGTAGATTAGATTAGGAGACTGGTATATTTACACAATGGAATTTTATATTGCAATGTGAATAAAGACAATTTTGATGAATACGACAAATACAATAGGAAGTCAAATAACTGACAGATATAATTATAAAATTTACCAAAATTGTTAGGGTTGTCTAATCTGTTAATGGCCCTGTTGGTAGAAATATTGACAGCAAGAGGAAAAGTAGGGGTTCACAGAATTACTGGTAGTATCCTATTTCTTGTTCTCAATTTTGTTTACATACTAATAACATTTGTGGAAAGTTCTCTATAATACATACTTTTATACATTATAAACACTTTAATAAAAAGTCAAGAATGCAATGGCCCTTAAATTATTGGAATTTAATTCTAATTAAATTCTACGGTTTAATTTAACATGAGATGTTTCTGTAATTTCAGTGGCTTTTAGAGAAAGAAACGAAAATTCAACTGAATATAACAGGGCATAATGAAATGTGTATTTGAGCTCCCTTTTCTTTAAATGTTCCCAGAAAAGACTTCATAGAGTTTATCAGGACAAATATCCAAAGTATAGTTTCAGAGAACATCAGATAGAAGTCATGCAGATTTCTATGTGGAGTGACAGCACAATTTCTTCAGATTAGACAATAAATTATTATTCAAACAATAAAGAGAAAATTAACATATGCAGGAATTTATAATTACTATGGACCTAAATATCACATTTTACAAAGGCTTTACAATTTTGATACACTAATCTTTATTAACAAGTCAAATTTGAGGCTTAGGAAAGTGTTTAAAGGGAACATGCGTGCTTTTGATTTTTATATATGTTTATTTACATGCATGGATGTGAAATTTATGTCAACTAAAGTAGGATCAAGTTACTTTTTTTTTTCTCGTTTCGGGCAGATCGCCCCCCCACCCCCCGCAGGCATCCCGCAAAGTAGGCGGGTCACCTTTACCCGCGCAAAAATTCGTCTCATATCGGCAATGAGGACCTGGGTTGTTATTTTCCTTACTCATAAGTTTAAGGCATGGATCAAGTTACTTTTAAACTTTTTCTTAGATAAAATAGCAGGGATAAATGAGTTCCCCTACTATTGATATTTCTTATTTCTTTTTAGTGGATGTTTCTTCATAGTATCTTGTTAGCCTTGGTATTATCTTTTTCTAACTACAGGGTAAGTTGGCCAGGTTTGAAACATTTAATAGAGCAATGTTTAGTAGGGAAAGCATTCAGTATGGGAGAAAGCTAGAATGTGTTTATAGTTGAATTTCCAAGGCCATTATACTCAGTTTTTTTTTTTTCTATCCCTATATTCAGTTTTTAAAGGAAAATTTGTATGAAGTCTTCCACATGGCCACTTTATTAACTTGGACTTTGAGAAAGAATAGAAGCATGGTGTAATGCTTAAAATAAAAACTGGAAATAAAAACAGGGTCCTAGGCAGAATAAGAGAATAAGAGAATCCTCAGCTAATTAGGTGTTGCTCTGGTGGAACTATAAAACTACATGAACAAAACTAATGCTTATTCCTCCCCACTTCTGATGCTACAGAAAGAGGTCTTTTTGTTATGCACTGGGACAGTCATTCTACAGTTCCTTGGGGATTTAACTCTATCCTTTAATAGATCATTAAACTAGACTTTTTTTTAAAGTATTTCATTTCTAAAAATTTTAGTGCTTGAGGGCATCTGCATCTTGTTTTCTACCAACAAACTTTTTTTCCATTAATAGCTCTTCAAGAAAGAATGTAATAAAAATAATCTACTCCAGATTAATACCAATGCAACTATTCCTTACTTTCCCAGGATATTATCTGGGGAAAAGTAGTCTGGCTAATTCTAAGAGAGATTTTCCAATGGTACTTATTATAATATCAGGGGATCCAATTCAATTTTCTCTATAAGAAGCATAGTTCTATAGACAGATGAGCACATGATAAGAAATGCGCATTTCTTCTGAATATGGCAAAATACATTAGGAAAGAAGAAAATTGTCTTGAGCTTAATCATTCTTATTAATCCTACCTTGATATTAGAGTCCATTTCACAGCATTAAAAACTACCACTAGGCATTAAAACATAACATAAATTACATCTTAATTTTTTTTGATTTTTGTTTTTTGGGCCACACCGATGATGCTCAGGGGTTACTCTTGGCTATGCACTCAGAAATTACTCCTGGCTTCGGGGACCATGTGGGACAGCAAGGGATCGAACCGCGCCACCACTCCTGCCCTAGTTACATTTTAATTTTATAGTGAAAACATTCTCAAAGTCAAATATTCATTTCAGTCGCTATTAAAATTATTAAATTTCTGAGGATATTTGGCTGGTCTTGCTTTAAAAATTGGCACTTTTAAGATAAAAAATAGTAAACAATACGTTATATATGATCCACTCTAGTTTGATCTCTGGGACTGCATATGGGTACCCTTGAGCAAACCTAGAAGTGATCTCTGAGCAGAGTCAGGAGAAAGCCTTGAACACCAATATTATGGTTCAAAACACCCATGCCCTCTGAAATCTTGGTAGCTAAAAAGATAATTTATTCAGTTATATGGAAGAAAGTATGGGTGAAATTAATTACTTGAAGTTAAGTTTATTTTTGCCAGTAGTATAGCTCTAGTAAATGCATAATAATCTATTAATAAAACTCATGCTTTGGGAAAACTTTTTTGGTGGAGGTAGTAGAATACAGTCAGACCCAGATGTCTGGGTTTACTTCTGACTTTGTGCTCAGAGATCACTCTGGTAGGACATTGGAGAACATATGTGGTGTCAAAAATCAAATTCAGGTCAACTGCATGCAGGACACATACTTTACTACTATACTCTTGCTATACACTCAGTATGAACTTTTCTGGTTACCAAAAAATATAATTTTTTTCTTGTACTTTCATTAAGCTTCTTGAGTAGATAATGGTACTTTATACTACTTTCCCAATATTGAAATTGTGGTTAAGAAGACTACATGATTTAAATATATATATGTATATATACGCATATATATGATAATAATACCCAACAAAAATGGAGATGAAAGTCAAGAGGACTTGTCCATTGTAGAGGGAACAGGAGAATGCAGATAGGGCAGAGAAGGGACTACTGTGACAATAATATTTGGAAATGATCACTCTGAACAAGAACTAGGTGCTGAAAAATAAAATGATATACAAGATAACCCTCCAGTAACAATTTTGCAAACCACAGTGCCTATAAGGGAGAAAGAGAGAAGGGAGAGAGAGAGAGAGAGAGAGAGAGAGAGAGAGAGAGAGAGAGAGAGAGAGAGAGAGAGAGAGAGAGGATATCTTACATAGAAGCAGGTGGAGGAAGAGGAAGGTGGAAGGAAAACTGTGGACATTGGTGGCAAGAAATATGCACTGGTAAAGGAATGTGTGTTGGAATACGGTATAACTAAAATTCAATCATTGGTAATTGTGTATCTCATGGTGAGTCAATTAAAATATTAATTAAAAGGTAGAGTACATGATTTATTATATGGTCAATATACTAACTTAAATGGAAAACTGTACTTGGAATATTTTTATTTGGAACACTTGATGCTCATGGTAGTAGACACACTTGCTATATTGTCTTGAGTTTTCTCATTATCTCTTTTTTATCTTGACACTCAGTAATGTCCATTTCATAATGTGAGCACTACTACTATGCAGTCTATAACACTGATACTTTCCACAAATTACATCTTGATTTTATACTAGAAGTAAAATTTTGCTTGTTTAGATGTAATCCTCAAACTATTGATAGAGCAATATTGCTAGAATTTAAGTCTTCCCTAAATACCCATATTCCAGGAAAGCCAATGAAAAGGAAAATAATGACAGCTCAGCAGCATTCATTTTACAGAAATTCCAATAGTCATTCCAATAATCACCATATTCCCTAAGTGCCCAACAATTAAACAATTAAAACTAATAGGAATATCTTTTTGCATAATGAAGAATGGTGGGACAGAAAAAACTAATGCTACTGTATATTGTTTTTCTATTGATTCATAGTTTCAGACCTAGCCATGAGGAAATTTCTATATTAGCGATAACCGGGATTTTACTGAAGACTAACCAACCTAGGTGATTACCTCTAAATTGTATTTTATGTATACCTGCATACATATAAAGAAAAAAATATAAATGCCAACTTTTTCCACCACTAACAGATGGAAAGGATGATCACTTGAGAAGTATAATTTTTGTTCTTAAAGAGAAAACACTTTTATATAAACAATTTTATAAATACTGACAAATGATATTTGCTATTAACATTTTCCTTTCTACTTAGAGGAGTATGCTATGGCTTCTAGACTTTCAATTTTTTAGCTTAATAAAATCCATTATATTTCATTTTTCCAGTGAAAGATTATTTTTCTCCTTTGTTTTTCACTGGATAGTACTTCTAAATTTTGGCCTAAAGACACTGGTCCTTTTTTTGTACTCTATAAACAGTGTCATGACCTCTTATTGGTTCTCTTCTACAGTGAGGACTGAATTTTACCCAGAACTTTGCTACCATTCAATTCTCTATTCAAATTTCATAACCCCAAAGAGACTTGCCACTTAAAACATTATCACCTCATTACTTTATTACTTTATAATATTTTATCTTACTTTTTCCCCTTTCAAATAATTTAGTATGACTATGCTCATAGTATCTGTGGATTTAGTGGCTATTGTATTTAGTAAATAGAATACAAACTTATAGGCAAGAAACTTTTTGTCATTTTAGTTCACCACAATATTCTCATAACCTAGAAAATATTCTAGCACTTGTTAAATTATTTTGTTTTGTTTTGGGGTCTCTCTTGACAATGCTCAGGGGTTACTCCTGGCTCTGCACTCAGAAAT
The DNA here is from genome assembly GCF_024139225.1 of Suncus etruscus. Taxonomy (NCBI): domain Eukaryota; kingdom Metazoa; phylum Chordata; class Mammalia; order Eulipotyphla; family Soricidae; genus Suncus; species Suncus etruscus. Next base: position 60,218,178 of record NC_064859.1, on the reverse strand, counting down.
TGCTCCTGAGAAGCTCAGGGGACCATATGGGATGCTGGGAATGGAATCAGAGTCTGTTCAGGGTTGGCCAGATGCAAGACAAACGCCTTACCACTGTGCTATCACTCTGGTCCCACACTTGATAAATTTTAAGCATTTGAATGAGCTAAACAATGCTCAAAAGAAATCAAGTTAGGGGCCGGTGAGGTGGCACTAGAGGTAAGGTGTCTGCCTTGCAAGAAGGACCGTGGTTCGATCCCCCAGTGTCCCATATGGTCCCCTCAAGCCAGGGGCAATTTCTGAGCCCTTATCTAGGAGTAACCCCTGAGCAGCAAACGGGTTTGGCCTGAAAAACCAAAAAAAAAAAAAGAAAAGAAAAAAGAAATAACTTATTTTACATCCAAATATTTACCGCTCATTTTATTATAATTATTTCCAGTTTAAATGAACAAATTGGTCTTGTCATGAGTTTTGTCATGAGCACCAATTTTCTTATTAAAACAGGTAACTGGAATTTTCTGCAAGTAAAAACTTACCCCCACTGGATGCTGATATTGGGAGTTAATGAGAGATTTTTCACATGAATAAACAGAGTTGACCAACCAGACATTTAACTCAGGTCAAACATAGAATACACCTGATTAACTATGAAGTAAGTTTATATATATATACTGAGTGGAATTGTGGATAAAGAAAAATAATTACATTTTGATCCACCATAATTACTACGCTATGCCATGTATTTTTCCTTGAGAATATTGTGTAATCAAATAGATTATTCAGACACTATGTATTAGTTTATGAAGAGATGAAGAAAAAGAAGACAATAAAATTCAATGAAGTATGATTAATATGTATAATATCCTCCCATGTCTCAAGAGAAACTAAAAAATAATTTGTATGGTTGCAGAGTTAGAATATAATCCTCTAACAAAGAATGCTCAACTCTATTATGTATTGTGAATGTAATTACATGAGAGTTACATAATTTATAGCTTGCATTGCATATACATTACAACAGTGGATCTCATCATAATTCAGGTAAAATTCCAAAGAGAGTTATTTACCCTTTGCAATGAAAATGTTGATATTTTATGAGCACACAAAAATCAAAATTGCATTTTTTTCTGTAAAAGAATTGTAGTGCTTTATTTCCCCTAAAGTAGTTTTACATGTGTTTTATCTCATTACCATCATTACATAAAATATAAAAAACAGACATCTTTGCTCTCATTTGGCAGTTACAGAAATAAACCTGAGACAGGTTTGACAAATTGCCCAGTTAATTATGATACTTTAACACACATATTTTAATATACAGTCAAATTGAGGATTTGTGCTCCTGATTATATTGTGCAAATGGACAATTATGATGGTGGATTTAGGTCATAATCAAGGGACAATGAATTAGAAATGTCTCTGTATCTCTATATCCAAAGTTTCATTATCTGGGGCACCATCTGTACACATAATTGAATCCCAAAACAGTGAGAGAGTTCTGTTGATTTTTCACAATGAGAGAGAGAATATTACCATTGTCTAAGATGTTTAGAAACCCACTTATTCCTTGCTGTAGATATTAGACTGCGTAATATTTGGTTTTTACCTTGAAGCTCAACAGGAGGTATGCAAAAAACAAGGTAGAAATGATTTCTCTATAACAACATCAGCCTGTTATATCTGTTCTGTAAGATCAGACTCTAGGGCTCAGAAGCTGGCTCCAGTAGCAGAGCATATTCCTATCATATGTTACTCTGGTTTAGTCCTTGGTGGTTGTGTCAATGACAAAAAAAAGCTTGGTTGAAGAAATCTTGTGCTTCTTTGTTTTATTCATTTAAAAAGGGCAGCAGGTATCTAGATATGGAAGGGCCTCCAACTCTCTTATTTCCCTAAAACGTATTATCCTGCAGAAGAACAGCTGACAGAAAGGCTCCCAATTCTCTTCTGAGAAGCTTATACACCCAACCTACTTATCTACAATAAAATTAGAAATCCAAAATGAAGCCAAGAGACCAGTTACTCTTGTCTTCAGGAATTCTGTCATGTTTTAAGATTGCAGTTTGGTGGGGCCAGAACAATAGTACGTGGGTAGGGCACTTGCCTTGTACACAGGTGACCTTGGTTCAGTCTCTAGCACCCCAGGTAGTCCTCTGAGTACACCAGGAGTGATCCCCTGAGAACAGAGTCTGAGAACTTTTGGGTGCAGCCCAAAGAAATCTAAATAAATGATTGCCTTTCATAGAACTAAAGAAACACATGTTTACTTCAGACACCCCTGAAAGTTTTTTAAACTTTATTTCAAAACCTATATAGCATTCTGTATTTTCAGAAAACTTCAGAAGCTGGTTTTGGCACCAAATAACACCTGGATCCCAGCTGCTGCAGATTACTTCCTCCAGAGTCTATAATTAAAACCAGGAGAAAAAGATTCAGTGATCCCTTTCACTCTCAATGATTAACCCCTATGTTTCTCTTGGCTAAATACCTGCAGAAAGAGATTCATTTTCTATGTTATATCTTAAAGATACCTTTTGATTCACTTGCAGTATAAATCCAGATTTATTTTTGCCTTTGAATGGATAATCCCCTAAGGAAACACCTAGAGTGTCCTTCTTCAGGTATTTAGGGACAGTCTCCACGTAATTGCAAATGCAAAAGAAGTCTTTGAGATCTAATTCTTCCAGATAAGTTCTTTTGTAACACTTTGATGATTTAATTATTTGCAACTCCATGCAGGAGAAATTCCAGGAACATGTATTTCAGAACTTCATTTTCCTATTGAGAAAGGGTATATAAAAATATTCCTCTAAACAACAAAAATCACATAGACTGAAGTCCAAATTTTAAGTTAAACTCTACTAGCAGGGTAGAATTTCACTGCATTGACTAGACTCAAGTAGTGGTCTCTCTGTTATTCCGACATCTAGATAATAGCATCGTACATTTCTTAAAATGGTTTAGTTCTGTTAGTTCTGTTAGTTATGAACTTTTCAAATTTCTTTTTAAAACTTTGCAGAGTAAACTAATCTGACCCTTTCCTTAGAAGAAGGAGCAATAACGGACATTTTGCTCCTTAATGCAAAGCTGGGACTCCCAGATGGTGAAAAGACCTTGTATGTCTATGTTTCTAAAGTGAAAGGAATCTCAGAACAATATCGCTTCAAAATAATCCCACCCCAAATAAAACATAAATGGGTCCCACTAATTTATCTATTGGATAGTTTTCCATGAATTTAGATTTAGTGGTTGCCTAGAAGTGGCCCAGTTGCTTTCAGTCACTATCACAGGTCTGTTGTTAAAAAATAGTTCAAATGTCACATTAGAAAAATCAGCAGATATTTTTACATTCTATCTGATTCTGAACATAATTCAAGCAAAGTGGATAACAAGTGGATAACACAAGACTGCTTTGGGAAGTATTAGGCACTCCTTGACTCTACCAATCTGTTTCTCAAAGTCAGCATTTGGCCTAACTAGTTTACTCCACTCCATGGACTTGAGAAATTATTCAACTACTATGTAGAAGATTTTAGTCACACTTATTCCAACAGCCCAATCTTAAAAAATAGCTTACTTTAAATTTCTAATTAATTAATTACTTTAAATTATCTAATTGTATCTATTGGAATTGCAAGCCAAAGGTAGTTGAAACAGATGTTGCAAATATTAAGGTACTATCATCAGGAACATTAGTCCAATTGTCTAGACATACAGCATGAACTTAAGTTTAGAACTGCCTGAATGAAATCAGATCAACATTTTTTTGTTTTGTTTTGAGGTCACACTTGACTGTACCCAGGGCTTATTTCAGGCTCTGCTCAGGGATTAATTTGGGTAGGCCACATGGAAGGCAAGTACCCTGCACACTGTAATATCTATTTCTCCAATTCCAAACTAGTAATAATTTTACCAAATCTACTTTTCTTATACTGAATACTCATGTATCAGTGGAGGAGAAAAGAGGAGGGCTAGAAACCAAAAATTCCCATTGCCTGTGGCTAGTAAATAAGCAATTATTAGGAGAACAAATTGCTAAAAACCTGATAATCAACCATTATATGTGAAAAAATGTTATAATCAGAGAGTGGGAGATAAAATTTCACAGGAAAATCTTCATGCTGATCAGGCTGTAAGGAGAGCAGCCTGAGTCTCCTTGTTCTTTCTTTAGTCCCTTTATTCCTGCTGTCTCAAACCTCCTTGTTCTTTCCTATTCCCAGGAGGTGGAGGCTCACAAGCAAGTACATTAATAAAATTTAGTCTTTGGTCTGAAGTATGACCAGAGTAATATCATCAAAATGCTACATGTTTTTACTACTTTGAGAAGAATTACCTCAGCCAATTTTGTGACAGAATATTTGAACTAGGTGTCCCCACTATTACCCACTAGATCTTGGCCCCTGTACTAACATAACATCCCCAAAAGATAGGAATTCCTTCTGTCCTTCTGGACCTTATCCAAAAAACTCTACATAGAAGAAAATAAGCAGACAATTTTACTCAAGTGCCAAAAGTAAATGGATACAAATATAAATCAGTGATACCTTCTCTAATGGGTTGAGGCCTTTACAAACAAAATTGAAATGCCTTTGAGGTAGAAAATGATATATAAAGCTATATTAATAACTATTGAAGAAAGTGGTCCATAGATTTGTATTTCACTTGGATTCAAAGTTTTAAAGGACCACTTTGTAGCATAAAAATATTTTAGGGAAAATAAACTGCTCTGGGTTACAGTATTTTCTACAAACAGGAGAGTCCTGGCCTCAAGAAAAGTTGAAGGGATGAACCAGACCCTAAAGCAAATTTTGGGTAGGCTTAGCCAGGCTAATTTTCAACCCTTTAAGTACTCTTCTCTTAACTGTATTGTTGCTGCAAATGACACCTAAATTAACGTTAATGTCAACCTATTTGAAGTGTCTTCAAGAAGCCCTTTAAGAGTATATGTGAATAAAATCTACCCTAACCTAAATAATTCTCAAGTCAATGATGACTATAAAAGGATTTTAAAATATTGGAAGTTTATTTCTAGTTCTAGGAAAGACCTTGTAATCAAATGTTTATCCATCCTTTAAAGTGGTAATAACATTAACATCCATGTCCACTCAGAGCAATTGCATTTTCACAGCTGCCCGTATTTACTCCCAGGAGTGTCATTTTCACATCCTTTAATTTTAATATACTACTAGGTATTTAGAGATGGTATAATATTCATAAATTTTGTGCTTACTCTGTAGCTTGCTCTTGCTTCACTACATGACCTTGATTACAGCACACTGAGTCCCATCTAGTATGGCTGTCATGGCCTATAAGCACCACCTGACTCTGGTACAGAACCATGAGTTTTATACTGATGAGCTGACCATCTCTAGGAAGGAGGACCCTATAACATAAGCAAACAATAGTGTGGTGCATTAACTTCATTCATTAAAACCATGCAAGGTAAAATTATTGCAATGATTTTATTTAGATTGCATTATTTTAAAACAAAATGTTTTTATATATAAAATCTTTATCTAAGCATCATGATTACAAGCATGACTGTAATTGGGTTTTAGTCATAAACAGAGTACCCCCTTCACCTTTGCAATATTCCCATAAAATGTTAAAAATGAACCAAAATACTTCACTATTCCTTTAAAAGCTGAATTGGAAATATTCAACAACTTAATAGTCATTGTAATAGGAGAAATGGTTTTTAATGTGTTTATAATGTTTACACATGCCAACAAAGTGAATTAGGATAATTGCACTTTTTATGTCATAAATGAAGAAATAGAAGCTCAAAAGAGAAAAGTGGCTCTAATTTAATTTAGTGGCTTACCTCACTGAATTTTGGGTTAGGAACTTGAACCCAGTTCATCAAATACCCATGCTTTTTCTGGAGTAGAATTCTCATAAAAATTTAGTATTATTGGGGTGGGAGAAAAATTAGTATTATTCTGTACAAACTACCGATATTTTTATAGTTACAAAATCTCAAAATATTAAGTAATCTGACTAGATTTTTAAACAATTTATTTTGAAACAATTTACATTAGTCAAAATACTCTGGGTGGCTGGACCAATAGTGCAGTGGGTAGGTGCTTGCCTTGCTGCTAGAGTCAATTCCCAAAATTCCTTATGGTCCCCTGGGCACCATCTGCAGTAATCCCTGAACTTCACTGAGTAAAGCCCCCTCAAATACTTTTATTGGTATAACTTTAGAGCCCAAAATTCTATTCCTTTTAGGAGGCACACCTGGTGGTACTCGGTGTTCACTCTGACTTATATTCAGGTATAACTCCTGGCGGCTTTGTGGGCCATATAGGATGCCAGGATAAAATCTGGTATAAGGCAAGTAGTATCTCCATTGTACTATCACTTGACTCTAAGAGTCCAAATGCTTAACAGGATGAAACTATTGTTCTACCTTTTGAATGACTGTTTTGGGTGATAGAAAGAAACAATCATAAGGAAGAAAAAATGGATTCCTTATATGATTTCCTGGTTTTAATCTCCAACCAAACCCATAGCCTATTTTTTTAAAATTAACATTACCTATTCCAGATAGTTTTAATTTCCTCATGTTCCATCCTGACCATTTTTATCCTAATTTAAATATCAGATTGGGCATAAATTAAAATGCTGCTCATGTAATTTTACATAGTCCTCTTATAAATCATAAAAATTTGATTCAATCAGCAAAGGAAATTACCTAGAGGCTTCAAGTGTTTATATCATCAAAAATATTATGGGAATATCTTGATCCAAAACTAACTCCATGCTTGTCAAAATCTGCAGTATAACCAGAGGCTCAAAATCAAGTTCTAATACTTTTGGCACACATTTAAAAATATCACCTCCTTGAATTATTTTTTGTCAGCCCTGGCTCACCTTTTAAGTGTCCTTTCTACAACAGTGTTTCTGCTTCTTCTCCCCACCCCCATTTTTCTAACTTTCCTGGATCTACAAGAAATTCCTACTGCTGAATGTGATTCAAGAAGCATAATAAACATTTTATATTGTGGCATGGAGTATCCATCTCTCACTGCATTTTCCCTTAAATTCAGAGATACCGGAAGAGAGATCCAGGGGCGAAAATGATAGCACAGCAGATAGGGCGTTTGCCTTGCTCGCAGCTGACCCGGGTTAAATTGAAGCATCCCATAAGGTCCCCTGAGCCTGTCTGGAGTGATTTCTAAGCGCAGATCAGGAGTAACTTCTGAACACAGCTGAAGGTAACCCCAAAAACAAAAACCAAAAAAGACAAAAATGTAGAGTAATCCAGAGATAAGGTTCAATGAGCTGGAATTCATGATTTGCATACAAGAAGCCTGGCTTTGATCTTCTGTGTCATAGGGTCCCTTGAACCATCAGTTGGAGTGGCCCCTGTGAGCACCACCTGTGTTTTGAATCCCATCCTAAGAACCAGTAGGTGTGGACCAGTAGGCGTGGTCCCCAAACTAAAACAAAAAGACAACACCCTTTTTTTCCTTTTATTGAAATACCATGATTATAATGTTCGTGACTGAGTTTCAGTCAGTCTTACATTGTACAACACCCTTCATCAGTAAACATTTCTTTCTGTGTGTCTCTGTCTCTTCTCTCCCTCTCCCACTCCCTCCCTCACTTATTCTTTCTCTTTCCCTCTCTTTTTATTAGACACTGTGATTTGTGCTACTGTTAAAAGAAGGAGTACTGTGCATATCATTTTATCTTCATTCAATAGCCAGTTCTTGTCCAAAGTGAATTCCAATTATCATTGTCATAGTGATCCTTCCCTTCTCTATCGTAACTGTGACTGCTTCACTATTTGTAGCAAGACTCCTACCATTGATTGTTCCTCATTGCCCTCATTTCTGTTGACTCTGGGGTTACTCCTAGCTATGCACTCAAAAATCGCTCCTAGCTTGGGGGACCATATGGGTTACTGGGGGATTGAATCACGGTCTGTCCTAGGCAAGTGCAAGCAAGGAAGACACCATACCGTTTGTGCCACCGCTCCGGAACTCTAGATATTATTACCATACTATTTTTTTTCTCTCATATCCCACAAATGAGTGTTATTATTCTTTAAGACCACCTTTAAATGTCACTTTTTAAAGGTAGACTTCATATAATCTTTCAGATAAATCTATATCAAGTGCTTTTTCACAATGACCTTTATTTAACTTGATGATGCATTTCACTCTTTGACATATTTTCATATTTTACATAAAGATATTGGAGTAAATAACTATTTTCTATTTATTTTTAATATTATATTTAAGCACCATGATTATAAACATGTTGTAGTTGGGTTTTGATTATAATAAAGAACAATCCCCCTCAGCAGTGCAACCTTCCCACCACCAAATGCTCCTCATCTCCTTACTCCCCTACCCCCTGCCTGTATTTGAGACAGGCATTGTATTTCTCTTACTCTCTATCATTGTCATGAAAGTTGTCAGTGTAGTTATTTCTCTAACTGCATTCATCACTCTTTGAGGTAAGCTTCATATCATGACTGGTCCTTCCAGCCCTCATTTCTATTGTCTATTTATAAAGTTTTATATTTAACACTGTACTTTATAAAGTTGCTCATATTACAATTATTTCTGGAATTAAATGTTCAAACACTAGTCCTACCACCAGTAACCTTCCCGTGCCCATTGTCCACCAGTTTTCCATCCTCCCAAGGGAGTTTCTTGTTAGGTATGAATAATTTACTTAATTTTTTAGTTGTTAAAACTAAATCTTATGAATTATTGGGAAAAGACTTTGCTAAAAGTAAAATTTTGAAAATTGCTCTATCTCATAATGGGAACTTTAAGCCATTGTCTGTTGGCTAAATAAAATGTTTGTTGCTCACTGATCATTCTGATGTTGGTTTTGTTTCTTAAATTTGATTGCTTTTATGATAATTTTACATCTAATTTGGTACATTTTTACTGGAATGGCAATACTGTGTTCAGGGCTTATTCCAGACTCTGTGCTTAGAGCCCTCTCCTGGTTATTCTTCAAGGGTCTAATTCGAGTCAGTCACAAGCAAAGCAAGTGCTTAAATACTGTACTATAGCTTCTATCCGGTATATTTACTTTTACTTTTCAAATCACTGTTTATTGGAGCACTGTTTACAATAACTAAAATATGAAAGGAAAGAATGTAATGGTAATTAGACAATAAAATACAATTCAGCTACTATAAAAAAAGCTTTGCCATTCAAAACAAAATGGAAGAAATAGAAGATAATTATAAACAAAATATGACAGAAGATAAAAGACCAATATTTGATGATTTCCCCTATGAAACTTAAACATGAATTGCATCAATATTATATTTTAAACATAATAACAAATATATTAGGAAGCTATGAATGCTTTATTTGAAACTCAGTGGGTGACTTTTCTGTGTATGTAATGTAAAGATATAAATGGAAGATCAAGGCCATTAGCAAGTACAGGCCTTGCTAACCTGGGTTCAATTAGCACCACATATGACCACCTGAGGCCTATCTAAGAGCCACGAGTAAACCCTGAGCAATTCAAGGTGTGATCCCCCTGCCCACCCAATTAAAAGAAAAGGAGAATAAGAAGATAAGATAAAACAAAATTAAAGAAGAAATCCATAGACATTGTTAATATAACTAAGGTTACCTAAAGAAAAGGATGTTTGGGGAAGTGAAAAGGAGGGGAGAGGAAAAGTGAATTATATACAAGTCAGTAAATCCTACAAATAAAATGATTTGTTACTAACATTTAATAGTATATTAACTATGAAAGAACTGTCCTAAAGACATGGGAATAAAGCAAAAAGCAAATTAAATGTATAGGGAAACAAATCATTCAAACACTTGTTCAGATCAACTGTAAAAAACAAAAAAACAAACAAAAGTCATGAACCTTTGGGACTAGAAAGATAATCCAGCAGATGGGATGCTTGCTTTGCAAGTGGATGACTAGGGTTCATTTCCCAACACTGCATTTTTGATCCCTGAGGTCTTCCATAGTGGATCACTTGTGCATAATCAGGAGTAAGATTTTATTTTATTTTTTCAATTTGTTCAACTGTAACTAAATCTAGAGCTCAGACAGATTTTTTTTTTACTGAAACCCAACTACAAAAATGTTTGTAACTATGCCTCCCTCTCTTCTCTGTCTGATCTCTCTCTTACACACACACACACACACACACACACACACACACACACACACACACACACACACAGAACCCATTAACAGTCATGATTTACCATGTGCCAAAAATATAACCTGATGGAAAAGTTACTCCCTAATATTTTTCTAGACCATAGCACAAAAATTTTATTTTGGACCACAGTTAAAACCATTTGGCTAATGAAACTAATTTAATTTAATAGTAAAATAAAGATACCAATAATTGCAATATAGAGTAGAATGTATATTTGTAACATCAACCATATTAAATGGAAGAATTTTTTCTGAAATACTGAAAAGTCTTAAAATCTAAAAAGAATGATTTCTTTTTTGGTAAATTCAAAATCAAGAGAAAAAATTTAAAGAGTAAAAATATAGCTCTGATACCCTGGTGAAAGAAGTTTTTCCAAAACAGTTTTGTTGAAGTATTGTTGACAGTGCAAAGGGTTTGGTAATCAAGTCACTTCAAGATTTAATTTACATAGATTAGCATATCAATTTTCTATACCTTCCTCAAAAAGTGCTAATCAATTTTAGCAACTAGTAGAGTGAAAACACCACACAAATTGCTCTCATGGCCACAAACTGCTAATCAATTTCGAAAACCCAATCAATCTGCATTTCATGCTGTCTTTTCTCACTTGACATTTTAAATTTTTCTCATAACCCGAATTTGGAGAAGTGAGTTTTCATGCTAAATAATGAAATGAAATTATATTACATCTTAGCTTTAAAAGTGTTGTATTTCTCTTCCAGCAAATATTCCTCTGGTTGGTGTTGGGTGTATGTCAAATAGATCAAATTCATTGATTTTTTTTTAACTAATCAAGGCCACTTGAAAGTAGTTGCTAATCTTTTCCCCATCTAAGAAGGAAATTGCTACATTTATAACATTGTATTTTTGTTTGTTTGTTTGTTTGTTTTGGGTCACACTCGACAGCGCTCAGGGGTTACTCCTGGCTCTATGCTCTGAAATCGCCCCCAGCAGGCTTGAGGGACCATATGGAACGCCGGGATTTGAACCACCGTCCTTCTGCATGCAAGGCAAACAAATGCCTTGCCTCCATGTTATCTTCCTGGCCCCATTTTATAACATTCTTAGTCTAAATATGTGAGTGACGTGCTAGTGCATCCAAAGAATATTGCATAACCAGCATTTTAGAATGGGTAAAGTTTGAAGATATTGTCTATCCAGATCCATGTCTTAATTAGAGATGCAAAGTCACTGAAGTATAAAGTATCTGCCCTGGTCTCTTGCACCCAGACCAAGAATCAAGGTTTGCAACATGCATGAAATTTTTCCTGACATATGGGCTTTGGTTGGTATGAAATTATTTCCAATTGGAAAGGAAAGTGATCTAATGCTCCACATTAGCCATATGCCCTGAAAATCATTCCCTCTTAGGTAATTTAAAGATGCTCTAATCTTATACTAGTCATTAAAATGTTTGCCATATTTATATGTTTGCCATATTTCTACACTGAGATTTCTTTGTTTCAACTATGCTATTAACTTTTTCCTCCCCTTACTTTGCAATTGAATTAAATCAGCAACCATCTGTATCCCATAGCAGTAATATATTATTAGAGAAATACTGTGACAGCTCTTTGGAAATTAGGCTTCAAAACAAAAGTTGCGATTATGACAGTATATATATTAATAGATGCTACAAGTAAAATGTTCTCTAAAATTCTCTGCTTAATTATGAAGACCTGTATCTTCAATTTTACATATTAAGTATCACAGCTTTAGAATTCTGGCTCAGGAAGCCATCTAGAGAAAAGACAATATAAATTTGGTGTGGAAACAGATTTGAGCAGGGATTTTGAGACATAAAAATACAAAACAGACATTGAATAGAACCACAAATAAAAGAAATTCCAAAACTAAGGTGAGCTGTAGGATGAGTTGGAACATAAATTAGCAGGCATATCAGCACAAAAAGAGAAAAACTATGGGAATGGAAATACTTGTATTGTTCTGAACATAGAAACTTGTTTTTACTGTTTTTTTTTTTCTGAAATGAGTATGTCAAGTGAGTGTTTAGATATATTTCTCTATAGGATTATTTTATTTTTAATTTATAGGAGTATTTCCCTTCAAAATTTCTGGCTTAGCAATCATTTATTTCTTCTAGTATAAAAGATGTAGTCCACTTTATTTTGATCATATTTTTTTCCTGTGAGCACAGCGTTCACTTCTAACTTTGAGGAATAGCTAGATATTTATGGTCTACAGAAGTAGTTCACCAAAGATGCTAATTACTATAGAGAAATAATAACTTTATAGAGGAGAAATTCCATAGGCACCATCAGTCAAGTGATTAAAGTTACAATTCCCAGAAAAAATACCTCTGGCATTCTGTCTCTTGATGTTATGTGAAGTATGAGTGATCCGAGGATCCCCAATGGAACTTCTGCTTACTGTACATAACCTGAGTCTAATAATAAGAAAACAATTAACAAATTTAAACTGAAAATATTCACCAATGTTAGCCCTGAGCACTTCTGGGTGCTCAAAACAAAACAAAGCAAAACAAAATCCATAAATAAGCACAATTAAAAAAGCATAATTTTAACATTGGCATTTTGGTGCTAGAAAGTGCAGGATTTTGTACATTAAAAGAATGAACATTAACACCATGGTAACCATGTTACTTCCATAATAATAAAATATTTAAAGTTTTTTCTTCAAAGCCACTATTTATTTCTTCATAGCTAAAACTTCAATTATGGCCTTTTTTCTTTAGAGATTTAAGTTTTCAAAACTAAAAAAAATTATTTAGAATAAACTAATGTTCTGTAACTCAATCTCTCTTTATATACATACATATAATTTAAATTTCCTATTTTAATAAAGCTCATTTTTATACAAATACTCATTTAAAATAGAATGAAAAAGAAGTTTTTCAATTGATTTTCCTACCCAACTATCAGTATATTTAAAACCTCATATATTTATGTATGAATCAATTCATGTTTTCTTTCTGTCAAAAAAACAAAATATGTTTATATGGACTAGAGCAGTATAAAGCATAAAAACATGGCTTGATGAGATTTTTTTGACCACAAAATAAATAACTATAAAGATATAGCATAAATTATTTATTTGCTAAAATCTATTAGTATACTTTCCAAAAGACTACTATCTGGTATAATTTATACAGCTCAACTTTTAATTTCCCCTGATGTATGCATGAAAGCAAATCCTGTTAATTTACTACAAATAATATTAGAACTCTCACACAGGAGTACTGGAGAGACCATGGGAAATTGAAAGGAGATGTCTACAGTTCAAATAGGGACCTGTGGGGCCTGCTGAGATTATTTCTAGATGAAGGTAATGGGCTCTATGTGTTGAAAGTTAACCCACTGATATTGTGAGCCCAAAGAACTCACACATTGATATGAACCCTATGTCAGATTTCTGGCAAACACTGTGAACAGTCTTCTCAGGAAGGTGAGTGATGGGAGCTGGGTAGTGACTGTTTGCATTATAAAGATTGACAACCTGCATCCAACTATGGGTCAAAATTCAAATGGAGTATATTCACACTTGATTGATTATACATGTCACCCCCAAAACAATTCCAAGAGGGAATAGTGTTACCCAGTTCTATTGGAAGTTAAGAAGAGCTCTTATGTTTTAAATTAATAACGGCTGTCAGGGATCAACATTAATTTCTGTCTTTGACTTTAGAAACTTCTATTTTATTTGTATGATGCATATTTATGTTCTAAGAACATTTGAATTCTACAGTAAGGAGCAAGTATGAGTCTTTAATGTCATTGAGACCATGGTAGGAAGTTTGTCACAAATAGTGGAGGAGTACAGTTAGAGCAAAAAAGGGACTACTATGACCATGATAGTTAGAAATGATTGCTCTAGACAAGAACTGGGAACTGAAAGGAGATAAAGTGATATTCATGATATCCCTTTAGTAAGAATATTGCCAAACCATAATGTTTAAAAGGAATAAAGGAAGACAAAGAGAGAGAGAAATAAAGTCAGAGAGACAGAGAAAGACACAGAGAGGTGATACAGAGACAGAATGTGACAGAGACAGAAAGAGGGAGAGAGAGAGACAGTTACACAGAGAGAAATAGGATAATGTTTATGATTATTATGGCTTAAAATATGAAAATTAAAAATAGAGATTTTCATTGAGAGAGTAGAATGAAAGAAAAAAGAAAGAAAAAGAAAGAAGAAAAGAAAGAAAAAGAAGAAAAGAAAGAAGAAAGAAAAAGAAAGAAAGAAAGAAAGAAAGAAAGAAAGAAAGAAAGAAAGAAAGAAAGAAAGAAAGAAAGAAAGAAAGAAAAAGAAGAAAGAAAGAAAGAATGAAGGAAAGAAAGAAAGAAAGAAAGAAGGAAAGAAAGAAGGAAAGAAAGAAAGAAAGAAAGAAGGAAAGAAAGAAGGAAAGAAAGAAAGAAAGACAGAAAGAAAGAAAGAAAAGAAAGAAGGAAAGAAAACAAAGAGAAAAAATGTCAGCCAGCCACAGAGGCAAACAGGGGACAGGGAAAGAGGAGGGTGGGAGAGAAACTGGGCACATTGGCAGTAGCAATGTGCACTGGTGAAGAATATAACCTATTGTATGACACTCAGTCATGAATAACTTTTGTAAAAAGTTTTGTAAAAAATTTTGTAAAAAACAAATAACTATATTATGAACAAACTTGTAAACCACTGTGTTTAAATAAAGTAATTTTTAAAAATCTGAAAACAATGTGCTGGTCCAGTTTCTACAAGTATCCTGGTACTACATATTATAGATATAACTAAAGAACTAAGTAAAAACTGAATTTTTTTAAAAAATCAATTTATGCAGCATGAGGAAACAGCATTAAAATAGGACAAAATAATATATAGTATATCTAATTAAACAGTTCTTGCTGTCATTATCAAATAGTATTAAGTTATATTGATTTAAATAGATAGTTGGAAAATAGTTTTCTAGTCTAAAATGTCATGGAATGATAAATTCAGTAATTCATTAAAATTAAGTTTGCTATACTATGATATACATTTAAATTTGACTGACTCATTATGATACATACATTTTTTATCTTATTTATAAATGACTTTAAAAGAGTTAGTCCAAGCTGTTAGCTACTGTTTCACTGCCTCACCTTCCTTAAATGACATTTATGGGAAAAGATAGCTGATTATACACTACCAATCATATGCACATTCTAGCTGGCAGGCGAAAGTAAGCTACCAAAAAAAACACACCATTCTTTGTAAGGAAGATTTCTGAAAGCTTCTCAATTTCAATTACATTTTGATGCTCATAACTTAAAATCATGGAAATATTCAGCTGCAAGATTTTTAGAATTTTAGGTTTAATTGCATCTACCAGGAACCACACTAAAACCTCAGTCTAATATAAAAGAAAAGGGGGGAAATAATATTTAAGTAGGTGTTGTCTACAACTACTTTGTCGTTGTTGTCTTTTTTGGGTGGGGGGGGGGTAAACATCTACCACTGCTCATGGCTTTCCCCTGACAGGTGGGACTTGAGGAACTCTATGAGGTGCCAAGGATCTAATCCAGATTGGATCAATCCAGTACAAGTCAAGTGCTTTGCCCACTGTATCATCTTCCTGGCCCCAATTCTCTGCAATTATTTCCAAGTAACTGCTATTCCTGTGGAACATTTTTTTTTTTACCAAGAGGGGACACAGGGACAAAAGGAACTGCAACAGGCTAAGCAAAACATACTAGGTTATAAATTGTTATGACTAGATCCTGTAAATTTGCACTTTAATTTTACTAGTGACTCCTCTTCCTATATGTGCTTCCAATTTTGATTATTTCTTTCCCATTTAGATATTATGTATTTTCTATGTGATCTCAACCTGTCCATCCCTATAATTATCTCCTAAAACTAAAATTTTGAACCTTAAACCCACAGTATCCAATGCCAAACCTATTATTTGTCAGAGTATAATTTCCTCTGGAAAAAAAATGTAATTCCTTTACTGCTTGCTCAACTGCTGAGAGTTATTTAGTGTGGATTCTCTGTATGACAGTGCTCTGTCCAACCATTAAGAAACATAGAGTCTAATAAAAAGAAAAGAACATCAACTTTTGATCAGGTTAAAGCTAGGTTTAAATCCCAAGTTCACCAATTCTTGAACACTTAGCTATGTGAAACGATTTAATTTGATTAATATGAGCAACCCCATTGTGGTTATAGTAAATGTCAGTGTTACAAAAGTAAGTAGGTTTAATATCTCATTTTTTAAAGTAAGACCGTGATGGCAAAAGTGCCCAACATTTGTACAGTTTACCTAGGAAAAAGTCTTAAAACTCCTTCTCATGTCTACACCATTAAATCCTTTGTATTGGAGTGCAACGATTCTTTTCATCTCTGCAGAAATCTGCATCAGATCTCTCTACTCAATTGCATTAGTTTCAAGCCTCAATTCAATCTCTCTCTCTCTCTCTCTCTCTCTCTCTCTCTCTCTCTCTCTCTCTCTCTTTTGGTTTGTAGCTGAGGTCTTATTTCTCCTTGTAACTCCCCCTGGTATATGTCCATAAAAACAATGTGTCTGAGCAAGTGCAATTTAGATTTTTCTTGTGAACTAAGGGAAACTCCTGTCTTGTGTTGCAACCTTTCACCTAGTCTTCAACAGCAACTCTCCAGAGTGATGAAAGGCTGTATTGTAGAGATCTTTACCTTAAAAGCCAGTGCTTCATGACAGATGCATCCATATAACCCTGCTGACAAGTTCCCTAGTGCCTGAAAACTTAAGGTAGACAATTATCTCAGCAGCTCCTTGAAACAGAAAGCCAGGCTACTGCCAAAATACTGTGACAGAAATCTCTTAGTGATGAGAATACATACGGGAAGAGTCAATCAGAAGGATTTTATTCTGATCACTATATTCGATGCTATTAGCTAGAATGTATCTGTTTAGGATGTCTAATCTGATATAGCAGGAACATGATGATTAGAATATTTGTTGTAAGATGACACTATCTTTTAACCCAAAATAAAGGCACCCCCCCATCTTTCTCTTTTTTAAACCTAACTTTTTGATCTGTAAAAGTCCACCTGGATCTTACTTTACCCTATCACACCTGGTGAATTTTGTACTGAGAATAAAGAAAAGGCAGGTTGGCTTTTGTATACAGAGAAACCGTGAGGTGAGAAACAAATTGACTCCATGACTCTCCTGACTTGCTTGGCTTATTAATTATTTGCCACTATCCTGCTTCTTCAGACCCGTACTTGAGAGGGTAGAAATATGCATGCGTGGTGATTTCACAATGTTGGAATGTTTTACAACTGAAATGTTTTACAACTGAACAGTGATCCAGGGATCCAATAAGATCCCACTGATGACGAGTGACTTGATAATGACTATGACAACCCCTTGAACTGGACTGTGTGTGCAGTGCCCTTCACAGGAATATTGGTGCACGTGGCCCCCATTCTAAACTGCTTTATGTTGCTCTGTGTCATATATAAGATAAGGAAATGGAAAAAGCCCTATTGTTCTGAGAATGATGCATGCACATTTATGCTTTTCAGATAAGTCTACCTCTACTAGCAGTGATTCCTAGGAATTATCTACAACAGAACTGGCTAAAATGTTCCTCACCACCTTAAATGCTGTAAAAGGTTTTTCCCCTTTTATTATTCCAGATTTTACTATGCCTATGCAAAATAACATTCACTTTTAATACTTTGCTATAAGCTCTGATCTGGAGTTCCTATTTCTAGTGGAAGACATTCCAGCATGACTTATCTAGCTCTTCTCTTATTTTGTGTGCTTAATAAATAATCTCAATTCTTGTTTAACAAAGAAAAAAGGGGGAGGTGTGTAGCTAATCACCTTAGGCACACACCCTGTTTTAACATACAGAGAACACACCTGGCTTTCTCTACTCCCCTTATCATATTTTCCCTAATTATAGAAGCACACACCAGCTTTAATCCCCTTTCTCATCTTACCTGATTGTCTAACACAGAGTCCATGCCCTTCTCTCCCTTAATTTAAATATACATTTTGCACCTACAATAAATGGAATTACTCTCCCTAAGTGGCTGGTGACTGCTTCTTTGTGTGTGCTCTTCTTGCCAGGGATTCAACCTCACCAGCGACTCTGACCTCACCAGTGACTCTTACTTCACCAGTGACTCTGACCTCACTAGCAACTCTGACTTCAACAGTGACTTCTGCGTCTTGAAATCAAACCTCACTCGCTTCATTTACATTTTATTAACATAATGTAACTTTTTTTTTACTTTACTTATTCTTTTAAAAGTAATATATTTTGAAAAAATTGATCCCTTGAAGTTTATCCATCTTTGAGTCAATACCTTATATAAGACTTGCTGTGTTGATTAGTTTTGTTAATCAATACAGGAACTTTCAATCAAACCTCTACTTTTCAAAAAAGTACAGATCAAAGTACAAACTGTCACCTACAGTGCATAATATAATTAATGGTTTTTGTTTGACTTCTGAATAAATCCTGAACTCCTGGTACCAGTCCCATTTGGTGGGGGGCAGTTGGGCCACATCCAGCAGCACTCAGGAGTTACAGAAATTGCTCTTGGCAGGCTTGGGGGACCATATGGGATACCGAGGATTAAACCTGGGTCATCCATATGCAAGCCAATGCCCTAACCACTGTGCTATTGCTCCAGCCCTTACCAGTCCTATTTTTGCTTTAATTATGAGTCTCCCTGTGTGCATATATATACATACTCTATGCTTGCACCATACACACCAATAACTTAATTCGTATGCCCCAACATACAGTACAACACACATATTATCCTTATCCACAGTATACACATCACAATGTGCAGAGTACATGCACATGTACTTACCATAAAGCTTGTATTCTTTTACTCACTACACATAATATATATATATATTTATATACAAAACACCACAAACTCTATAATTACACAGATAGCAATAAATTAAAATCTCTTTGAAGTTCTTGCAACTGCTCATTATTCGTTTCCTTTTACTGCTATAGTTGTAGAAGCAATCTAACATATACATTGACTTTTAGCCTTCCCTATTCTACTGTGTGTCTTTTTCTGTGAGTAGGTGTGTTCAGACTTTATCATAATGGTGATAACATTTTAAAGAGAAATAAGAGCACAAAAAGTTTCTTAAAGTTGGGGTTCAGATTTAGAATATGATTCTTTTTGGGGGGGGTAACACCTGGTGGCATTCAAGGTTACTTCTGCTCAGAAATTGCTCCTGGCAGGCACGGAGGACCATATGGGATGCCTGGATTTGAATCACCATTGAACCTGGGTCTGCCAATAGCAAAGCAAATTCCCTACCACTGTGCTATCTCTCTGGTCCCTAGCATATGATTCTTATTACATTAATTTGACTACTGAAAAACACAAAGTTAATCCAGTGCAAGAAACTATACCTATTCATAAAAGAAGACTCAAATTCATTTTAAATTCAAAGTCGTATTTGGAATCATTTCAATCACTTTATCTCTTTGTCTGCTTGACAGCTTTTTAAGAAACATCTCTTAAGTGAACCAAACCTAGAAATATAGGCAGGTGGCAAGATTCATTTTCTATTGGTCTTGTAATTTTAATTTAGAACAAAAAGCCCCTTTATGAGAAGAAAAATATCTGCCACAGAGGCAAACAGAGGAAAAGGAAGGTATGTTGGATGAAAGTTGGGAGATTGATAGAAAAGTTATTACTTAATTTAATCAATACAGGAAGTCTAATATAAGGTATTGATTCAAAGATGGGTAAACGTAAAGGGATAAATTCTTTTTTTTTTTTTTTGGTTTTTGGGCCACACCCAGTAACGCTCAGGGGTTACTCCTGGCTATGTGCTCAGAAGTTGCTCCTGGCTTGGGGGACCACATGAGACACCGGGGGATCGAACCGCGGTCCATCCAATGCTAGTGCAGGCAAGGCAGACACCTTACCTTTAGCGCCACCGCCTGGCCCCGGGATAAATTCTTGCAAAGAGGAAAACTGGGATTATTGGTGGGGGAAATGTGCACTGGTGAATGGTGTTGAATATTGTATGATTGAAACTCAAACATGAACTATTTTATACTGTGTAATAAAGTAACTGCATTATGATCAACATTGTAAATCATGGTGTCTAAATAAGTAATTTTTAAAAATCTGTAGAGAAAATAGGGAGAAGATATGGGTTGATAAATACCAAAACTTTCTATTCAACAGGCTCATCGGTGATGACCCTGCAATGCAACAGAACACTATGTATTAAGACACAAACAAATCAAATATAATTTCTGCTACAATCCTGTTACTTTTTAGACAAATCTTTTGGTAGTTTTCTTAGTGACATACTATTTACATTATTAAAATTGTATTATTAATATTCATAGGATAAGTATTAAAGAGTTTAATATTGAGAAAATCTGATATATTGTAAGTTTTATTTTGTAAATTTAAAAGATGAATCTATAAATAAAGTAGACAAAATTAGACACATGGAGATAAATTTATAGAAGAAAATGGAATCACAGATATATCTTAATACTATGTCTCACCTCAGAGGGTAAGGGAACAAGCCAACTTCATATGAGCATTAGCAGACCAGGATACAACTAATATCATATAACAAATTCAGGCATGTCAGTTGTGATAATCACACTTTCCAGGACTACTTTGCTTATACTTCATGCTATTGAAAGTTTTTTTTTATTTCTTCTTGTTAAGTTCCAAATTTGAATGGTACAGAGATGAACAAGGATTATCCTGTCAGGCATAGCCAAGCTGCCTCTTGTCAGATCCTGGAATATGTCCATGGAGCTAATATTAGGCAAGAATTTTAGTTGTGAGTAATAGAAATTGTCTATGACTGACAAAATAACAAGTAGTGGATTTATTGTAGCTATCAGCATAGCCAGGGAAAGCAAGAAGAATGCTAAAAATAGCAAAATAATGCTGGTCAGGAGATGTAGTTATCGTCAAATCTGACAACAGATACAAAGAAGTAAAACTGCTTCTTTGTACCATGCTCTACTGAAAATAAATAATGCTGATAAAGCTAAATATAATTAGAGATTAGGAGCCACATGTTTTCATATAGCCTTTCAGTATTATTTTCCTATTTCTACTAGGTTTTGGGGGGTTGTTTGATTTTGTTTTGGGGCCACATTTAGTTGTGCACAGGGATTATTTCTGGCTCTGTATTCAGGGTTCATTTCTGACAGTGCTTGGGGACCATATAAAATGCCAGGGATCCAACCTTGCGAATTGAAGATTGGCTGTGTGCAAGGCAAATGCCCCTACCCACTGTGCTGTCACTCCAGCCCCCAAGTAGTAGACTTATTTTAAGAGAAAAAATTAAGTAACTATTACATGCGGACCTTCCCCCTAAAATTTACCATATAACTTATGTGACTAATATTTTAATCTCCAAAAGGCCAATAGTGAATACTGTATTCTATTGGCATTTCACAACAGGATCTGTTAATTACGGATAGTTTTAGTTTGCCTTTTTTCCCCTAAGGAATATAATAGTCTCAGAATGTTAGAAAGTAACATTTCTTTACATTTTGAAGTATATTTATACTTTTGAAGTATATAATTATAATATAAATATACTTTAAAATGGCTAGAAAAATAAATTTCAAGCATTATATTGAATATATGCATATATACATACATTACTTTTACATATGAGTAGAAAAAGTTGTTAAAAGACTCATAAATTTACAATTTTTCCTTGCATTAAGTGAATATATGCGTATATAATACATAACTTTTACATATATAACTAAAAAATGTTGTGAAAAGTCTCATAACCTAAATTTGTGGTTTCTTCCTTAAATTTAAAATTTTGTGTTCATTTCCTCTCTCCATTTTTCTTTTTCTTTTTCTTTTTTTTTTTGGTTCTTGGGCCACACCCAATGACACTCAGGGGTTACTCCTGACTATGCACTCAGAAATCACCCCTGGCTTGGGGAACCATATGGGATGCCGCGGGGATTGAACCACAGTCCATCCTAGGCTAGCATGGGCAAGGCAGACACCTTACCGCTTCTGCCACCACTCAGGCCCCTCCTTTCTCCATTTTGACTGTTTTTTTAGATTTGAGGAAGCTAATATTTGTGAGTACTTTGCATATCCTAGATATCACCTCTTGTTCTGATAAATTGAGTGCAAATATTTTCTCCTACTCAATATCTTTTAATTGTAGCCTGTGTTTCTTTTGTCATACAGTTTGATGTTGTCCCATTTGTCCATGTTTGATTTAGTAGCCTTTGTTTTTGCATAATATCATTACAAATGCCTAGGTTTTTTTTTTTTTTCAGAGTAATTTGTAGATTCAGTTCTGACCTCAAGGTCTTTAATTTACATTCAGTTGACTTTCATGTAAGGTATGAGATATGGGATCCAGCTTTAATTTTTACTTATGATTTTACATATGACTGACCAACGTCACATGAAAAATGCTCATAATCCCTTATATTAAGAAAATCCAACTTAAGATGATGAGATATAATCTTATACAGTAAAGAGAGTACAAAATAAAAATATTGGGAGTAGTCTATCTGTGTTAACAGGAATGTGGTAAAAAATAAAAGAACTATTATCCACTGCTGGTGTGAATGCTGTCTGGTTCACCTCATGAAATGTTCTCAGTAAAGGGTTCTCAGTAAACTAAGAATCATGCTGCCATATGATCTAGCAATTTCATTTTTGGGTATCTATTCCAAGAATAGAAAAGCTGTCATTCCAAAGGACAAAAGTTTATCACCACTATTCATCACAGCACTCAGTACAATAGCTAGGGAGATGTAAATCCAAATAACAATGAGGTACCAGCTCACACCACAGAGACTGGCACACATCAAAAAGAACAGGAACAATCAGTGCTGGTGGGGATGTGGGGAGAAAGGAACTCTCATTCACTGCTGGTGGGAATGCTATCTAGTGGAGCCTTTATGGAAAACAATATGGAAATTCCTCAAAAAACTGAAAATTGAGCTTCCATATGATCCAGATATACCATTTCTAGGGATATACCCTAGGAACACAAAAACACAACACACAATTGCCTTCTGCACGATATTCATTGCAGCCCTAGTTGTAAAAGCCAGAATTGGAAACAATCTAGATGACCAATAACAGAAAAATGGCTAAAGAAACTATGGTACAAATACACAATGGAATACTATGTAGCCATCAGGAGCAATGAAGTCATAAAAGTTTCCTATATATGGATAGAGATGGAAACTATTATGCTGAGTGAATTAAGTCAGAGGGAGAAAGAGACACAGAATAGTCTCACTCATCAATGGACTTTAGAAAAATGAAAGTCTTTATTGCAATAATACACAGAGACAATAGAAGTGAGTGCTGGAAGGACCAGCTCATGATATGAATGAAGCATATCACAAGAGTGATGAGTTCAATTAGAGATAACTACACTGATAATTATCATTACAATGGTAGTGAGTAAGAGAAATAGAATGCCTGTCTCAAATACAGGCTGGAGTCGGGGAGGTGAGAGGGTAGTATTGGTAGTGGGAAGGTTGCACTGGTAAAGGGGGTGTTCTTTTTATAACTGAAACCCAACTATAAGATTGTTTGTAATCATGGTGCTTAAATAAAGGTATTATTTAAAATAAATAAAATTAGCATATCTGCAATAAAAGCAAGATATAAAAGAATTGTAATCAACCTAGATACCCAATAACAGATGAGTGGATCATGAAGATGTGATAAATATATACAATGGAATACTACATAGCTATAAAAAATGATGCAATCATGCAATTTGCTGCAATATGTATGGAACTGAGAGTTATTATGATAAATCAAGCCAGAAGAAGGATAACTACAATATTTTATCTCTTACATTTGGTTTGTATAATAAGTTCATGAAAGAATACAATAGTTTAAATGAGGTTTCAAGAACATTCTTAGCACCAAAGTCTAATGAAGAAAAAGAAAATATTTAATGGTAGTGAATTAAGACAGATGTGAAATAACAGGGAACAAGGGCCAAGAGCAATCAGGTGCATTGGTGCAAAGGACACTCAAGTGCACTCAGATACAAAAGACAGAACGCTGAACACTAAAATTTCAGAACATTGAAATCATGAGACTAAAACTTTAACAACCAAAGTTAAAAATGTATCTGTCATGGTGGCAGCTGAGGTGGAGGTTTTTGGTATAGGGTGGACTCTGAAAACATTATTGAAGGGAGGTTGATACTGGTGCTGGAATTGGTGTTGAAACATGGTATGTCTAAAACTTAACAACAAATAACTTTTTAAATCATAATGCTAAATTAAAATTTATTATTATTTTCTAATAGTACTAAATATAAAAGTATTTTTTCCAATTGTCTCTGCTTCAGAGACCAAGTGTGTCTGTTTAATACTAATCGGTATTACAATAAATTCTAGGATGAAAATGTCAAAAATGATCACTTCTTGAAGAAAATCAACTCCAGCATATTTTAGAGTACCACAAAAGAAACAAGACCCAAAACAGTTAAGTCTGTGCTACATGACCTAACCACAAATTGTATTCAGGATATCCTTGGGAAAGTTATAGTCTCTCTTTGTAGCCATTAATGTGCTCATGATTAAGGTAGCCTCAGACTTGCTTTGAAATGACATGTTTCTGTCCTTTTCCTTCAGCTGCCTGTAAATTCCTTCTACAACCATATATCCTATAGAATAAACTACCTGATCTTTTTGGAGGGCCTGTCTTTTGAATACCAGATTAGTTGAGTCCAATGGTATAATAAACCTGAGTTCTCCCACTCAGCATATCACTTGTTTTTCACAGGTTTGCATCAATGTTGATTTCTGTAATATTTTTTATTTCTAGCTGTAAATAGTGTGGAATATTCAAACATCTAAGTAATTTAAGAAACTATAATTATCAGTGTTGCTAGAGCTGAAATTTTTAAAATACATGTGCTCTCAAAAGCATAACAACAAACTAACATGATACGAGACTGTTATTAAGTATAACCTAATTTAGATTACAATTATATGTTTGATTTTTGTTTGGTTGGGGCCCCATGTGACAGTTCTCAGGTTTACACCTGATTCTGTGCTCAGGAATCACTGCTAGTAGGGTTCATAGGATGGTATAGGATGCTGGGAATGGAACCAGATCAGCCATGTACAAGGAAAGTATCCTGCAAGTATGATCTCTCCAATTTATTTCAATTATATTTTTAAAATCACAAGTTCTTTTTAAGGGAATCAATATATAGAAAGAACTATACATGACTTGGGGTACTGGTGGCAAGAATGGGCACTATGTAAATTTGTCTACCTGAATTGAAAGGGAAGTACAACATCATTATGCAATGTACATTAGTTGTATGGAAGAAAACAAAGAAAAATTTATTAACATAATGGAAATGGTCAGGGGCTGAGCTCAAAAAGAAAGAGTATCTTTTGAAGGACTACAACATTTTTTAAATGAAGAAGGAAAAATTTAAGTAAATTATAAGTAGAGAAAAGGAATTGTAAAATGAATAAAATGGTAACTGTAATAGTTTTTAATCTAAGACATGAAAAGATAGCAAGAAAAGGTAAGACTAAGATCACAGAGAACTTAACTTTTTTTCCAGAAAATAATGTTTGCTCAGTACAATAATTAGAGTTATCCCTTAGTGACAACTCTCTAGTTTTGTAAGTAAATAATACTCTAACAAACAGAATTAAACTTCCTTTATTTTTTTTTCAGAGGGGAAAAAGAAAACTTCAAGATTATAATAATAAAAATTCAACTTGCTATTATCAAAGGAGGAAATGTTTTGATAACTGCAGTCATCAAAATGTATTTACAAGCTGAAAATGACCAAAATACAATTATCATAGTTTAATACACTTTGCTATGGAGTTAAGAATATGTCAACAACCCCATTATAAATCTTCTTATTCAGTGGTTTCAAAGCCTAGCATAAAATATTTGCTCAGAGTTATTTTGCAGTTCCAAGTAAATTACATTTACACATTTAAAATAAATGGTAAACTTATTTCAGTTACTTTAATGTACAAGTTTCTTCTTAAAGATGCAGATGAGGAATATTCTGTTCATCTCTTCCTCCATTTTTTGATGGGGTTGGTCATAATCACATAAAAAATGCTCTCCATCATGTAACATCAGTGAAATGCAAGTAAAAACAATGAGATTTCTCATCACACCAGTGAGATTGACACACATTACAAAGTACAAAAATAACCAATGTTGGCATGGACATATGGTAAATAAAAGACCCTCATTTACTACTAATGGTAATATCAACTGGTTCAATTTTTGTAAAAAACAATATTGACTCTTGAGAAAACTAAGAACTGATCTTTGACATGATTCAACAATTCTATTTCTTGACATCTACCACCAGAGTTTAAAAATTCTAGTCAGAAAAGACATTTATTTCACATTTATATTCACTACAACATTACTTACTCTTGCCAAATATGGAGACAACCCAAGTGTCCAAGAACAGACTAGTCAATAAAGAAGCAATAAATATTCTACACAATAAAATACTATGCAGCTGATAGAAAAAATGAAGTCATGAAATTTGCTGATACATGGATGAAAGTGAAGAGTATCATGCTGTGTGAAATGAGTCAGAGGAAGAAGGATAGACAGAATTATCACACTTATGTGGTACATAAAGAAAAAATGTAAGATAGTAAAAACCCATTGATGATAGAAATTGAAAGCTATAAGGAATAGTCTTTAGTAGAAAGTTTGTCACAAAGCAGGGAGAGCTATTAAGTCAGAAAATTAACTATGACAATGATAATGGGAAGTGATTATTTTGGACATGTGCTGAAAGGAGGTAAAATCATATGCAAGATACATGTTCAGTAACAGTATTGCAAACCACAGTACCTAAAAAGAAAAAAAAACAGTATTTACCACAGAGGTAGGCTGGGTGGGGAAAGGGAAAATGGGAAAATTGGCAGAGCTAAGTGAACACTGGTGAAGGGACATGTGCTTGAACATTGTACAACTGAAACTCAACCATGTACAGCTTTGAAACTATATGTCATGACTTAATAAACTTTTTAAAAAGAAATATAAAAATATTTAAAACAGACTGCAGATGGTTTAATGATTGTTTTTAAATTGAAACAAAGACAAAAACCTCAGGAGCTAAGCAATGCTGAGAGGAGTGTTAAACAGATGCGGGAAATCAAGAATCTCAGCTGGATTTCTGAAAATACAGAAGCAATAGCGGTAGCACAGAGGAGTAGCTAATAGGTCTAGAAATCTAGGACAGAGATAAGCTGAAACAAATTATGAAACAAAATATGGTCATACTAATAACGTGTCATCATTGTATTGGTGTGTAAAAATATACCATAGAGGGGCCGGAGAGATAGCATGGAGGTAAGGCATTTGCCTTTCATGCAGAAGGTCATCGGTTCAAATCCCAGCGTCCCATATGGTCCCCCGTGCCTGCCAGGAGCAATTTCTGAGCATGAAGCCAGGAGTAACCCCTGAGCACTGCCGGGTGTGACCCCCCTCCCCCCCCCCCAAAAAAAAAATATACCATAGAAAAAAGCAGGTCAAAATAACACTCATATTATTAGTACTTTAAATTTTATGCATCCTAAGTACAGATTAAGTTTAGCTTTATTCTCCTTTCAGTCTCATAAGTTATCTAATGGTTTGCCTTTCTTTCTGAAGGAAGATAATCTTGATGAGCTCCAGGTGGGATTTATAATGTTAATAGTTGAAGGCCTCTAAGTATTTTGCTGTTTATCAGTAGAAATCCATGTTTAGGTTCTCAATTCTCAGCTCCCACTTTTCTCCCCTGTGACCTTCTCTGCAATGTGAAAATTTGTTCTTTCAAGATCAATAGGACAACTTGTATTAGAGCTTTGACCCTCTCTCGAACTAACTTGCTCACTTGCTCTTGCTCTCTCATTTCTGTCTCTGATCTCTAACAAAGTTTTACAAGTGCTCCCCTAATTTAGTCAGGCTTACCAGTGCTGAGATTTTACAGGCTACACAAATGTAGGCTTGGAATATTGCCTGCTAACATTCTGCTCAATACACAGTATTAAATAATTAATTAGTTATGGCAATGAATGGGTATGTAAGGGTGAGAGAAAGACAGAGATGCACACAAGAAGAGAAATAAGAAAACACAGAGAAAAAACAGATGGAAATAGAAGCAACTAAACAACTAAAAAAATAGAGAATAGAGAAACTCCAAGAATCCCAACTCCAGTGAATCCCAACAGAGGAAATCTATTCTAGAATCAACAGTTCTGACAGCTGACCAAGTCTAAGAGTTTTATTCTATAATCCAGTTGACCAGTTAATCAGATAAGCCTGAAAGAAGTGAACAGATACAAAGCAGTGGGAACATAGCAGAAAAACTAAAGGAAAGTAAAAGATGATGGTCACTGTCCTAGGCAATGCTCCAAATAGATCTGTAAAGTATTTTCATCATTTCACAGATGAGCACATTGATATTCAGAGAAACTCAGAGACTGATGTAAGTTTGAATATGCACAGAAGTACAGCTTCTCTAACATTAGTTCCAATAGCTGTGTTATTAAACCATAACTGTGTTCTTCCTTTAAAAGGAAAATTTCTTGCTGAATACCAGTATTAATTTTATGGTGCTGTTCACTATATAATATACATAACATACATAAAAACTAGAAATAAAAGTCAAACATAGTCATCTCTGTTATAGCAATAAACATAAAGCTAGTTTAGATGTTTCATATATAGCAATAAACACAAAGCTAGTTATAAAGTTTCATATAAATAAAATGGAAAGATTAAAGCTATTAAAATCTATTTTTAAAATATAAGGTGGTATATTTTTGTTAAAATAAAATCAACACAATTTCAGTGTTTGTTTTCTATTTTTTGTATTATCAAGTTGAAATTTTTCTTGGCTACCAAACAATTTTTATTGTCATTCTAGCTTCTGCTTTTTTATTTTATAAATTTATTTCTGGTAAATGATGTTTTATCTTCTACTCTCTTTTATTGTTTAAAAAAATTGAGGCTGGATCAATAACACAGCTGGCAGGGCATTTGCCTTGTACATGGTCGACCTGGGTTTGATCCCCAGCCTCCCATATGGTCGTTGAGTCTGCCAACAATAATTTCTGAGTACAGAGCCAAGAAGAAACCCCTGGAAACCACTTATTGTGTCCCAAAAACAAAATTATTTTTTTAAAAATAAGACATTACATAAACAAAAATATAATTTATTTAATTATAAAACCATTGCTAAACCCTGTTGTCAATATAATTAACTCATACATCGTCTGCATTATATTCTTTAAAAAAGTGAAGCAGCAAACATCAATTTTAGCCAAAAATTTCTCTTCAATATGTCTCCTGCTCAATGTAGCTAGATATTTATTTCACCATAAGCTTCTGGGAGCTGAGATTAAAGGAGGGAACCTTAGAACCATATCTCCATTGATGCCTTCTCACACTATTGACCCTAACATATAAAATGTCCAATACACAGAATGATGGAATGATAGTCTCCTCTGTTATTTAAATGCTGCTTACTTATTAGTTGTCATAGATATGTTAGTTGTATGTTTAATCTTTCTTCATTTTATCCCATTCTTAGTTTTTAAACCACACCTGGTGGTGCTCAGAACTTACTTCTGGCTCTCTATATAGGGCCACTGGTAAAAGTGCTTGGTAAGACACACATGATATCCAGGGATCAAGTCTGCTACATCTAAAGCAAGTGCTGTTCTATTTCTCTAGCCTTTCTTCACTTTTGCTATTTTGATGCAACACCCAGCAGTGCTTAGGGTTCACCTGTAGCTCTGCATTCAGAGATCACTTTTAGTGGAGCTTAGAGGATAATATGGGGTGCCAGAGATTAAACCCAGGTAAGCTACATGCAAGGCAAGTACATATCCACTGTACTATCTCTTTCTTCCTTCTAAGTCCGAGTATTCATTGCTATTGTTTTCTATAATCATGCAGTACCCCTTTCATTGTTATGCTATTTTTGTTTTCATTGCTCAAATTTCTAATTTTCTTTGTATTTTTTCCTTCAGTGATTATTTACTTATTGGGGTTTTGGGACACACCCTATAGTGCTGACAGGTTCAGATGTGGCAGATTGGAACTCGGGTCAGCAATGTAAAGGCAAGTGTCCTACCTCCTCTACTTCATACCCTAAATTATTGTGTTAAAATATATAGTTGGAATTTATATGCTTTTGAATTCATCATATTTTCTTTATGCTATTAATTTCTGATTTCCTTCCAATATGATGTTAGAAGATGTCTTGGTCTATTTAAAACATTTTTGTTTATTTATTGTTTTGTTTTTGTTTTTGTTTTTTAGGGGTGTCACACCCAGCAGTATTTAAAGGTTACTCCTGGCAGGCTTGGGGGAACCATATAAGATGCTAGGGATCAGACTCAGGTGAGCAGCATGCAAAGCAAACACCCTACCAGCTCTGCTATCACTCTGGCTCCCTATTTAAAAATTTTAAAAACTGTTTTGTGGTTTTGAAATTTTCTGTTACTTTGCTGTGTCTACTTTTCCTACAATTCTATTAATGTCTGTTTCAATTAATTAGATGCCTAAATATTGTACCAAAAAGTCTTATTTTCAGGCTTAATATGTTAGGTGTTAGCTTAGCATCATAAATAGAAAAACTAGGTTAAATGCAGGGTGAGAAAAAAAAACTGAGGGAAAAAAAGGCATAAAATAAATAGCAGGATTAAGTTTGGGTAGATAAGAAGTGTGCTGCATTTTCTTGTAGATTGCTCAGTCATTCTAAAATTACTTTTTTTTTGCTGTTTGTTCTTTGTTCAGGGCTTATTCTTGGTCTGTGCTCAGGGATAACTCCTATTTGGCTCAAAGAATCATATATTGTGCCCAGAATTAAAGATGGGACAGTCCTGTGCAAGGGGGTCTGTCTTTTTGGACCCCTAACTTGTCTTTTCCATAGCTAAATACTTATGCAAATTGCAGTAAAAGAGCAAACTTGAAATGCCTAAGGAAAATAATTTCAAGATGTCAGGCTTACAGTTTATTGGTAAAGTAGAAGGTGACATTCTAGGAGTTAAAGGGAAATCAAAAATAAAGATGCCTTTCAGAACCACCTCAGACACTAACTGAATTGCAAATGACCCTCACATTCCTTCTTGGGGCATGTATTTGGCTGTACACTCTGGAGGAGCCTATATTCTTCCTTGAACACATGACTCTACCTTTCTCTCCCTTTACTTCCCAAGAAATCAATTTTATTTATGAAAAGATCATATATTCATTGACTATAAGGATCAAAATAAAAACCTTTCTGAAATAAAATGCAATTTGGAACTTTAAATTACATCTAGAATTTTTTTATATAATCACTTTATTTAAGCACCGTGGATACAAAATTATTCATGACTGAGTTTCATTCATACAATGTATATTGCCCTTCGCCGGTGCACATTGCCTGCCACCAATGTCCCCAGTTTCCCTCCCACCCTCTCCTATCCTCTCCCCTGTTTGCCTCTGGGGCAGGCATTTCACTCTCACTCCTTTTTATTTTTTTTGACACTGTGGTTTGCACTATTGCTAATAAAGGGATATCATGCATATCACTTTATCCCCTTTCAGCACCTAGATCTTGTCCAAAGTAGTCAGTTCCAACTACCATTGTCACAGTGGACCTAACCCAGTGGTCGGCAACCTGTGGCTCGCGAATCACATGTGGCTCTTTACACTTTTAATGTGGCTCTTCTGTTGCCGAGCGGCCGCTCCAGGAGTTTGGACTCTGCTCCTAGTCTCTGTCAGTGCACACTCTGTGTGGCTCTCAAAACAAATTTCAATCTTGGTTTTTGGCGATATTTGGCTTAGTTGAAAAAAAAGGTTGCTGACCACTGAGTCCTAACTGAACTGCATTCACCACTATATGTAATACACTTCCTCCCATGGCCTGTCCTATTGATTCTCACCTCTATTATTTCTGGATATTATTTCCACACTATCTTTTATTTTTCTTATATTCCTAAATGAGTGAGATTACTTTTTGTCTATTCCTCTTCCTATGATTCATTTTACTCAGCATAATAATCTCCATATCCATTCATGTATAAGCAAATTTTATTTTTCCTAACAGCTGCCAAGTATTCCATTTTGTAGATGTCCAACAGTTTCTATAGCCATTCATTTGTTGTAGGGCACCTGGATTGTTTCCAGATTCTGGCTATTATAATAGTGCTGCAATGAACATAGGAGTGCAGAGAGCATTATTTTATTGTGCTTTTGTGTTCCTAGGGTATATTCCTAGGAGTCGTATTGCTGGATCATATGAAAGCTCAATTTCTAGTTTTTTGAAGAATATCCATAATGTTTGTTTTCCAGAAAGACTGGATCATTTTGCATTCCCACCAGCAGTGAATGAGAGTCCCTTTCTCCCCACATCCATGTGAGTCAGCACTGGATTTTCTTTATGATGTGTGTCAGTCTCTGCAGTAGGAGGTTATACCTCATTGTTGTTTTGATTTGCATCTCCCTGATGATTAGTGACGTGGAGCATTTTTTCATGTGCCTTTTAGCCATTTGTATTTCTTCTTTGATAAATGTCTTCATTTCTTCTCCCCAACTTTGGGTGGGGTTAGATCAAATTACATCTAGACATTTCATATACAAGTTTTTGCACCAAACAGAAATTAAAGCAGTATTAATAAAAATGACAGAAGTCTGGAAAAGTAAATTTTATAAATATATTTAAAAAATTTACATAGCAAGATATCAAAATCACATAAAATACTATAGTCAATATATCCAATTAATTAAAAGGAAGAGGAAGAGTGTGCATTAAATCACAACTATTAAATCAATAACTCTAGCAATGCAATAAAAATTATACATTTGCAATGAGTTTAAAAATAGATTAGTTGAGGGGCCGAAGCTGTGGAGCAAGGCATAAGGCATCTGCCTTGCTTGCACTAGGCTAGGACTGACTGTGGTTCAATCCCTGGCATCCCATATGGTTCCCCAAGCCAGGAGAGATTTCTGAGCAAATATCCAGGAGTAACCCCTGAGCGTCACTGGATGTGGCCCAAAAAACAAACAAAAAATTAGTTTAAAGAAAAGGTTGTTTTTTTTTAATTATGACAACAAAGATGCAAAGAAAGAGGACAGGGTAAAGTTACAGTGGAAGCACAATCACCCATAAACAGAATTCTCGGTTGTCCCATCGATGATATCCCAGCCTTGAACTTTCAGCCAAAGAACATTAAGAAAAACAAAACTGGACCCATGTACAATACAATTACTTTGTCCCTCAAATCCCCAGTTGTAGTACATACTATTTCTTAGCAGCACACAATATAATCTAAAGATATTAGACTTATGTAACTCCTTAAACATTGAGGGCAAAGTACATTTATCTAGTTCCATGCACATGTTTACTAGTTTAAGTTAACCACAAAAGTTTTAGTGGGTTATTTTTCTTAAGGATTGGAGTCAAGGGACATAGTAAAAAACGTGTTAGAGTGTTATTTGTTTGCATAGGCCCACCAAAATATAAGGGACATGGAAAGAAAAATTATGGCCTAAATACAAGGAGACCCTACCCCTGAAGTTTCCTGGCACAGGACCGACTCTAGGCTCCAGGCAAACTAGTTTGTCCAATCTAAGTCATCGTCTGTAGTGACAATACCCCTCCATTCCTCACATAGTCTCTGTTGTTGGTATCATGCTTCTGTATTAAAGATCCTGGAGTCTGATATCCCATATTGCAGTCAGGAGGGTGCAGAGCATCCTCTCATTTCACCTCACACTTAAGGGGCAATAGAGAGAACCATGTCCTGTAGAGCAGGTCATTGTTGTTGTCAAGTCTTCTCAGTGTAAATGGAAGTCTCTTTTTAGGAGGTCGAATCAGACCCTTGGTAGTGTCTTTCCTGGTAGAGGATTGCTTCCAGCTGTTGCTATAAAAGACCTTGGATGTTTTGTAGATAGCTTGCCTGGTTCCGGCGTGAATGGAGGATGCCCATTCTTCTGAGGCTTGTGCCAGTTCATTATATCAATATTCAGGGTGTAAGGTACATTGTATTGAGATTTATTAGATAAGAACTTATCTGTATGTATAGTGTTTTCCCATTTTAATGTGTCTATGCAAACAAGGATCAATGCCATGTAGCTTTATCGGCACATCTGGAGGCAATAGGAACAAGACCAGAAATTTTCATGACATAGTTCAATCATAGGCATTAAACTGAGGGACAGTTCCACCAACAATCCTTACTGAACAGCTTACAAAGAAAAGACAAGATGAAAAGTGGATAGAAACATCATGGTAGAAGAATATATACAGAGAGTTATAGCTGTTAAAGAAAATACACATAAAATATTCAAAAGATATATGTGTTCAATATGTGTTCAATTTATGTCCTTCAAAATAGTTCTGGGATTGTTAGATCCACTGTATGTCTTTGGTCTGAGATTAGAACTGTGTTTTACTGAAGTTAAGAAGGGTAAATCTGGGGTACTGATGGTTGGGAGGAGTAGTGCCCCCGCGCAGTTTGAAACATGTGGACTGGTATGAAATTGCCAGTGACAGCCTGAGTATAACTGAGCAGCTATCTGCCACCCCCAGATCAAACTCCACCCCCTAAGCCAATCTCTGGAGCCTGCCTGGAAGTGGGGAAAACCCAGGGTGCCCCATCAGGTCCTCCCAGGAACCCACCTGGAGATCCGGAGGAAAGAGGGAGAGGGGGTCGGGTGACCCAGGTCCGGGCCCCCCTACCCTAGGCTGGGCCAAGAGGCCTCTGGCACATATGGAGGTCTGCCAAAGGCCAGCCCGTGCCTTTGAAGAAAAGGTTCTTTAATATTTATTATTATTAAAGAAAAGGTTCTTTAATATTTATATCTGAGAATCAAGAAAACATTGGTCAAAGTAATATAAAAAGTCATAACTGAGAGAGACCATCAAGAAAGTACAAGGGTTAAGGCATTTGTCTTGCATATGGTTTATGTTTGATCCCAGGTTGATCCCTGCCACTGCCTGTGTTTCTCAGAGGATGGCCAAAAGTAATCCCTGAGTACAGGGGTAGCACCAGAACCACCATGTGATAAAAAACAATGATTTATAATTGAGAATCTTTCAAAACTCATACCAAGATAATTATCAATAAATTGAGAAATTCCAATAATCCCATGTAAGAAAAAATAACATATAACTCTCATAATCACAAAATGTTATATCCAAGTATAACCTAGGAAAATTTTATTAAACTAATAAAAAACAAAATTTAAATACATTTATTATATATAAAAATGTATATATATATATATATAGCCAGGAGTAACCCCTGAGCATCACTGGGTGTGGCCCAAAAAACAAACCAAAAATTAGTTTAAAGAAAAGATTCTTTAATATTTATATCTGACAATCGAGAAAACATGTGTCAAAGTAATATAAAACGTCAAAACTGAGACTTTATATATATATATATATATATATATATATATATATATATATATATAAAGTGTAAGGGAAGGGTGATAACTCTCCCTTACATTAACTAATTTCATTAATTTAATGGACTTCTTTAATTTGAACCCATCATCAATTAAATTAGTAATATAAATGACAGCATTTGGGTAATATTAAGAGAAAAGGAGAGCTTAGACTAGGTAAGTTTTTTTATACTCTCCCTTGTGCCTAGATAGATAAAAGGATAGCAGAGGTTCTTATTCATGCACACTAAGCTTCATAAAAAATAAGAAATGCTATTGGAAGAGTGAGCTGCTGGTCTCTGTCCCCTAAGGGGTCTAGAAACAGATTCCAGGCAAGCAAGCCCCAGCAAGGGGGCACCAATTCCAAGGTTCCAGGTGTAGACTTCAGATCAGGAATGATTATACTTGACTAGTGGTAGTTAAGAACATGAATAGATTAACATGCACAGTAGTATATGTGCTGAGATAGGACCAGGACTTCCCATCAAGGGATAGAACAAGTGATATCATTCACCAGTTAAAAGTGATCAGACATTGGGCAATGACCTAGAATAGTCTACATTAAATTGTACAATAGACCAATTTCATATACATGTAGCTTTGTAAGCAAATATATTATATAATTCTCAAAAATAAACTCAGTAATAAATAATTTTTGCAATAAAACATTTAAAAATATATTATCTTTCCAAAGAGCAACAATAGAACTTACATCTAACTTCTTAAAAGAAACCAGGAACTAGGTTACCATAAAATATTTTCAATATGCCATCAACAACAATGAAAGTCAACAAATTAGAATCCTGTATCCAGTGAAAATATCTCCCAAAACTGTAAATGAAGTAACATTTTCAGACAACAAAAAAATCTCATTAAGTCTTTATCATTCATAATGTAATATATTCAGCAATCCTTAGAACAAGCATAAAACAGTAAAATTGTTTATAGTGAACAAAAATGTTTGCTATAAATGGAAATAGATAAAAATTTTAAAAATGATAGTTTATTTTAATAATACACAAGAAGGCAATTAATGAGAGAAATAGAATAATGAGCAACTGAACAAATTAAAAGTTTATAAAAGACTTTGTCCCTAATATTTACTGTGTCTATGCAGAAAAAAAAACTGCACAAAATAGTATTTTTAATTTATTTATCTATTTGGGTTTTTTTGGGGGGTTGATATTGTTGTTTGCTTTTTTTTTGCACTCTATTTTGTTTTTATTTCAGGACCGCAGTTATTATGTGGTGCTTGTCTTCATTGCTGTAGTGCTCATTGAATTTTTTGTTTGATATTTCTTTTTGTATTGTTGTGATGTTTCTCCTTTTCCCCTTTCTTTTCTCAAACTGATGTTGAGAGCCTCTAGAAGGACTCCGCCCATTTTCGGCTTATTTGATTTTTACCCCATTGTATTGTTTTTCTTTTCTTCAAACAGAACCACATCACTTGAACCTTCTAGTTCCGCCTCTCAAATTGGGGGGGGGGGGGAAATAATGGAGGGTACCAAACCAAATAGTTGTATGATCACTTAGAAGTAAGCAAAACAGGGGCCGGGCGGTGGCGCTAAAGGTAAGGTGCCTGCCTTGCCTGCGCTAACCTTGGACGGACCAAGGTTCGATCCCCCGGTGTCCCATATGGTCCCCCAAGCCAGGAGCAACTTCTGAGCACATAGCCAGGAGTAACCCCTGAGCGTTACTGGGTGTGGCCCAAAAACCAAAAAAAAAAAAAAAAAAAAAGAAGTAAGCAAAACACAGAGGGGACCATTTATACTAGCATCCCGGGGGGGGGGGGGGTGATGAGAAGGGGGGATATGGGATGCAAGCTGGGAATGGGTGTGGGGGGTGGAGAGAAGACAACTTTGGTGATGTGACTTCCCCTGATTCAATGTTAATATGTACCTAAAATATTACTGTGAAAGATATCTAATCCACTTTTGTCAAAATAAAAAATATATAAAAATAATAATTTTGTGCAGTAATTATTTACTCCTCTACTTAATTTATTGTATTAATTTTGGATAAAATGAATTTTGCTACATTATATTTGGGTTTAAAATTAGATTAAATGCTGCATTAATCATGCCTTTACTACCTCCTTTTGCTTTTACATATTTGCATGTGATTTTTTTGGTCCTTCTATACCCACATTCAAATATACATAACTCAATACACACAATAAAAGTTTTTGTTCATTCAAAAAAAAGTATATAAAAGATAGAAAATTCAAAATAAATACCAGTTTTATCCTAATAAAACGGTTGGAAATAAACACACTTCTTTCTTGTAAGATTGACCTGTTTATGAGAGTTTAATGATCATATAAGAACAAATCATTCAACTATAATGTCATATTTAAAATATAACTATACAATTAGGATAATAAAGTTCCAGAGAAATAAAAAATTCTCAGAGTTGAGCTAAAGACATTTTACTGTCCTTAATCTAGTAGATTCTGAGTACAAGTAGAAGCAACATATCTGAGTTTTGCCTAGGAAATGGTGGAATTACTGCACTTTCCACTACTGAGGAAATAAAGACCCTCTGGGGTCAATACATCTAAGAGAAAAATATGAAAGTGCAAACCCCTGGAAGAAATTGTGAATTGACATTGGCAGCTGTAGTTTCCTTTACATTAACGTGTCCTTAAAAGTACTATTCTAGAAATGTCCACTAGCAAAAGCCAAAGAATAGTTTAAGAAAGAGAAAGTTGGGGTCTTGTTTATGGCCAACAAAGGTAGAGTGTTGTTGAACTCCAGGCCCCTGTTTCCACATTATTTCCCTTTCTCATCTTCTTCTTTCCCACCTTGATCTCTTTCCATTTTTGTTCTCACATTCCCTAAGCTCTAGAGTCAAGGGTGATCCAGGCATTCCCCCTACATTTCATTTCTTCAGTCAATTAATCGACTAGTCATAGATAAGTGCATTCATCCTGTTTGTCTATCTTCTTTCGGAGTACTTCACTCAACATGATAGCTTATAGTCATAACTAGGTTGTAGCAAATTTCATAATCTCATCATTCCTTTATTTTTATCTTTTTATAACTGAAACCCAACTACAAACATGTTTATAATCATGATGCTTAAACAAAGACTATTATAAGAAAAGAAATTAAAATAAAACTTCAATTTTCTATTTTTCTTTTTCTTCTCTTCATTTCTTTATTTCTTCCTCTTCCTCCTCTTCTTCCTCTTTTTCTTCCTCCTCCCCTTCTATGTCTTCCTCTTCCTCCTTTTCTTTTTTATTTCTTCTTTCTCTTCTTTTTCTTCTTCCTCTTCTTTCTTTTTTTATTCTTCTTCCACTTCTTCTTCTTCTTCTTCTTCTTCTTCTTCTTCTTCTTCTTCTTCTTCTTCTTCTTCTTCTTCTTCTTCTTCTTCTTCTTCTTCTTCTTCTTCTTCTTCTTCTTCCTCTTCTTCCTCTTCTCACATTTTCTCCAACTCTTATTATTATTCTCTTCCTGGTTCTCTGGGACTCCAATGATTCCTATGTTGATTTGGGTTTGGGCCCTGCAGATTGTGTTCAATGGCTCCTTTTTGGCTCTCTTGTGCAGGAAAGTAGCAATTTCATCATTCCTTACATCATATATACCACATCTTTTATCCATTTATCTGTGATTAGACACCAAGGTTGATTTTATATCTTAGCTATTGTACTAAGTGCAGTAATACATAATAATATGCATCTGTCCTATTGAATTAATGGTTTTAAGTCCTGAACATAGCTACCCAAAAGCAGAATTGTTGGCTCATATGGCAGCTCAATTTAAAGTTTACTGACTCTCCAAACTGGTTTCCACAAGGGTTGTACAAGACAACATTTTCACCAGCAGCAAATGAAAGTTTCTTTTGCACCATATTTCCACTAGCACAGAATGTTCCTACTACTTTTGATTTGCACTATTCTCACTAGTGTGAGATGATATCTCATTTACTAATGTAAATTCTAAACAAATATTAGGAGAAGTTTTATGGACACTTAGTATTTTGAGCAAAGTCTTTAATATCAAAAGGTAACTTGGGCCATTTAAAGAACAAATATATATATATATATATTTGTTTTTATATAAATAAAAATAAATAACATGGATTAGAGTAATTGTCAGTTGACATTGTAAAAAAAACTATTAAATTAAATAATGGACTGGTGTCAATCTAGGTGTTTCTCAAACAAATTCTGAACAACTTAGATTTTAGCAACTTAGATATTAACAAACATACTAAGTTCTTAAATTCCAACAGAAGTGTAAATATGTTATTTAACTGAATCAAATTTCCCAGGATAAAATGATAGGGACAATCCAAGAAGTTAAAATTTAATGGGAAAGTTCTATGTTTGCATTTGGGCCCAAATTGTAACTTTAAAATGGAATATGGAACAAACATTGTTTTGCTACAGCATATAGCAACAAAATTTGTGTTTATAATACAAGTCACCAGTGAGATATGATTGCCAAAAATGATAATGAGCGTATGGACTGCATTAATTAAAATATGTCACTTCATTAGCAATACCATAATTCTGCAAATGATTAGACAGTTCTCACATCAAGTTCAGAGGAGAGTATGGTACACTCAAAACAAAAATTAGACCTGGAGTAGAGATAAACAGGGAGGTAGGATAAATCATAATCAAAACATTTGAAGAGAATTTAGATATTGTAATGATATTGCAATTTTTTGTGTTCACTAGCTTAGTTTAGGGACCAATAGAGACCCTCTGATCCACCCTTTCTTGTGATTGTACTTTTCTAAATAGGATTTGCCTCTTGAAAAACCACCTTCTTTTACTTGCTCAATCTTTACTCAAATTTGGCTTCAAACCATATCTGTAAGTACAACCCTGCAGTTCATAAATAACTGAAATGAGAGCACAAAGCCCAAACCCCTTGTCCTAACTGGGTGTCAGTGTAACAGTATTATTCCTCTGAGTTCTGTTACTGCCCAGATTTGTGATTTATCTTGAACTGTGAGCATAGCATACCCAGTATCTAAAATACACAGTCCATAAAAGTAATAATTTAAAAATCAAAATAAATAAGAAACCACTAGAGAAAATTGTGGTAGCCCAAAATAGCGTGGCCTCCACTGCCCTCAATAAAAGCTTAATCTTTCTGGTTTTACAGAAGTGCAGTGCAATGAATTTAGGAGCAAACTTGCTACTGAGAATGCTCCATTGTCACTTCTGCACCAATCATAAAATTATAATTACTAAAAGGTTAGAAATGAAGTTGAGAATCATGTATTTTACAATTAAAGTTCTTTACATGAGAAGTTTATTTGGATGGTTTTATTATTAAATTTTATCATCTCCTTTAGTTAAATATATAGTTTTAATATTAGATCTTTTGCCAAAGTGTGCTTTGTTTAGTTCATATGTTTACGTAAATGCATACATGTACACCTATGTAAAGTAAAACAACTCTTGGGAACAGAGAAAGAAAAGAAGGTAAGACACTTGCCTTGCAGATAGACAACGCTAGTCATAATATATGGTGTCTGGAGCACAACCAGACATTATTCCTGATCACGAAGCAAAGAATAACCCTGAGAACCACTTGGTAAGCACCTCCCCACAAAATAAAACAAAACAACTTCTAAACAGTATTTACTCTTATTATGTGGAAAAACACTAATATTTTTTATTTTTTTATTATTTATTTAGATTGCTTGCTAATCTTATTTTATACATTTTTTTGCTAAGATTATGCGATCTTAAGAACATGGAGTAAAGTATCCTTATGCCTCAGTGTTTATTTTAAAATAATGAATATCTACATTTCAAAGAAAAATCAACAATACTAACATCTCTAAGTCCTTGGTAAAATAAAATGCATTCATAGTCCTGGGGTCAGTTAAGACCTTAACATTTCTTGGAAATCAAATGTAGTTAGCTTTCATCATACACTTCATAATTTTTAAATCACCTGTTCTGAACTTTCCTCAAATTCTAGTCCTTTTTTATCTTTGCAAACTAAAAATAATTGTAATATTATTTTTAATAATATTACATTTAATAATAATAATTATTTTTAATAATATTACATTTAATAATAATAATACAATTATTTTAAACATAATTTAAATAAATAAATAATTTATGTAAATAAATTTTATAAATAATTTTATAAATAAATAATATTTATTTATTTAAATAAATTTTAAATAAATTATTTTTAAATAAATATAAAAATAATTGTAATATCTTTCTTATAAAGTGCTTTACAAGTAGTCTTTCCCCAAAATATTTATTTACTTAGTGTATGCTTCAATAGTTATAAGGACCCTTAAGAAGAAATTTTAAAATATAGAAGTAATAAAATAAAATGAAGATGCTGCAGCTAACATGTGTTTGCCACCACAGAGAATGTCACTGATGGCTATTCCCATCCTCTCTCATCGCCTAACTTCCTGGGCCACTAGACTCCCAATGGATTCTTTGGTTGCAAGACCTCAATTCTCACAAATCTCCTCCCTCCAACTCTTACTGTTAAGTTTTCACAGATACAGTGAAGCTGCCAGAGATAGCTCATCATATCTTTGACCTTACTATAACTTTTTCAGGGAGGTTGAGGCAATAGGTAACCACAACTCCTGGCATTTTACATGACTTTGATTGTATACAATTTTCTGGGAGAAGTTAAGAATTGGCAGAGGGGCTGGAGCAATGGCACAGAGCTGTAAGGCGTTTGCCTTACCAGCCCTAGCCTAGGACTGATTGTAGTTCCATCCCCCAGCTTCCTATATAGTCCCCCAAGCCAGGAGCGATTTCTGAGTGCATAGCCAGGAGTAACCCCTGAGTGCCACTAGGTGACACTCCCCACCACAAAAAAAGAATTGACAGAAAGAGATGCTTTTAGGAAAGAAATTAATCAACAATGCGAATTTATTTTATTTATTTAGGGTGTTGTTTTGTTTTGTTTTGGTTTGGTTCACACCTGGTGTCGCTCATGGATCTGCACTCAGAAATAGCTCCTGGTGAGTTCAGGGACATATGGAACATTGGGAATCAAATCACAATCCTTCCTGGATCAGCTGCATGCAGCTGCGTGCAAAGTGAACGCCCTACTGCTGTGCTATCTCTCCAGCTCAACAATCCAAATTTAGAATGAGAATCTGAGACAAGAGCAGAAAAAGAAAAATGAGATGCAACAAACACAGGATGGAGAAAGTCAGCCAAGAGGTTCAGTTGCACTGAGGTATGAAGGTGGAATAGTAGGACTCGGATTTGATAAAGGAGATAGAGATGAGATCTTAGTTGATTTAAGACTGAGGGGTAAGCCAGGAGGTAAATAATAGTAAACTACTGAAAATAAATGTGAATTGCAGGAGAAATAGGTGAATTAGTGGGAACAAAATTAAAAAGGGATGTAGAATTTGTAAAAATAGAATCATGTATTTCTATCCACAACTGATGGCAAATGTCCAACAATTTCTTAAAGAGGGTAGCCTCCTGGATAAGAACATAGAAGACCCAGGCATAACCGTGGGTGAATCCCTGATAAGAGTTTTACCAAATGTTCTTTTCAGGTGTCACTGATACTCCCTTTCTGTCATTAAACATCATTACAACAGATACACAGCTATCATCATCCTTAATGGGGAAAACCAAAAAGCCTTTATTGTACAGTCACAATTTTCACAGTTTTTAAAATCACTGTTTAACAATGTATATAACATTTTCTTTCCATAGCAATCAGGCAAGGAAGAGAAGCAGACCTGTTCTTCAATATCTTTCTAGCTTGCTAGTTTCAGGTTTCTTTTTTTCATTTATTTCCAATCTGAAGAAGTCTGTATTTGATCTTGAACAGGTACTTCTCTTTTTCTCCTCCTCACATCTTTTTAAATTAGTTTAATAAAAACTATCTTGCTTTATCAAAAATAAGATAGATAAAGAAATTCAAAAAAATTCAATTGGTAAAGAAGTATATTTATCACTCTATAGATGACACGATATATTGTATAAACTCTACTAAAGAAACCGTGGGCATTATATGTCATTAAAGAAATTCAGTTACAATATATCCACATAAAAAATTAGCAGGCATAAAATGAATACATAGAAACCTGCATATTCTTTTACACTACACAATGTGAAGGAGAAAAAAAATATCTAGTAAAGAATGAGGTGAAAGATCTATTTAGTAAAAGTTACAAATTAATTTTAAAATAAATTAAGATACAAAGGAATGAAATTATGCACTAAATATATGGATTGTAGACTCACCATTTTCAAGATGATCATCCTACACAAAGTAATTAATATAAACAATGTAATTCCCACCAAAATCTTCAGAATATTTTTAAGGACTTACAAGAAATATTTCTAACATTTCTATGGAACCATAATATGCTAAGAACCACCAAAGCAATCCTTAAAAAAATAAAAAGATGGAGGCTTAAATTTACATATCTTAATTTTTACTATAAAGCCATAATAAGTAAAAAGAATGGTACTATAACAGACAGAATCTCAGATCTGGAATTGGAATACAATTGAGGGCCCAGAAATTAAACCCATTCAGTACAGATAATTTATAAAAAGAGGCCTAGAAAAAGAACAGAGGCCTAGAAACATGAAGTGGAAAAAGTATAGTACCTTCAAAAATTGGTACTAGAAAAATTATATAACCATATGCAAATAAAGAAATTACACATATAGATAATTAACCTTCACAGATTAAACTAAAAAT
Source organism: Suncus etruscus (assembly GCF_024139225.1). Classification (NCBI taxonomy): domain Eukaryota; kingdom Metazoa; phylum Chordata; class Mammalia; order Eulipotyphla; family Soricidae; genus Suncus; species Suncus etruscus. The sequence continues at coordinate 60,173,931 of NC_064859.1, read as the reverse complement.
GGATTAAAGATTTTCATATCAAACAGTTTTACAGAAATGAATTAAGGAAAACCAGAAGTATTCTGCAGAAATTTTTGTTTAAAGAGCTGTCTAGGTCTAAATACATGAATTATATTTTTGTGTATTAAATTTAAAACTAAATTATGATCAATAATATCTTATTAGCCCTAGTTATGTAATATATGTATATAATTAATATAAGCAGAGGAATTAACATTTCTTTCTTTCTTTTGTTTTTGTATTTTGAACCACACCCGGTGATCCTCAGGGGTTACTCCTGGTTGTGAACTCAGAAATTGCTCCTGGCTTGCAGAACCATATAGGACGCCAAGGGATCTAACTGCAGTTCGTTCTGGGTCAGCTGCTTGCAAGGCAAACACCCTACCACTTCACCATCGCTCCAGCCCCGTGAATAAATATTTCTAAGCCTTGGCACCTGAGCAATAGCACAGTGGTAGGGCATTTGCCTTGCATGTGGCCAACCCAGGTCAACCCTGGATAAATTCCTAGCATTCAGGATGGTCCCTGGAGCCTGCCAGGAGCAATTTCTGAGCACAGAGCTATGAGTAACTCCTGAGTACCACCGGTGTAACCCAAAAACAAACAAACAAAAAATAATTCTAAGTCAACTAATTCCATTTTAGAACAAAGTGAAACCACTGCCTACTTTATAAACAAATAAGCTCAGCATATGATCTTAGATTGTTCATATAAACCTGATAGGATGAGAGTCACTATATTTGGTATAATGTGTTCTAGTGTTTTAGGTTAAAAACCTAAATGCTATTCACCTTGCTTTAGCTTATGTTTCAAATCATTGTTTTTTGTCTGTACCAGCCATTCTTATCATGTAAATTTGGTTCAAGTTCTGAAACTGCCATAATTTAGAATCCAAAAATTTTACTTACAGTGTAAAAACCTTATGGCCAGGTGATCTGTATTATTTAAGGATATCAAAAGTGACATTGGTAGTGTAGTCCTTGTGCATTTTGGTTTATCGCCTTTCTTTAACATCTATTGTGAGAACTCATTTAAACTTTTAAAAATGTTTTTGAAATCAAATGAATGCTATGAATTAAATCAATTTGTTGTCAATGGGAGAAGTGTGACTCAGTCAGTGAAAGAGTTTTCCTGGTAACTTCTGTTAAATGGAGAGAAAAAAAAATTGGGAGCTTCATAAAGGGAGTCTATGGCATCCTTGCCTCACTATCTTGGTCTTCCAGAAAAGTGTCTGCAGAATTTTAGAACCAATAAGAATCTTTTCTAAGCACCTGCAAGAGACATACCTGAAATCTCACCAGAGCTTCCAGGTAGTCTTCAAACCATACCTGAGTTCAACTTGTTTTGTCTGGAGGTGGAAAAAAATCCCTGGCACCTTATTTCCAGGAAGTCCTGGAACTCAGACAAGAGTGAGGAGGAATTACTCTTTTCAGAACAGGAAAGTCAATCATAAGTCTTCTATAGGTTTTGCTAAATCCATAGTCTCCCCTCAGGAAAAAAATTCTGGAGAAGACAAATAGTGAAGTGAAATAAGTTAATTTGGGCAATAAGAGAGAAGGCCAGAGAGACATGGCTCTAGAGAGGACACATAATTCGCTGAAGTGAAGAAAACAAAATACAAATTCCAAGTAGACCTGCAATGAATTCCTAAAACAGAGTAAAAAACTTCATATCTCAGACAGAGATGCAGACAAATGAACAAATATTTCTTTCAACTTAGTTTGTGATGCTGATAGAGGGGTTTCTAATGAAGTTAGGAGGAAAGAGGCAGCAGCCCAAGAAGGAAATCTACTATTTTCTATCTCTCCACATTCACCACCTGGGAACAGCTGGGAGAAGCAGAACAAATAAAGTCTGTGATCAACTTTTGTATGGCATAGACTTCAAGTCTAGCTAACCCATTAGGTGACCATAAAGCCATACCTGACCTTCTCATGATCTACCCTGAATGCGATTTGATCCTTGCCAACCAGTTTTTCAGAATCGTGGACTCAGACTGAAACGAGCAATTTCTCTTTGCAGGAAAGTCCTAGATGTTACCTCAGGCCTTTTAGGAAGGCCCTTTAGCCTTCCCTCACAATAAAGAATTTCAAGAGGACATGAGCAATGAAGTAAAAACAGGTTTTATTTGAAATTCTAAGGAAGGAAAGGAAAGAACAGGAGAAAGTGAGAGAGAGGAGGAGGAGGAGGAGGAGGAGAAGAGAGAGAGAGAGAGAGAAAGAGAGAGAGAGAGAGAGAGAGAGAGAGAGAGAGAGATGTGCTCAAGATAGAATGTGGGCTTTTCCAAAGGCAGAGAGACACAGTACACAATCTAGCATGCAAGTAGGAAAGAGCGTCCATATCAAGGAGTATGTGATATGTGAATGCAGGTACAATGAATAGGGACCCAAGGAGTATGTCTTCACCTTCTTTGTTTCAATTTGTTTTTTTTTCCTTCCATTCTGCCCCACATAGGATTTTCTACCTACGTAGAGTCTGTTGCTAAGGTGATGACCAAGAATAAGGAGTGGCTGGGATTAGTTATTGATCTTGTTCCTTAATATTGCTTCCCCTGCCTTTATTCCTGCTGGATTGTCTCCTGGAGTGGGATCCAGTCTTCTCTGGATATGTTCTGGCTCCAGTTAAAGATCTTATAAGGTCTTGATCACTAGACTGGCTGTTGGACTAGTTTTTTAGTCTAGCTATGCAAGGATGGGGGATCATAGAAGTGGGTAGAGGTCTGGGAAGGAAGTTGTAGAGGTCTGGGGAGGAAGTTGGTTTCCCTTCCCTTCCTGCCTTCAGTTTATTGCTAGCGTGGCTGACAAGAGAGACAGGAGAGACAGACAGAAAAAGAGGAGAGAGAGAGAGAGAGAGAGAGAGAGAGAGAGAGAGAGAGAGAGAGAGAGAGAGAGAGAGAGAGAGAGAGAGAGAGAGAGAGAGAGAGAGAGAGAGAGAGAGAGAGAGAGAGAGAGAGAGAGAGAGAGAGAGAGAGAGAGAGAGAGAGAGAGAGAGAGAGTTTGGAACAGTTGATTTCCTTTTTGATATTCTGAGGAGGCCTTTGTTCAACCAACTGAGCATCTCCTCTTAAGGGGATCTATAGAGGCGCTGGGCCTAGAATTCTACTTTTAAATTATTTTCTTTATTTTTCTTTTTCCTTTTACATTTTTTTTTTTAGTTTTTGGGTCACACCCGGCAGCACTCAGGGGTTACTCCTAGTTCTATGCTCAGAAATTGCTCCTGGCATGTTCGGGGAACCATATGGGATGCCAGGATTCAAACTAATGACCTTCTGCATGAAAGGCAAATGCCTTACCTCCATGTTATCTTTCAAGGTCTCCTCAGATAGGTCTTTTTATTTAAAAGTTTTCATGCTTTTGCTCTGTTTTTCCTGGCAGTTTTTCTGACTTATTATTACCCTGGCCAATCCTATCTCTCTGCCTTGAGCAAATTAAATATATTTATGATAACAAGGTCTTTTAATTAAAACAAAAGTCTCCCACAAAGACACTTTCTGGCATTTAGATTTTTAACACTCCAGAATACATAGGAACAGTTGTTACTATTTATGGCCTGTGGCATTTTAGGTTTTCTGAAGATATTGGACCCTACCACTGAGAACTTTAAGAAGCATTCATTTGTTTGGCTAGACAAATATCTGAATTTCCTGATAGAGTATTAAAATCCTAGAGATTTAGTTAGTTGCTTTGCAAAAATTCCAATATGTGCTGGAAGGATTAAGGCAGACTCATAAAAGGCATTCTTATGTATATTCATTTGCCTGCCTTGCAAAGACTGAGTCTTACAGAAAAACTTTATAAAAACAGCAGTTATTGTATTGTATCCCCTGTATTGTCTAATAATAAGTGCAGCCTTGATACACTTTTAAAGGTTTGGAAAAATTATTTCTTTTAAATTTAAATCATGTGTATATAAAGTGTGATTGAATTTATGCTGTTTTAAAGAATAATATACATTGGACAATAAATATTAAATATTTTAGGGTTAATTCAAATATATATAAATCAGGGGCCGGGCGGTGGCGCTAAAGGTAAGGTGCCTGCCTTGCCTGCGCTAGCCTTGGACGGACCACAGTTCGATCCCCCGGTGTCCCATATGGTCCCCCAAGCAAGGAGCAACTTCTGAGCACATAGCCAGGAGTAACCCCTGAGCGTTACCGGGTGTGGCCCAAAAACCAAAAAAAAAAAAAAAAAAAAAAAACCAAATATATATAAATCAAGTTAAAATTGACATCAAATCATAATGAATGGTATTAACTTTACTTATATATAATACATATAAAGGGTGCAAATTATAATTAGAAATGTTGACTGAAAGAATAATTTTTTTTTTTTTTTGGTTTTTGGGCCACACCCGGCGGTGCTCAGGGGTTACTCCTGGCTGTCTGCTCAGAAATAGCTCCTTGCAGGCACGGGGGACCATATGGGACACCGGGATTCGAACCAACCACCTTTGCTCCTGGATCAGCTGCTTGCAAGGCAAACGCCGCTGTGCTATCTCTCCGGGCCCAAGAATAAATAATTTATAAAAGAAATGTAGAAAGGCAATAAATATACAAAACATGTTAGTCATATAAGAAACCAGGGAATATCTAGTTAAACAATGAGATATATTTTTAAGATCATGAATATGAAAGGGTTGAAAAGATAATATAATAGATAGGGTTTGTGCCTTGCACCCCCAGAACCCTATATGGTATCCAGAACCTACTAAAAGTGATTGCTGAGCACAGATACAGGAGAAAGCACTGTGCACAGCTGGATGTGGCTGAAAAACAAACAAAAAATTTTAAAGATAAAAACAAAAGAAAACCTCACCTTGTTGAAAAGCATTGGAAATGCATATTTGTTTCAGCAATGCTGATGAGAGGAGTAGAGAGAGCCTTTTCAGACAACAATTTGTCAACATAAATGTATACTTTAATCAATTAACAACTTAATTGTTGCTTCATTTTATAAAATCACATAACATATAATTCATTTACATATATACACCTACACTATGTATATAGGTAAGTAGTTTCATCAAATAAAGTTCTCCATGTAGATTGACTCCTTTTATAAAAAATTTCTCCATAGTTTATGAACTTGGTCAGTAACATTTTACTCACAGTAAAACTTACTTCAAAACGGGGATCATGGGCCCGGAGAGATAGCACAGCGGTGTTTGCCTTGCAAGCAGCCAATCCAGGACCAAAGGTGGTTGGTTCGAATCCCGGTGTCCCATATGCCCCCCCCCCCCCCCCCGTGCCTGCCAGGAGCTATTTCTGAGCAGACAGCCAGGAGTAACCCCTGAGCACCGCCGGGTGTGGCCCAAAAACCAAAAAAAAAAAAAAAAACAAACAAAAAACAAAAATACAAACAAACAAAAAAAACAGGGATCATGTTTTTGAAATCATGCAGCTGTTTATCAATTAAGGTTATGTAACTATTCTTTCAGTGAAGTTCTCAACATCTTTTTCTAGGACCAATTTCCATCAAAAGAAAGGAATTTATTTGCTGACTCATAGGAAGCAATTCTCTGTTAAAATTAATCATGAAATTCAGAAATTGAATAAGACCTGTAAACTTTATTTCAAATACTTGTGTTCTTGACATTTTAGCAATTCTACAATTGCCTCTTTTACTAAGGTTTTAAGCCCTTCAAAGTCATTTACAATGGTTAGAATAAACTTCTACCAGATTCTCTCTTTTTTTTTATTGAAGCCATTGTGATTTACAAAGTTTATCAGAGTTTGGTATCAAACACAAAATGAATCAGGGCCAATACCACCACTAATATCTACATCTCTCCACCAATGTTCCCCAAGTGCATTCCATACTATTCCCCCTGCAACCCAGTCTGCCAATATTACAGACCCAAATGTTTAGATTATTAAAGTCAATTTCATTGCTGTTGGCTTTGGTAGGGATATTTAATTTTGTCCTTTTTAACACCACCTATGTATTTGAAACAACTTGGCCTTTCACATACATCCTTTTATAATTGGTTTTTCTCTTTTTCCACTCAATTTCTTTCTCCTTGCTAGAACCTGGAACTAAGGGTATTCAAGACAACTTTTATTTAAACCATTGCATTTTTTCAAGCAGATAGTCTAAACACACATAGTAATGTCATTCTGTATTTATCCTTCTTCTGGCTTACCTCATTTAATATATCTTCCAGTTCCAACCATGATTGCATAATTTCTTACAGCTATGTAGTATTCCATATATATATACCAGATATTCATGATCTGTACAACAACTTTGTCTGTTGTTCACATCTAGGTTGATTCCAAGTCTTAATTATTTTATGAAAATTTCTGCATACATTCTTTTGGATAATTTTTTTTGGTAATAGGGATATGCACCCAAAAGTGGATTGCTGGATTTTATGGTAGCTCAATTTTTAGTTTACTGAGAACCCTCCATACTATTTACAATAGAGGTTGGATCATGGAGCAGTCCCATAAGCAGTAGATGAGAGTTCTTCTCTCACCACAGCCCTTCCAGTACAAATTCTTTCCCAGTATTTTTGATATGTGATATCCTCACTGGTGCACTATGATATCCATTGTTATCTTAATTTAAATTTCCCTAATGATAATTGATAATGAGCAATTTTTCATGTGCCTATTGGCCATCTATAGGTCTTCTTCTATAGGTCCTGTCCCTATTTTTATGAGGTTTTTAGGTTTTCTGGAGTTAAACTTTGTGAGTACTTGTATTTTCTAGATATCAGAACATTAAATGATGTGTTCAGTGCTAAATTTTTCTCCTATTCAGTTAGCTGTCCTCTAATTTTTTACCATATTTATTTTGCCATACAGAAAGTTTTTAGTTTGATATAGACCTATTTATTTATATTTAATGCTACAGCCATGTCATTGGCATCCTATCATCAAAAACTTCATTGAGGTCTAAGTCTTGAAGCGTTCTGCCTATGTTTTATTCAATGAACTTTATGGATTTGAGTCTAATCTCATGGTCTTTAATGCTCTTTGTATTGACTTTTTTGAATGGTGTGAGGAATGGATCAATCTTTAGTTTCTTACACGTGTATATTCCATTGTTCGAACACCATTTGTTGGAGGGACTCTATTCATTTCAAGTTCTTGTATTCTTTGTCAAAAATTAATTGACTATGTAGTTGGGGGGTTGTCACTGGATATTCTACTCTGCCCATTGGTCTTAAAATCTGTCTTTGTTTCAATTCCATGGCCTTAGGTTGCACTGCTCTTTGGACACCAACTGTCATTGACCACTGCTTGTCAAAGGCTGAGCAGGCACAACACTGACAAAAGAGGTTTTTCTGAAAACTGGGTTTAAAGAAGGATGTGGCAGGTTAGAAAGGCAAGGGGCCTTTAACAAACCCCTTTAATTTTGGACCAGGAAAAGATTCAGAGAGAGGACTTGGAAAAAGGATTAGGCAGGAGGAGCAACAGGAAAGTCCAGCCAGCAGTTTTTCCAGTCAAGCCATTTGGGAAATGCAGCCAGATTCTGGGTGAAACAGCAGAGGCAGGGTCAGCCCCTATACCAGCAGCAAAAGTCAGCACCCACACCTTCCCAATAGAGTTGCATACCTAACCCAAGACAACTGCCACTACATGAGAGTTAACTGGGATCCATATTAAAAGGACAGACCCCTTTTATAGCTGTTACAGAAGTTTTAACCATGCTGTTTTAATCACTATGGTTTGTATCAGAGTTTCAAGTTAGAGATGCCTCTCCATTTCTTGTTTATATTTTTTAATGTGAATTTTGCTATCTTAGATCATTTATGTAACAACCCAAACTTTATAACTAATTGCTCTAAGTCTTGAAGAATATTATCTGAATTTGAATATGAATTGTATTCAATCTATATAAGATGATCATTTTGCTAATATCAATTCTTCAAATCTGTAACATGGAATGTTTTTCCATTTCCTTAGGTTTTCTTCAATTTATTTCTAAAATGTTTTTAATTTATTATGGTATAGGTCTCGCCTCTCTTTTTAGGTTGATTCCCAAGTACTTGGTAATTTTGGACACTATTTTAAATAAGATTGAATCTTTGACTTATTCTCCTTTGAGTTGTTATTTGTATAAAGGAATGCAACTGTCTTTTATGTATTGATAATTTGTAGTCAGCCACTTGCTTATATTGGTTTATTGTTTCTAGGAACATTTTTGTGGACTATTAGGGGCCTTCTATATTTATCATCATGCCATATGCAAATAAAGCTAGTTTAATTTTCTCTTTTTTCAATTTGGACTCATTTGATTTCTTTCTCTTATCTGATTGCTATTATTGCTAGGACTTCTAATACTATGTTGGATGAGTGGAAACAGTGGACATCCTCGCCTAATGCCTGACATTCTGGAAATGCTTTCAATTATTTGCCATTAAGAATGACCTTGGCGGGGCTGGATAGATAGCATGGAGGTAGGGCAGTTGATTGCATGCAGAAAGACGGTGGTTCGAATCTCGGCATCCTATATGGTTCCCCAAGCCTGCCAGGAGCGATTTCTGAGTGCAGAGTCAGGACTAAATCCTGAGCATGGCTGGGTGTGACCCCTCCAAAAAAAAAAGAATGACCTTGACAATGAGTTTTTTTATAGATAGCTGTTACTATCTTAAGGATGGTTTCTTCCACAGCTATTTTGCTGAGGGTTTCATCATGTATTGGTATTGTATTTTTGTCAAATACTTTTTCTGCATCAATTGATATGATCATATAATTTTTGTCCTTTCTTTTACTGATGTAGTGTATGATGTTGATTGTTTTGTGTATATTGAACCTTCCATGCATCACTGGGATGAAAGCCACTTGGTGATGATGTATAATATTTTCGATATGTTGTTAGATTTGTTTTGATAAGATTTTGTTAAGAATTTTTGCATCAATATTCATCAGTGAGACTTGTTTATAGTTTCCATTTTTTGCTGTTATAATGATCAGTTTTGGAAATTAGTGTAATTTTAGCTTCATATAAAGTATTAGGGAGAAATTCCATCTCTTCAATATTTTGGAAAAAAGTCTGCAGATCAATGGCAGTAACTCTCTCTGAATGTTTGATAAAATTCACCAGTAAACCTATCTGGTCCTACATTTTATTCTTGTGAGATTCTAAATTTTTGTTTTAATTTTCTTACTTGTGATTGGCTTCTTTATGTTTTCAATTTGCTCCTTATTCAGTTTTGAGATGTCATATGCTTTTAGAAATATGTTTATTTCCTTGACTTAGAGCTCAAGTGATAGGACATTGACTATCCAACCCCAAACTCCAGATCTTATCCTTAAAACAGACATAGTTCTCTGAAACCGCACCAGGAATTAATCTCCTACCCTAGGGGGGAGGCCCTAATACCACTCTGGCATCAACTTGAGCCAGGGTAGGTTCATATGACAACCTGATGACAAGAAAATAGCAACAATCTTTATCTAAGGGCAGGTTGCCATACCTCACCACCTAATGGTGAGATAAAATTAGAAAACCCTCTGTTCTAGGATCTGTGCAAAAACCAGATAACTAATTATGGAAGACTGACTACAACAACTGCACTGAGCACAAACTTTTCTGGCACCATAAAGAAAAACTCTATCCTAGGCTTTGTCCTAGGATCTGTGCAAAAACCAAGATATCTAATTACAGAGGACTGACTTTGACAAACACAACTGAGCAGAACTTTTCCTGGCACCATAAAGAAAGATCTTGGGGTTTGACAACTAACATGTATGGAACTATAGTCAGTTTCATGACAGTATGCTTCAAGGTTGGAGATACTCTGTATCTCTTATGCCAAGGAAATTTTTTTTCGAATTTCTCCAATATTTACAGCACCTATGCAAAAAAACCCAATAAAATAAAAACAACAATAACAAAAAATCGTGCCACATCTGCATCCCCATTTTTTATTTTTCTTTATTTATTTATTTATTTCTTTATTTATTATTTTTATTTTATCTTTCTTTTTCTTCTTTTAATTTTATTCATATTATACTTTTTAGACAGGGGCTCCTGCCTGCTTTTTTCTTGGTGTATACACCTGAAATAGAGTGGGATACAGAACAGTGGTCAGGATATATGGCAGGATGTGAAAGTAGATTGGGGAAGACCTTGCTGGTGGCACTTTGCTGACTGTCTTGAGGTTCTCGGTTGATATGAGAGACCAAAAAGTCCCTTGCTAGCAGATGCACCTGAGATGAGGCATGAGAAAAAATGGCTATTTTGATATTTTAACTCCTTTCCCATTAATATGTTTTCTTAGTAACATCTAAAATATTATTTGTTATACTTTTTAAACTTTGCCTATAATCATAGATCATTGCAGTTACGGTCTCATAAATATATTTCTTAAATAATTAGACTTGAATATCAAATTGCTCATAAATCTGTGGTTTAAGCAATAGATGGTTTCTTAGTAGTCATAAAAACACTAATTACTTTGTATATTTCCATCAGAAAATTCTAAATATCCAAGTGAGTAAGTCAGTAAGAAGTAAATAAATAAGTAATATAATAAAATACATAATAATAAATAAAATAATAAAAGTAATCCTTTGAAAATCATCTTTTCCCTCGGAGATGTAATAGTGGCTTGGAATGGCCAGCAAACAATATTGTGAATGTCAGCCCAAGACATTTTTTCCCACACCCTCTGGTTTAAGACTCTTTCTCTGCCTGTAGTTGACCATGGTTTGATTTCTGGCACTGTATTGAGTCCCTAGTTCTGCCAGGTGTTACACCTACGCACAGACATTTGAAGATAATTGGGTGTGGTCCACTTTCTCTCTTTTATCAAATATACCAGCATCTAGAGTTGTGTGTGTGTGTGTGTGAGAGAGAGAGAGAGAGAGGAAGAGAGAGAGAGAGAGTCAGAATAATTTAAATACAATTTTCATAATGGTAAATGAACACTGTCATCAACTTAAATTCATCAGTTGGATTACCCCTTATTAAGAATTAATTTTATCTTTGATGAATTTTAGCCAGATATTTATGCTCTCGCCAGCCATGAAAGTCCTTGATAATATCTTTTTACAACATAATTCTGTTCCATCAATATGAAAATCTGTTCCCTAGTGGTGTTACCTCCATCAATAATCTTGGTAACAATTTGCTTCAATTTCAGCATCAACACTTCTGTTATTCTTTATTTATTTTTGGTTTTGGAGCCAAACTCCACTGTGCTAGGTAGTTACTCCTGTCTTTGCACTCAGAGGTCACTCTTGGCAGTGCATTGGGGACCATATGCAATGCTAGGGATCAAACTCTGATTGTCCACATGCAAGGCAAACACTCTACCCTCTGTAGTATGGCTCTGACACACGACATTTTAAAACATTTTTTAATTGATTGTGACACTGAAATGTACAATATTATTAACTGTACACATAGTTTCCTGTGTGCTTAATTTCAATAAAACTGGTGCATCACCAGATTATCCACCTCCCTCCTCCAAGGTCCCCAATAACCCATTTTACTTTGTATTCAGAGATAAAAATATATCTGTTTATTAAAGTGATAGCATCTTTGTTAAACTAGAAACTGACCTCTACTTGCTTTAGACTTTTCTTTGCTGTTTTCTTATAGCTTACAACCTCATAGAATTGAAAAGGTTGTATTTCTTTGGTTTAGGCTTTAGGTTTAAGAAGTATTGTGACTAGATCATCAAAAGTTTTGTTTCACATTCTTATCACTCATGTACTCACTGTAGTAGTTTCTTTTATTTTCTTTAACAAGTGTCATTTTTACTCTCACAGCTTTGCTAACTAATTGTCATAAAATTATCTTAGTTTCCAGTATAATGAAGTTTTCAACTTGCTTTCCTCATGAAGCTTACCTATCTTAAACTGATTCCCTAAAATATACAAGGACCATTGTAGAAATTTTATTTACCCAATTGCAATATTGCATGTCTTTGTGAAATAAGAGAAATGGAAAAGGACAGTGGAATGTATTATTTGTAAAGCAATAAAAAGTGTCATTTTAAATTAATTTAATTGAATTTCAATTAATTCAACATTTTTATTACTTAATAGTTTGTGATGAACCAAAATAATGATACCAAAAATATATCTCAAAAATATGGATTAAGTTTTAACACAATAAAGTTAATATTACATTAAATTAGTCATATAAAGTTTTTATTTAATAGAGCATATTAAAATTATATTTATACTATTCAAAGTACAGTGGCATTATGCCTACAAAATGCACATACATTAATCAAATGTTACATATAGATACAAAGTAAGCAATGCAAATCATCAGGAATTTTTAATTTGTGAGAAAAAGGAAATCTGAATCAGAATAAGCAAAAATGCCATAAAGAGAAGTATACTTATATAATCAGATAATAAGAGTAATAGGCAACTACTAAAATGAATTTAGAGAAGCCTTATTTATTGACATGAAAAGCTGTTGATTGCATAATTTACCATAAAATTTTGCTATAAAATTGCTCTGTAGAAAACTATTTTTAAATAAATTATAACTTCTAAAAAAATAGAAAACCTAAAAAATTACTTACAGCCAATAGCAGGTGCCAGCTGGGTTTTTTCTATATTTAGTTTATCTATAAACTCCTTTTATCCTCTGATGTCATCTGAGTGTTAGCTTTTTTTAATGGGTGGTTACTTGCAAGAAGACTCCACAATATTTTAAAAATCTACATATCTGTCCTTAAGACTATGTAATAAAGCAGCACTGTAAGCAGGTTAAAACTGACATATTTTGGGCCCGGAGAGATAGCACAGTGGCGTTTGCCTTGCAAGCAGCCGATCCAGGACCTAAGGTGGTTGGTTCGAATCCCAGGTGTCCCATATGGTCCCCTGTGCCTGCCAGGAGCTATTTCTGAGCAGACAGCCAGGAGTAACCCGTGAGCATCGCCGGGTGTGGCCCAAAAAGCAAAAAACAAAAACAAAAAAACAAACAAAAAAAAACCTGACATATTTTAATCATAAATATGTAGGGAAGTTTCCTGAGAATATCTACATATGTCTTCAACATTATATATATATATATTCATATATATTTTCCCATGACTATAAATTGTACAAGTTTTACGAGTTTGTCAAATTAATATTTTCTAAGATAAATACTTGGATGCTGAACACAACCTGTAGCTCATTTAAAATATACAAGAAATGGGACCAGAGCAGTAGCCCATGTGGTAGGACATTTGCCTTGCATGCGCTAACCTAGGACAGATCGCAGTTCCATCCTCCAGTGTCCCATATGGTTCCCCAAGTCAGGAGCGATTTCTGAGCACATAGCCAGAAGTAAACCCCTGAGAGTTATTGGTGTGCCCAAAAAACCAAAAAAAAAAAAAAATCCAAGAAAAATAGGGTTAGAGATAGAGAGATACATAGGTTATGGAATAAGTATAATTGAGTTTGCTCATTGTAAAGACATGACAGATTATTTTTTATTTTTAAATATTTTGATAATATCTTTATTTAAACACCGTGATTACAAACATGATGTAGTTGGGCTTCAGTCACTAAAAGAATAACCCCCCTTCACCAGTGCAAAATTCCCATCACCAATGCCCTCCATCTCCCTCCTCCCACACCCCCTGCCTGTATTCGAAAGAAATGGCAGGTTTTAAAAGTGAGAAATGAAGGACCTACACTTTATTTGAAAGTTCTTGATGGAATGGTAGGAATGTGGTTCTTACTAAGACATATTAGTCAACTCAAGTTAAAAATAGGGAAAATCTGCAACTATCCATGAGGTTCTTATCAGATAAAAGGAATACTTAGAGGAAGATCATGAACAGCAGGGAAGAGATAATTATAAACACTGCAGGGAAACCCAATTTAAGAACTTATCGTTTGGGGTGCTTGCCTACACAAAAGTGCTAATATCATTTTGCAGCTCTTAGGGATGCCTCACTAAGCAAAATAGATGCCAAGTTAAAATTTTTTTGAATAACTAAATTATTACCATTAGCTATTTATTACAGTTTTGAAGTCTGTCACACATATTTTAGAAAAAATTAAAATATACATATATTATGAAGCAAAGACAGTTTAGGAAAATGGTAATGCACAAGAATACAATGAATTGTATGCTTGGACAATTTCCACTAACTGATTCTGAGATTCCATTCCTAAGTGGAAGTTTCAGCAATATCATTTAAACAAAAGCAGAGAATAATCACAAAAAGAAAATACAGCTTCATTTTACCTACATCATTCACTCTCCAAATGGAATAGTCCAATATAAAAAATTATCTTCCACCTGCCTCCCAGTTAGGGGGGGAAATAAGGGAGGCACCAAGACCAAACAGTTTGCAAGACTACTAAGTAGTAAACTAGGTACAGAGGGGACCACATACGGTGAGGGAGGAGGATATGGGAGGTAGGACGAAAACGGAGGTGTAGGGAGGACAAATCGGTGATGGGAAGCCCCTGATTTTATGTAAATATGTACTGAAAATATTATTGTCAACAATATGTAAGCCACTATGAGCAAAATAAAAATTATATTAAAAAAGGAAGCCCTTTCAAAAATCTAATAAAATACTTAAAAATAAAAATAAAATAAAAAGTATCTTCTCAGCTTAAAAAAATTCTTCCTAATAATTAAAAATATTTCAGCGTATTATATTTTCCTGAAAAATAGATAATGCCACCCCAACCCAGGTTGAGAAGTAAAAATCTTTCCCATATAGAAATCAATTAATATCTGAAAAAGTGATCAGTTCTTTAAATATGCACAAGCAAGTTACTACAGGGAAAATAAAGTACCAGAAAGCACATCTTTATATTTTGAATATAGTTAATCTCTAGTAATTGGCTTTAAATATATAAAAAACTAGGCATTTTTATAATTAATTTGAAATAGTAAACAGATGTTTAGAGATATGCAAAGCTATAGGTAATAAATTAAATAAAACATGAATTAAAACAATAAATACACTACCCATTTAGGATATAGAAAACATTAAACAGAATTTTTTTTTGGTTTTGGGGCCACACCCAATGACACTCAAGGGTTACTCCTGACTCTGCATTCATAAATTGCTCCTGGATAGGAGGATTATATGGGACACCAGGGAATCAAACTGTGGTCCATCCTAGGTCAACCACGTTCAAGGCAAATGCCCTACCACTGCACCATCACTCGGGCCCCAATGCTGTGCTATTTTAATGGCTATTGCTTTGTAGTACAATTTAAAGTTGGGAAAAGTGATGCCTCCCATCTTCTTTTTCCTAATGGTTTTCTTAGCTATTCATGGGCATTTATTGATCAAAATGATTTTCAGTAGTGTTTGATTCACTTCTTTGAAGAATGCCATGGGTATACTTAAAAGGATTGCATTAAATATGTACAATGCTTTGGGGATTATTTAAATTTTAATTATGTTAATCCTTCCAATCCATGAACAAGGTATGTGTCTTCATTTCTTGTGTCCACTTTTATTTCTTGAAACAGTGTTTTGTACTTTTCTTTGTATAGGTTCTTCACCTCTTTAGTAAGTTGCTCCAAGTACTTAAATTTCTGTGGCACTTTTGTGAGTGGGACTATTATTAATATCTATTTCTCTTCTATAATTATTGTGTATAAGAAGGCCATTGATTTTTGTATGTTAATTTTGTAACCTGCCACTTTGCTATATAAATTTACTGTTTCTAGAAGTTTTTGGTAGTCTTTAGGGTTTTCTAAATATAGTATCATGTATCTGCAAACAATGATTTCTTTCTTTCCTATCTGGATACTCTTGATATCTTTTTCTTGCCTAATTGCCACAGAAAGTACTTCCAGTACTATGTTGAATAGGAGTGTCAAGAGGAGCCAGCCTTTTCTTGTGCCATATTTTAGAGGAAAAGCTTTCAGAATTTCCCTCTTGAGTATAATATTTACCATGGGTTTGAGGCTTTGACTTTATTGAGAAAAGTTTCTTCCATTCCCATCTTGTTGAGAGGTTTATTTTTTTTAATCATGAATGAGTGTTGGATCTTATGTGCTTTCTCTGCATCTATTGATATGATCATATTTTTATTTTGTTGATATGGTAAATTACATTGATTGGTTTGCATATGTAAACCATTCTTGCATATCTGGATATATGCAAGATATACAGAATTTAACAAGGAAAGAACATCTAACCTCATTTAAAAATGGGGAGAAGAGGGCCCGGAGAGATAGCATGGAGGTAAGGTGTTTGCCTTTCATGCAGGAGGTCATCAGTTCGAATCCCGGTGTCCCATATGGTCCCCCGTGCCTGCCAGGAGCAATTTCTGAGCATGAAACCAGGAATAACCCCTGAGTGCTGCCGGGTGTGACCCAAAAACCACAAAAAAAAATGGGGAGAAGAATTGAACATAGATATACTTAAAGAAGTAATATAGATGACTAAAATCCACATGAAAAAATGCTCCACATCACTAATCATCAGGGACATGCAAATCAAACAACAATGATGTATCATCTCATGCCACAGAGACAGGCACACAACACAAAGAAAAAGTACGATCAGTGCTGGCAGGGATGTGGGGAGAAAAGAACTCCTATTCACTGCTGGAGGGAATGCCATTTTGTCCAGCCTTTCTGGAAAACAATATGGAGATTCCCTAAATCCCTAGAAATTGAGCTCCTGTATGATCCAGCAATACCACTATTAGGGATATACCCTAGAAACACGAAAACACAGTACAAAAATACCCTTTGCACAGCTATGTCCATTGAAGCTCTATTTATAATGGCCAGAATATGAAAACAACCTAGATGCCCAACAACAGAGTCACTAAAGAAACTGTGATACATATATACAATGGAATATGGAAAAATATATGTACAGTAACTTTCATTACAATGCAATAGCCAATATATAAAATCAAACTAAAGGCTGCTAATAAAAGAATGGATAAAGTTATAAAGTATTATCTATTTTATCATATATCTATATTCAGTGAATGCTATTTAATCATAGGAAAGGTATTTTTATTTTTGAAAACTTTCATAAAACTTAAAAATTATATTATGTAAAATAAATCATACAGAAAATAACAAATGGCATAGATATCAATTTATATATGCTAATGAAGACTAAAAGAGGTGAATCAGAGAAAATTAGAGTTTATGGTGTTTGATAAGACCTTTAGAATACTGGGAATAGAGAAATTGTTCAAAATAGTAATATTCACAAATTCTTGGGATCCAATGTACATTCATATAATTATAGCTAATAAAATTGCATTACATACTTGAATGGCAATAGGAATAAAAACTTCTATGTTCTTTCTTACAATATAAAATAATTAAATATATATTGTGATGGAGGTATTACTTATATTAATTTTACTTGCTACTAATTTTAATAACTTCTCAACAAACTAAAATATACAAAAAAAGAGTAAAAATAAACAATGAAAAATGTTAGTTCATCATGGTATCAGAAGACATGCACATAAACACAAACACACACATTTTTATAATTAGCTATCTTTATACTTTACATAATACCAAATAAAGAGAAAAATAATTCTCCTAAGAAGTTTTTGAAACATTGAATTTTCATTTTAATATTAGAGTACAAGAATATAACAACTCAATCTGAAACACAGTTTCATATCTGTCTTGGGTACACAATGGACACATTAATGTCAAGTATCATTTATCTACCATAAGTTCCATGCTATTCTCTCTACAGTCAGAACATACATCAATTCTCATAATGATCCTGAAAAGTAAGGAGTGTTGTCTTCAAAAGATTTGGCTTAGAGAATTTCAGTGACTTACTCAATTTCACATTCTATTAAGTGTCAGAATTAGGAAAGTCTGATTCAGAGTAGTTATTCTTCACACTTCATTAAACTTATAGGGATGAGGAAAACATAATTAGCATCTTAGATGTGCTATTTGTATGTCTCATGGTCTTTGCTCTTTAAAATAGAAGTAAATCTATTTTCTCCAATGTTAATAGTATGCTTGAACAAAAGATAAAAAATAAGTATATTTTTAACTGTATTTTAATCTGAAGGCTTTTATTTTCTAAGGAGAGAGTAGGAATGAATCACTGACACTTTATATGTACAGTATCTACTGCTACCAGTAAACAAGACAATTATTATTATAGATATTGTGTTTCTTACCTATACTCAAGAAAGATAATTTTCTTTTTTTAATGGCCTCTACTTATGTGTTGTTCAGCCTCAGAGGATTTTATCTTACTTCCTGGTTAAAAAAAAATCTCTTCACTGAATATACATGTCTTTTCTTATTTTGGGGTCAGACCCAGCACTGCAGGCAGGGGTGGAGTGGTGGGGATGCAGTAGTGACTTCTCAAGGACCTCTTAGTAGGTTAGTAGGTCTCTAGCATATAAAGCATGATACAGAGGTTAGATTCCACCAACAGTGAATTAGAATTCCTTTATACCCATAACCCTGATTGTTCTTATTCTTTGTGATGTGTGCCAGGTCCTGTGGCATAAGTTGATACTTCATTGTTGTTTGATTTTTCTCCCCATTTCTGATAGGGTTAGATGATATTTTCTTGTTAAATTTTGTTAGTACCTTGATTATCTTAGATATTAGCCCCTTAACTGATGGGTATTGGGTAAATAGTTTCTTTCATTCTTGTATAAGATGGGTTTTGGATAAATTATTCATCTCATGCCCTTGGTGGCTTTTGTATTCTAATAATCATAATATAGTCCCATTTGTTTATCTCTGCTTCTGTTTCTTTGAACAGTACTGTTTCCTCCTTGAAGATAACTTCTGTCTCAATGTCATGGAGTGTTTAGTCTATGTTTTCTTCTATATACCTTATAGTTTCAGGCCTGATATTAAGAACATTAATCCATTTTAATTTAACCTTTCCTCACTCAATTTTACAGTTTTTGCCCCTTTATCAAAGATTGTGTGTCTAGGGTTCATATATGCCAGATTATCTTGATTTAACTATAGGAGGTTATAGAAGTCCAAGATTTTATCCTTATCTTCCAGGTTCTCCTGTTTTGTGCCATAAAGTTTCTCAAAGTAATCTCTGATTACCCTGTGAATTTCTGTAGTGTATGTAATAATGTAGTGTAAGTGTAAGTAATCTACCTCCTTTTCATTTCTAATTTGGTTTATTAGGGTTTTCTCTCTCCCTCTGTCAGTTTGGCTAATGGTTTTTTGATCTTGTTTATTTTTTCAAGGAATCAACTTTCACTTTAATTGATCTGTTGAATTAATTTTTGTATTTCCAGTTCATTTCTACTCTAAAATTTTTTATTTCCTTTTATCTGACTAATTTTTGTTGGTTTTGTTGTTCTATTTCCAAATTTTAAGCTGTACCATTAAATCACTTCTGTAGGCCCCTTTTTCCTTCCTGATGAATGCTTGTATTGTTATAAATTTTCCTCTTAATACTACCTTTGCTGTGTCACAAAATATTTGATAAAATGTGTTTTCATTCTCATTTGCTTCAAGTAGTCTTTTGATTTCCTCTTCGATTTCATCTCTGACCCACTGATTGTTCAGTACTAAGTTGCTTAATTTCCATCTTTTAAATTTTGTTCTGTGTGTTTGTTTGTGATACACTTCTAAGAAGAATGACCAAGGTACAGTGAAGAATGTATACACAGTTTTCTGGGGCTAGAGAGCCCTAATATCTACTAAGCCATCCTCTTCCATTACTTTCTTCAGATCTAGTATTTTCTGATTGGGTTTTAGCTTGGCTGACCTATCAAGGCCTGATAAGCAGTGTTGAAGTCTTCTATTACTGTGTTATTATTGATATTTGTCTTCAGATATGTCAGCAATTATTTTAAATCATTTCTGGTCTCTCAGTGCATAGAAGCTGAAGCTTTATCATTTGAAGCAATTACAGCCATCAGTAGGGTCATAATCCTTGGTGTCCATGCACATATTCTGGCATATGACAGACTCAATTGAGATTTCACATACAATCAGCATAATTGCCAGCAGTCTTAGTAAATAAACTTGTTCAAACAAGTTCTTACTGAAAGTCTGAATAATTAATGATTTTTGACCAAATCCTCTTACATGATTATAAAGAAAACTTCAGGTTTTGTGGAGAATGTCGATAATCTTGTTGTATTATAGTATAATCCTTTTAAGTGCATGGCTTTATGATTTTTTGTGAGCTAGAGAAATTGAAATGTACAAGTACTGAATGCATCAGGACATCTAAGAGATCATTTTAAGTGAGGGGAGTATATTATTAAAGATTATAGAATGGGCTGGAGCAATAGCTCAATGGATAGGGCATGCTAGGAGTGATTTTTGGATTCCAGGAGTAGCCCCTGAATCTGTTGGGCATGGCCCCAAAACAAAACCATAACAAAGAAAAATGTGGTAGAATGACTATCTTATATGCTCATTACTCTACAAATATTTATTGCTTATTCACTCAGCAAAATTTTACTGAGAATTGATTCAAACCATCAGCAAGCAAGTGAGCAGCAGTATTTTTCTAATATTCTTTTTGTCACAGTGGATCCTCATTTCTGCCATTAAAAATTGCTATTGTGGGCAGGAGCAAAGCACAATGGTAGGAACTTTGCCTTGCATGTGGCTCACCTGGGATGGACCCATGTTCGATCTCCTGCATCCCATATGGTCATGCAAACCTGCCAGGACTATTATCTTAGTGCAGAGCAAGGAGCACCCCCTGAGTGCCACTGGGTATGGCTCAAAAAAAAACCCAAAATTGCTAGTGAGATTAACATAATCTAGACTGTTTATTATTATATAACCATTATTCTTGTATTCAATATTATCACTTAATATTTTTTTAACTTAAAATAAAGATGTTTTTAAAGCAACTGAACTAAAGTGGGCCCTAGATTTGGTGTCCTAAATGAGATAATGGATCTAGAGTTGAAGGGCAGCTTGGTTAGGCTGTCACCATTTGAGCCTACTTCTTATACACATACCAGTGAAGATATAAGAATGAGATATCACTTGTCTCTACTTTAATACAAGGTGTAGTCCATACTGAGGCATAATCTTGTGGAAAACAAATAAGGTAGTGTTTTATTCTTATCAAGCCTCTAGATCAGGAAAGAACTAGTTACATCTTGAAGGTTCCCACCTCTTCACTAATACAAATTCTAATTTTTTTAATGATTAAAATATGCTCCCATTTGCTAATGCATTGTCTGCAGAAGGAAAAAGAAAAAAATATATTGGGAAATATCTATTACATAAATCAAAGATCTATTTTTAAATTTCTAGGGTACACATGGGGGAGTATTGGGTATGAGGAATTATAAACAAAACAAAATTAGCAAAATGATTTAATATGTAGGTGAAGTAAACTGTCTTCTGCTCATATGCATACTTGAAACAAATGATAATATAAAAATGAAATAAAATAAAAATAATAATGTCAATTTCCATTTTTAAGCTATAGTGTTCTCCTAGCAACAGGAAAAGATCTAGAATTTTCTGGATCATAGCTTGATATTTTTAACTCAGAAAGCTTCTGTTACTTCCCAAAAAAGATATTTGGTTACAGGTATCTCTGATAAAATCATTCATTTAATGCTCTTGAGTCTGCTGAAGCCAAAAATAAACAATGTTCATGGCCTCAGCCCAAACTCAGGCATTAAAAAAAATATTTTTACTGACACCCAAAATGACTAAGTGATAAGCAGAGTGTGTTTTTTTTTAATGGTCTCTTAGGTTTGGCATGATACAGCACATCACAGCTGGTGAAAGATACCACTTGACTTCCCTAGGAGATTCAATTCAGGGTAGGGAAAAATAAAACAATAAAGTTGCCACTGCAGTAGTTCTTCACTTTGTGAAATGTAGATGCCTCATTGCCTTGGTATATTTTGTTCTATAAATTAGTTCTTTGTCTTCTAAGAATAGAATAAAACAGATGCTTTAGACACAATAGGAATAAAAAAAGTTATTCATTTCTATGAAGAGTGCCTTTTTCCTTTCCATACACATCTAAAATTGGCAGATGTCGCTCTGATTATGGATTATGAATGTTATCAACATGGATTCTATTTTCTCATAAGTAGCATCCATTCTTTTTTTTCCCTATTCTTTGGTTAATGTGCAGGCTCTCAGCAAATGTACCAAATGTAATGATTAATGTTAGCAATGTTGTGTGTTGCACACTGGCACAGTGGGTGTGGATAAACATTTAATCTGGTGGATTTTAGTAAAGCAAAGTGTGCTTCATTCTGAGTGAGCCTCATTCAGTCAGTTGAAAATTTGAACAGAGCAAAACAAAAATCTCAATCCCTGAACAGGTTGTAAATGTTTAAAAGACTGCCTTTTTGATACCTAATATCTTATCCATGAATTCTATCCAATAAGAAGGAATCAATTCATTGTATTAAATATATAGAGATAAATTTATATTTATTAAATATATAGATTAAATATATATGGTATATATTAATATATAAATTAAATATGTATAAGGACATATTATAGTCTGTTATTTATAATATATAGATTTATTTAGACATAATTACAGATATAAATGTAGATATGGAGTGATGATGAAATAGAGTGAGTTGACAGAGATGGGAAAAAAAGTAATCCTATTCCTACTATATCAGAGAAAGGTGAGTAGCTCATTTGTCTAAGCACTTTTGTTCCTTCCTCTACCCCTGCACTTGATTGATATAATATGTAATAATATATATAATCAAGCACCATCCTGAGACAAATTTCTTAGCAGTCATGTTTGAGGGGCTGAACTCTTAATATAACACTAGTGGCTCATGTGATATTATGGAAATGGACTTTATTATAGTTTTATCTCCAGCCTTCCTTTTATTAAATAGCATGCAGTAGGGTTTGTTAAAAATTAATATACTTAACTTCTTAGGAAATTATGATTAATCTTCAAATTAAAAAACACAAATTCAACATATTATTTAACCTTCTCTTATTATTATTTCTGATACCTTAAGCAAATCAAACTTTGATCCTCAATTTTCTCATCTGAAAATATGAATGATAAAAATTCCTACTCCTGAAATTTCTCCTTTTTGCATTAGGGTTACACCTAGTGATGCTTAAAAAGAAAATGGCTTTCCACTCAGGAATTACTCTTTTTGATCTAGGGACTATATGGGCCATAAGTTGGCTACATGCAAGGTAAACCCCTACCTATTGAACTTTCTGGATCCCTCTAGAGATTTCTTGTAAAGAAAAAATGAAATGACAGCCCCCACTCCCAATTCATGAGATGGAATTCATCTAACTTTATTATTATGACAGCCTTTCTGGAAAGGATGTGGGGAAGAAAATGTACTAACATAAAATTAACACAAGAAGAAATCTTTTAGGCACTCTCCTTTAATGATAAAGGCTTTTATAACATGGGTGTAGTTTATTTTTGAGACTTATCTATCTCTCTATATATATATTCTTGAGCTGAATAAGTATTGGCTGATTTTATTAATATTTAAGAGAATATGGTTTAAATGATTTATGTGTGAATGGATCAGAGTTAAAAACAACAGGAGATCACTGAGAACTGGGTCTTTCCCACCCTGCTACTCAGACTCCTTGTAGTCCCTCCTCTGTCTGTCTCTCCAGTCTTGGGGCAGCTGAGTGCCATTTACCTTCTTATCTCTTATGGTACTGAGAAGAATGGTTGCTTTTTTACATCTGCTTAACTTTATATTTGTTAGGAGTGTCTACTTCCAAGTTCTCTACTTTTTCAGAACTGAAAATTCCTGTGCATTATTTGTATAAACTTGCATGATGGGGGCCGGAGAGGTGGTGCTAGAGTTAAGGTGTCTGCCTTGCAAGTGCTAGCCAAGGAAGGACCACAGTACAATCCCCCCCGATGTCCCATATGGTCCCCCAAGCCAGGGGAAATTTCTGAGCGCTTAGCCAGGAGTAACCCCTGAGCATCAAACGGGTGTGGCCCCCAAAACCAAAACAACAGGATAGATTCATGTTTATTTTATGTAAATACAGATAATAGAACATAGAAACCCATTTTCTTGTTGGTCCATCAGTTTAAAAGGATCTAAAGGCAATGAATCTTCAGGAGTGTCAGCATATACAATGCCAACATTTTGATTTCTTCTACTACCTTAAGTTAAAAGAAACCAAAGTTCATTGAAGAATGAAGCAGAAAATATACAATTTAGACTGGAGAGATTTTCGTGATACCAGAAATTTTTGATGTAAGCAAAAAATAAACACAAATATAGACAATAATAATAAATAAAAGAAACAAAAATCTTAAGAAAAATAGAGTTGGAGACACAATACAGTAGGTAATTATTGCACAGCTGTATATTCATTCCCTGGTATCCCATATGGTCCTAAAGCCCTTAAAGGAAAGATCCTTTATTGTCAGAATAAGCCCTGACCACTGCCAGGAATGGTCCAAAGAAAAAACAAAAGCAACCAATTACAAGATAACAGCGAAATCAGAAAACATATTGTCTCAAAACTGTCAAATCAAAAACAAATCTGAGAAACTGTCATAGCAAAGAGAAAGTTTAAGAGACTTGTTAACGAAATATACAATGGATTTTGGAATACATGGGAAAGAAAGAAAGGGTAGTCAGAAATATGTGGACCACACAATAGTGTATCAGTATTGAATCATATTTGTTTATTTGTGTTTTGTTCGCTTATTACCCTTTGAATCATAATCAGCAATGTAAGGGCTTACTTCTTGCTTAGTATTCAGGGATTATTCCTTGTAGGTCTAGGGACACTATGGAGTATTGAGACTCAAATCTATATTATAGAATATAGACCGTTTTTACAAATTTCCTCAAAGCATGAGCATTGATTTTCAGGAATTATGCTATTTACCCTATTTATTTACTAATTCGCCCAATAAAAATTTCTGAGAATTTTGAGAATTTCTATTTCTGATTCCAACCTGGCTTTATATTGCACCACTGCACAGTCATATGATTTGACTACAAACATAAAGGGGGCCACCATACATGTACACATATACATAAATACACAGTTGATCGATCAATTTGTTAATGCTGTTATCTACAATTTAGGGTGGTAGGGATAAAACTGATGTGGGACTGAGAAAGGAAAGGACTGTCCCTGTGCAACATTGTCCCTGTTTGCCAGTTGGAACTTTGTCCTGTATTTCCCAAACTCAGACACCAGACTCTTTTTTTTTTTTTTTGCATATTTTTTTTTATTTAAACACCTTGATTACATACATGATTGTGTTTGGGTTTCAGTCATAAAAGGAACACCACCCATCACCAGTGCAACATTCCCATCACCCAAGTCCCAAATCTCCCTCCTCCCCACCCAACCCCTGCCTGTACCCTAAACAGGCTCTACATTTCCCTCGTACATTCTCAATATTAGGACAGACACCAGACTCTTACCTCAGCCTGTTTTACATGGAAATGGATCAAAGTGCTTCATTGGTATAAAGAAAACAAGTATATCATAGTATGTCAATCTAAGATAGTGATATGCTACTATTATCAGCTCTCCTGTTCTAAGGAAGGGAATTAATATTCTCTTAGACACAGGGAGAAGCTGCTCTACTGCCCTCTGCCAAAAGGACAGTAAAAAAACATTAAATAAGTTACTGTAATTTCCAGTTTCTAGGAAGCACTGACAGTGAGGGCAGTCTTGGTTGTAAAAGTTCCATATATTAAATTGCAATATTCACCATCCTCAACCAGGCAGCATTTGCCACATTCCTGCCCTTTTAAATATCACAAAAACTAAGGTATTACAAAGACTGTGGGGATTTTCTTATCTAAACTAATTCTTTTATTAAGCTCTTTTTAAATCATTCAATTCTTTGTAATTCAGGGGTCATTGTTTCACCCAGATGGCCAGCGTGGATTTGCATACCAAGTGAATGGGTTTAGGAGGAATAGCAACAGTGGCCCCCAGAGTTTAGAAGTTAGTATCTTGCCTTAAGGAGTATTCATTTTCTTAAGCAGACTTTGACAGAGATGCACTTGGGATGTTTAAGGATGCTCTCTACTGTTGTAACAGATCTTGAACCCATTAAAAACTAACTTTTGCAGCTATATAGAGCTGTAAGGTGCCAATTTTTTACCCTAGCTTTTCACATGTAAAGATTTTCTGACTCTGGGGTTGAGTGATAGCAAAGCGGTAGGGTGTTTGCCTTGCAAGCAGCCAACCTAGGTCAGACCAGAGTTTGATTCCAGGCGTCCCATATGTTCCCTTGCCAAGGGCAATTTCTGAGTGCAGAGCCAGGAATAACCTCTATTTATTGCGGGTGTGCCCCCCAAATACATACATACATACATACATACATACATACATACATACATACATACATACATATTTTCTGATTTTGTCTCATCTTTGCATTTCTCCTAAGGAAAAATACAGTTACTGAGATGGTTTGAGTCGAACAAGTGAGGCCAGTTTTATTCAGATGTTATGGTCACACTGGTCCTAATATCTTCCAGATCCTAAGTGGTTTTATTTTTCTTAAGTTACATACTCGTCAGGACAAATATTCTTGATTTAATTAAATCTCTGACCTCTGTGAGAATACTGATGTTTAGAGGCACCAAAGAGAGGGCTTTACTCTCCCCCTCTTCAGTAAAGTTTGTTTCTTCCTTTAGCATCTTCTCTTCCTTTTTGGCTGTTCATCTTCATTTGACTGATTATTCTAAAACTACATAAAGTAGCAAAGGGACCACCTGGTAACCAATATAGATGCCCCTTGTCTGAGAGACTTTCTAAATTCTAAGATAACTTCCTTCCATTGTTTCAAATCTAAGTTCCTTGCAAGGGCAGTGTATAACAATGCTGTCTAGTAGCCTGAAATAGTCCCTAAAAGACTTTTAGATTTTTACTTCTGAATTGCATAATAGCAATCTTAGGAGTTGAATGCACTCCTCTTATTTGGAAATTCTCTGACTCATTATTACCCTAATTAACAAGCTTCCAGAACAATCATCCTTTGACCTTTGCTTACTTGTTGGACCTTCAGTTCTGGGTCCTTGTGGTTTTTTTCAGCTTCACTAATTTCAGTTGACCTTAGACATTTCCTACTTGTCTAGTTCCTTTTTAGAGTGCCACTTGCTGTAGTCACATCCTGGGTGAATGGGCCTGAAGTAGGGGCATTGCAAGATTAAGAAAACATTAAAGACATAATAGAGAAAACCATGATCTCAGGGGCTCCCAGCCTCATGGATTGAAAATTCTTACTGTCCTTTATGCACAGTTTTTTTTTTATTTATTGTTCAGGAATAATCAACATGGGAGGAGGGCCAGATGCTTATACTAATCAAGCCTAGACAGGGTTTTATATCTCAAAAGGGAGTATGTATGGAAGAAGAATCTAATGTAAAATCTCTGTAGATAATCCTCCTCCAGAGAAGATGGCTGACCAAAAAAGTGATTACAGGACTCCCTTTCCACAGGGTGTTTCCAGCAATACCAGCTTTCCAGTGACTGAAGAACCAAAAGACCTTTTACCCTTTTCTGCTCCTCCCCTCAGAGAAGCATCTCTAGCTAAACTTACTCATTTTGGTTGTCTTCATATAAAACATCAATTTCCATGCTTGTGCTGGGTTTGTTGTTGTTCTTGTAGTTGTTGTTGCTAGATGTCCCCACCCTCTATGAAATTATGCTACTGGCTTGCTAATGTGTTCTTCAATTCCTTTTGTACGGAATCTCATTTTCTTAAAATGTTCTTCACTGAGTTGGTTGTATTTCTTATACAGTGATTGCTAGTTTTGCTGGCAAGTGCTTGTTTAACTTCTGTTGCCAGTGTGGTGAGAGTTGAATTTCGGTCCTCATTCACCAGGCTCAAGTGTTTTGATGGCCATGGATGGGGATCTCTATCTGCAACAGTAGTTGAATTCTTTAGTTTCCCATTGTTCTTTGAGCTTTGTAGGTGTTAATGGCTGAGGTTTAGATTCTCTATTATTTGAGAGCAGATATGTTGATCGGTTTAACCTGTCAGCTACTAATAATATATCTGCTGTTCAGATTATTTTTCTTACCATGCAGTGTTATTTAAGGATGCACAGAAAACTGTCAGCTAGTTACTTCATTGAGTTAACTGAGATTTAAGACTGTATAAAAATGAAAGACATTCTTGCAATAATAATTTTCAGACACAAAAGAGAAAAGAGCTGGAAGTTCCAGCTCACCTCAGGAAGCTCACCACAAAGAGTGATGAGTTTAGTAAGAGAAATAACTACATTTTGAACTGTCCTAATAATGAGAATGTATGAGGGAAATGGAGAGCCTGTTTAGAGTACAGGCGGGGGTCGGGTGGGGAGGAGGGAGACTTGGGACATTGGTGATGAGAATGTTACACTGGTGATGGGTGGTGTTCTTTACATGACTGAAACCCAAACACAATCATGTATGTAATCAAGGTGTTTAAATTAAAAAAAAAAGACTGTTTACTGTCTGAAAAATAGGAGTTCTACATTCCACCTTCCCAGATATAAGGGATGTATATAGTTTTGCTTTCCTGCAGACAGGTAGAATACAAAAGATTTGGGTTTAAAGATCAATGGGCATGAGATGGGCCAATCTTTGGTCTAGAAGCAGGATGTCAGTGGAGGACACAAGGAGGGGTCAATCTTTGGTCTTGAGTGAGGATATGTCAGTGGAGGACAGAAGGAGGGGACTTCCAGGCTGTCAAGCATGCAGCTGTGCACAGGGTATTAAGGTAAAAATGATTGACCAAGGATCTACAGGGTACCCTAGAGGATTAGAGGATAGATAGATCTAAATCAAGGTCAATCCTTTGCCAAGGGGTGAAATACAATGATGTAAGGCAAAGTGATGGGGTCCTGAGGCTTGCAGATGGGTAGTTGCAAGGGGTTTCAGATTGGGAAAATTACTTGCAATTTTTTTCTTTTTGGGACACACCCAGTGATGCTGAGGGGTTACTCCTGGCTATGCGCTCAGAAATCACTCCTGTTGAAAGTAAATTACTGAAAAAAACTTTGTATCTCACAGTGATTCCATTAAAATTTATTTAAAAATAAAAAAAATAAAATAAAAATATTTTATTAAAAAAAAATTACTCCTGGCTTGGGGACCATATGGGACATTGGGGGATTGAATCACAGTCCATCCTAGGTTAGTGTGAACAAGACTGGCTCCGTATTGCTTGCGCCACCATTTCAGTCCCAGTTTTTTACAATTTTAATTCTCTATAGTTTGTTCCAATTTAGATTTTATTTTATATGCTTTAAAAGGAGTCCAATTTGTGGGTGTCTTTGTCCAATACTTTCAATATTTATTTATTGTATACCATGTAAGTTTTTATGTCATGTGGAGTTTTGTTTTTTTTTTTTTTGTTAGCACCATTCCTCAAATTTCAGAACTAGTTATTTCATAAACTTCAGTTGCTTAAACAAATATCTGAATTTTTAGGGGTCAGTAGGTAGTACAAGCAGCTAGTCAGCATATATACAATGTTCAGGCTTCAGCCTGACTTCTGTTAAAAGGTCTATAAAAGCTCAACCACTCAATAAAGACCACGAAACATACCTTCAGAGAATGCAACAGCAAAGTAGGTTTTATTGTCCAGACTCTAGGGCCTACTGTCCCCTGACGCAGCAGGTTTGAATTCCAGTATCATGAGTTTCTAGAGCATTGCAGGGTGTAACCCTGCATATGGGCATAAGCAGGGCACAAGCAGTACCTCATCCTCTGATCCTAGCAATGACTCTCTGGTGAAGTTGATTGAGAATCCCTGTTGAACTCCTCAAACCTTTTGAGATCCTTCTGTAGGAACCCATAAAAATATTGGTATGTTTAGTATCTATTTCTTTCTCTTGATATGAATTCAGAGTGTTTATTTTTACAGTTGCAAAATAATAACAATAAAATACAAAAATAGGAATAAACATCCAGATAAAATGCCCTTAAATGAAATTGTATTTAGTTCAGAACTTGATCATCTCACTTTTAGGCTATAAAGTGGAGGATCAACATGTTTAAGTTGATAAGATTTTTAGATCACTGAAAACAAAGATAAAGTTCTCAGGATAAGAAATTTCCTCATTTTTTCAATGTTGCTCAATAAGAACAAATTTATTTGTCACAGTTCCTTCCTGTTGATTCTAAGAAATGTGAAAGTTGCCCATAACATTAAAAATGGAAATGATGATACATCTACAGCAATGTTGCTAGAAAGTTATTTGACGCTGCACAAGTTTTATGAGTCAGCCAGATGTTCCCATGAAGAATTATTTCAAAGAAAGGAGCCCAAAACATTTTAAGCTAGCACTGTGAAATTAGCTTTCCTCCTTTAAGAAAAGTAATAGGTATTAAATTGAGACTTTATAGGTATATCTATCTATATGTTATGCTTCAGAGCAAGCCCGTGAGCCTCTTTTAGCAACTTGCTTTATCCAAATGGATGTGATGTGAGATGTTAAATATTACAAATAGTCAAATTAATTTTTATAAAGTTAGGCAAGTGGAGTCTTCAGGAAAAATGAGAACTAATCTCCTATTTAACTGCCTGATAAAATATACCTTGCATCACCAAGTTCTCTTTCATTTATTGAGAATTTAAGCAATTCAGTTATTTTGCAATGCCAAAATAGCTTGATGAGCACCGACAAATTTTAATATTAGGCCATATACTAGTTATTTTAAACATTACTCTATCAGCATTCCCTAAACTAGAATGGTGCTTAAGTATTAAAATTTTAATTAAACTAAAAATAAAATATCTATTACTTTGCACTACACTAATTTTCTCTAAAGGTATTTTTGTAGGCTTCTATATAAAGATGCATTTCTCAGACCTTCAGAATTGTGATTTAGTGGCCTATATGCATAAAAATCATTATAAGAAGAGGAAAAAAAGTTATTATTTGCTTATTAAAGAGCAAGAAATAACATGGCCCAGTTTCCATTTTTTTTAAAAATGCTTTAGTCATGAAACTTATTAGTAGAAATATTAATTGAGAAATACTGAGTCAATTTTCAGAAGGTACTAGAGGATAAACACATAGTATCTGTTTGGTTCATGAATGTTCATCTTCTGGCTATGAAAAAGGTGTGTCATTAGGTTAGAACCTTCTTCCCTAGATAATGATTAATTATCCTATAAGAAAAAATTATGCAACTTTGAGGACAAATAGTCCATGTTGTGGACATTAAATTACTTTAAAATTTATAAATTTATTTCATCTTACTCATCATAGTTAGCTTACATGTAATTTTACTAGTCCTGCTCACAGATACCATTTAAGCCTGAAGTTCTTATGATTATAACTATAAAAATCATTACTTCTAATATATTTTATAGAAATTAATGGAAAGACTATTTGAAGGCTCATCATAGAAAGGTCTTTAATTCAATTGATATTAAAATTTGTAACCACAGGACTCAACATAATGATCTTGACTTTCGTTTTTGGTAGAGAATTTGGAAACTCAAAATATTCAGCATGTTCCATCCTGCCTCTGCTCAGAAGTAACTTTGAAGACTTATTTTTGGAGATTAAATTGGACTAGATTCTATGTTAAAGAAGAAACTAAATTCCTGTACTTAATTGCAATTTATGGTATGCAATTTATGATATTGACACTGGTTTCTTTCTTTCTTCTTTCTTTCTTTCTTTCTTTCTTTCTTTCTTTCTTTCTTTCTTCTTTCTCCTTTCTTCTTTCTTTTTCTTCTTTCTTTTTTCTTTTCTTCTTTCTTTCTTTCTTTCTTTCTTTCTTTTTCCTTTCTTCTTTCTTTCTTCTTTCTTTTTTCTTCTTTCTTTTTCTTTTCTTCTTTCTTTCTTTCTTTCTTTCTTTCTTTCTTTCTTTCTTTCTTTCTTTCTTTCTTTCTTTCTTTCTTTCTTTCTTTCTTTCTTTCTTTCTTTCTTTCTTTCCTTTCTTTCTTTCTTTCTTTCTTTTCTTTCTTCCTTCCTTCCTTCCTTCCTTCCTTCCTTCCTTCCTTCCTTCCTTCCTTCCTTCCTTCCCTTCCTTCCTTCCTTCCTTCCTTCCTTTCTTTCTTTCTTTCTTTCTTTCTTTCTTTCTTTCTTTCTTTCTTTCTTTCTTTTCTTTCTTTCTTTTTTTGTGCCACTCCTGGTGACGCTCAGGAGTGACTCCTGGCTATGTGCTTAAAATCATTTCTGAAAAAAAAAAGAATAAAAAAGAAATCGGTTCTGACTTTGGGGGACCATATCGGATGCTGAGGATCGAATCCAGTTCCATTCTGGGTCAGGCATGTGCAAGGCAATGCCCTACAGCTGTGCTATATCTCCAGCTCCTACACTGGTTTCAAACACTTTGTTTCACATAATATGGCTCAATATACTGGTTTTTGTGTGCAAGATAATCAACTCTAATTGGCCCAAAAATATAAAACAAAATAATCATCTTTAAAATCAGTATATTTATATAAAAATTATAATTTGAGATGCAGGTATTTTTAAGATTACTTTATCTTTTTTTATTTTATTGCTCTGCTTTTAAAATTTTTGCTGCAGTTCAAGTAACAGTTACATAATGTTAACATTTATACTTTTGGTGTATGTTTTACATCTTATACTATATAGACAATGTATTGACTGTTATAAAAATTTTTAATTTACCTAAACATTAAAGAAAATCTATAATACATATATTATATTTTAAGTAAAAAAATGCAAAATGAGTTATTCTATATATAACATAGATTATATAAAGTTATAATTATATAATATTCCTCTATATAATGATTATACATAATGTTCTATATATACAGATAAGATAGAATATATTCTATTTTATTTGAAATATCACAATTCATGCAAAGCAGAATCAGGATCCAAGCCCAAGACATTTGAAGAAGACTCCTCTTTGGGGCCCTACTTTTTTTCAATTATTAGTAATTCATTAAAAAGTTGTAATTACAACCAAATGCTGTCCCATAAAACATATCTCCATAAAATCAAATGGATAGAAATCATGTAGACTACCTTTGCTGATCACAAATCACTGAAATTAGACGTGAACTACAAAGTGACACGGAAGTAAAACTTTAACACCTGGAAATTAAACAGATTACTACTGAACAACCAGTGGGTCAAAGATGAAATCAAATATGAAATCAAAACATTCTTGGAAACAAATGACAATAAAGACACAAAAATCAGAATTTATAAGACACAGCAAAAGCAGTACTGAGAGAAAAATTTATAGCTTTGAAGGCACACATCAGTTTAATGCCACAACTTATAAAGTTAGAAAATGATCAAGAAATGGAACCAAAATCAGGTAAGCAGAAGGAAATGACAAAGCTTAGAGCAGAAATCAATGAAATGGAAGTCCAAATAAACAATTTGAAAAATCAACGAAAGCAAAAGTTGTTTCTCTGAAAAATTAAAGAAGATTGATAAACCACTGGCAAAACTCACAAGGAAATTGAGAAGAGACTTGAATAAACCAGATTAGAAATGAAAAGGGGAAAGCACTACAGATATTGCAAGAGATTCAAAGGGTATTCAGAGACTACTTTGAGAAAAATCTATGCCACAAAACATGAGAACTTAGAAGAAATGGATAAATTCTTAAGACTTCTTATAACCTTCCATGTTTAAATAAGGATGAGGTAGCATATCTAAACAACCCCATCACTATTGAGGAAATTAAAATTAAAATGATCAAAAATCTTCCCCAAACAAAAGGCCCGGGCCCAAATGGGTTCAATAATGAATTCTATCAACCTTTCAAGAAGAAACTTTTACCCAATCCTTTTCAGGCTCTTTCATAAAATTGAAAAAAGGGAACACCTTCCAATAGTTTCTATGAGGCCAACATCACCTTGATTCCCAAAACCAGACAGAGATGTTGCCAAAAAAGAAAGAAAAGAGAAAGAAAGAAAGAAAGGAAAAGAAGAAGAAAGAGAAAAGAAAGAAAGAAAGAAAAGAAAAGAAGAAAGAAAGAAAGAAAGAAAGAAAGAAAACGAAGAAAAGAAAGAAAGAAAAGAAAGAAAGAAAGAAAGAAGAAAAGAAGAAAGAAAGAAAGAAGATAGAAAAAGAAAGAAAAAGAAAGAAAGAAAGAAAGAAAGAAAGACGAAATAAGAAAGGAAAGAAAAGAAAGAAAAGAAAGAAAGAAGAAGAAGAAAATTACAGACTAATATCCCTGATGAACACAGATGCAAGAATACTCAAAAAAATCCTGGTAAATAGAATTCAATTGCATCATCAAGAGGGTCATTCACATGACCAAGTAGGTTTCATCTCTCAGTATGGTTTAACATCAGTAAAACAAATCAACATAATACACCATATCAACAAAGAGAGAAACAAAAATCATATGATCATATAAATAGATGCAGAGAAAGCATTCAATAAGGTCCAACACCCATTCTTGATAAAAATAAAAATCTCATTAAGATGGGAAAGAAAGGAAAATTTTCTCTATATAGTCAAGGCCATTTTACCACAAACCAATGGCAAATATTTTCACTTAAATGAAAAGCCTTTCCACTAAAATCTGGTACAAGACAAGGTTGCCCTCTCTCAGCACTTCTATTCAACTTAATACTCAACTTAATATTTGCCATAGTGATTAGCAAGAAAAAGATATCAAGGGCATCCAGATAGGTAAGGAAGAAGTCAAGCTCTTACTCTTTGCAAATGACATGATACTATATTTAGAAAACCTTAAAGATTCTACCAAAAAGCCTCTAGAAACAATAGATTTATAGCAAAGTGTCAGGCTACAAAATTAATATGCAAAAGTCAATGGTTTTCTTATACACCAATAATGATAAATAAGAAATGGACATTAAAAAAACAATCCCAGTATCTGCAATCCCGATCCTTGGTTTTTGGACCTACAAAGGGTTGCAAGACTTCTTGGTTTTGTCTTGTCCTTAGTTGGTAAGGTAGGCTAATCTGCTCTAAGGTTAAGATGTATCGCATTTTCCTCGTTGTCAGGATATCATGTGTAGAGCTGGGCCTTGTTGTTGGTCCCGAGGTATCAAGGCAGTGTCCGGAGGAGTTTGTTTCCCTGCAGCTGTTGTGAAGAGCTGTGCCGTTTCTATGTCGGGGATCAAGGGATCAAGGCTGGAATGACTGGTATCTAATCACCTGAGGTCTAAGTTGATTCCACATGACATATTATTCAAGGCAGGAGATATCCCTATATTGTAAACAACTATGAGTTCCTATCTCTAGTAGATAGGAGCTCTTTTTTTTTTATATGTAAGACTTTTCCCCTTTACTTAGTGTGCCTCTTTGCAGGGGGAAGTGGTGCTACATTATAATGTCTGTGTATTTGTGGGTGGACTGATTGGGATAACCGAAACAGGTCACATACCAAAAACGAGGAGAAAAAAGAAAAAGAAAAAAAGGGAATTAAAAATAATATGTACTCACAAATATATATAGGACAATCATTTAAAAAAGATAAATAATAAATTAATTAAAAAACAAAACAAAACAAAACAAAACAAAAAGAAAAAAAACAAGATAAATGAGTTATCGAAGTTTTTAAGGGACCCAAGTGGTGCAGAGAACTACCTTACATTTGGTGAGGAAGGCCAGATAAAGATGGGTGTTGATATTACAGGTTTTATGCCTATGATGGAAGTACAGACTTTTTCCCATTGTCTTTTGGGTTTTTCTTCGTTGAAGTTGTGGGGGTTTACCAGGCATACTGCTTCCTAACACCAACCCCTGACCTATCAGATTGGTAAACATTTTTGCCGCAGGGAAGTCTTGGAAGAGTTCTTGCATTGTGCGATACTTTTGGACCTAGACCCGTTTCAAGGAACAGAACCACGTGCTAGAACCACGACCAGACTGTATACATCTTGGGACCAATAAAAGAGCCCTAGTTTAGGGTTTGAAATATGACCTGCACAATAATCATGATCCCCAGTCCCAAAGGTCTGGCAGAGACAATTGTAATGGAATAGGGCTTCTGGAAGCACAAAGAAAGACGCTATCCTAGGTGCCACCCTAGGTTCAGTGCAAAGACCAAGATCACCAACCACAGAAGATGGATTAAAATGACACTGAGGTAACAGAACCTCTAGAACCACAAAGACTGACTTCATCATAAGTCCCACCTCAGGATCTGTGCAGATACTGAGACCTCTAAACACAGAGAAGAAGTCTTCCACACACCAAAAAAAAAAAAAAAACACCACCGTGAAAGTAAAGGACCCTGATCCTGAGCAAAGTCTAGAGTTGATCCCATGACAGTATGCTCCAAGGACGGACAAACCCCATATCACTTAGGCCAAGTGAATTCTTTTTCAAATAACCCCAATATTTACTGTGCCAGGGCAGGAGGGAAAAAAAAAACAAATACAAAAAAGCACAAAACCTTGGTTATTTTTTATATAAATATATATATTACCTTCATTTATTATTGTTATTATTATTTTTGATTTACCTATCTATTTTGGTCAATTTCTCTGTTTGGGTGCGATTATTGAAAGTGTTGTCCCCAATTATACTTACTTTTTTTTTTCTCTCTTCCTTTCTTCTCTTTCGTTATATGCTATGCCATGTTTCTCAATTCAAGACCATGGCGTGATTTTTGTTTGTCTGTTTTTGTTTTTGTTTTTGTTGGTTTGTTTGTTTTGTCTGTTCTTTGAGGTGCTTATCGATATAGCTGGAGCCCTCACTGGATATTTGATACTTCTTTTGGTACTAGTGGAGTGTTTCACCTTCTTTTTCTCCATCTCCCAAATTGATGATCAGAGCCTTTAGAAGGACTCCGCCCATTTTCGGGGTATTAGACTCTTACCCCAGTTTATCACTTTTCTCTTTTTCAAACAAAACCACGCAACTTGAACTAGCTAGTCCTGCCTCCAGTTAGAGGGGGAAATAAGGGAGGCATCAAGACCAAACAGGTGCAAGACTACTAAGTAGTGGGTTGGAT
The DNA here is from genome assembly GCF_024139225.1 of Suncus etruscus. Classification (NCBI taxonomy): domain Eukaryota; kingdom Metazoa; phylum Chordata; class Mammalia; order Eulipotyphla; family Soricidae; genus Suncus; species Suncus etruscus. Next base: position 60,137,176 of record NC_064859.1, on the reverse strand, counting down.
ACAGAGGGGACCACATATTCTAGCCGCCCTGGGGTGAGGGAAAAGGAAATGGGAGGTAGGACAGAAACGGAGGTGTAGGGAGGACAATTTGGTGATGGGAATCCCCCCTGATTTTATGTAAATATGTACCTAAAATATTATTGTCAACAATATGTAAGCCACTATGATCAAAATAAAAATTAAAAAAAAAACAATCCCATTCAGACTAGTTCCCCACAAACTGAAATTTTTAAGGTCAACATAACTGAAGAGGTGAAGGATCTATACAAAGAAAACTACAAAAGTCTGCTTCAAGAAGTAATTGAAGATACACGGAAATGGAAACCATACCCTCCTCATAAATTGGCAGACTGATATCATTAAATGGCAATACTCCCCAAAGCTTTGTATAGATTCAATGCAATCCCGCTAAAGATACCCGTGCATTCTTCAAAAAAGTGGATCATACAGATGGAAAAAAAGTGGGTCATACACTCCTGAAATTCATTTGGAACAATAAACACCCATGAATAGCTAAAGCAATCCTTGGGAAAAGGAATTTGGAAGGCATTGCTTTCCCCAATTTTAAATGTTATTACAAAGCAATAGTTATCAAAACAGCATAGTATTGAAATAAAAGACCTCAGATCAGTGGAATAGACTTGAGTATTCAGAGAATGTTCCCTAAAATACAATTAACAATCTTTTGTAAAGGGGCAAGAAATCTTAAATGGAGCAAGGAAAGCCTCTTCAACAACTGTGTTGGCACAAATCTTGCAAAAAAAAAAAGCCACTTGCAAAAAAGCGAAAAAAAAAATGCGAACTCAGACCCTTAGCTAACACTATGCACAAAGATAAATCCAAATGGATTAAAGACCTTGATATTAGCCTGACACACCATAAGGTATATAGACAACATGTGGGTAAAAACACATATGACTTTGAGACTTAAGGTATAAGACATGTGAAAACACTATATGACTTTGAGACTAAAAGCATCTTTAAGGAGGAAACAGCACTCTCCAAACAAGTGGAAGCAGAGATAAATAGATGGGGCTATATTAAGCTGAGAATCTTCTACATCTCAAAGGAAATACTGCCTTAGATACAAAAGCCACCCACAGAATGGGAGAAACTATTCACCAAATACCCAACAGACAGGAGGCTAATATCAAAATTATACAAGGTACTGACAGAACTTCACAAGAAAAAAAAACATAGCCCCATCAAAATATGGGGAGAAGAAATGAATAGACACTTCCTTAAAGAAGAAATACAAGTGGCCAAAAGACACATAAAAAATGCTCCACATCACTAATCATTAATTAAATGCAAATTAAAACTACAATGAGGTACCATCTCACACCACAGAAACTGGCACACATCACAAAGAACAAGAACAAGCAGTGCTGGTGGGGTTGTGAAGAGAAAGGAACTCTTATTCACTGCTGGTGGGAATGCCGTCTAGTCCAACCTTTATGGAAACAAATATGGAGATTCCTCAAAAAACTGAAAATTGACCTCTCATATGATTCTGGGTTATCACTTCTAGGAATATACCCTTGGAACACAAAAATTTAATTCAAAAATTCCTTCCTCACACCTATATTCATTGCAGCATTATTTATAATATCCATATTCTGGAAACAACCAAGATGCCCTTCAACAGATGAATGGCTAAAGAAACAATGGTACATATACACAATGGAATATTATGCAGCCATCAGGAGAGATGAAGTCATGAAATTTTCCTATACGTGGATGTACATGGACTCTATGATGTTGAGTAAAATAAGTCAGAGGGAGAGAGATAGACACAGAATAGTCTCAGTCATCTATGGGTTTTAAGAATAATTTAAGACATTATGGTAATAAGACCCAGAGATAATAGAGTTAAAGGCTGGAAGGGCCAGAAGGACAAGCTCACAATTTGAAGCTCACCACAAAGAGTGGTGAATGCTGTTAGGAATATAACTACACTAACAAATAGCATGACAATGTTAAAGAATGAGAGAAATTGTATGCTGTCGTGATTACAGACATGGGTGGGCTGGGGGGCATTGGTGTTGGGAAAATTGCAGTTGTGAAGGGGGGTGTTCTGTTTATGACCCAAACCCAATTTCAAACATACTTGTAATCATGGTGCTTAAGTAAAGATTTAAAAAAATAAAAATATGCTATTACATCCTAGACTCAGAGTACAGTGAGGAGAAGGGGAAAAATGAGTGAAGGAGAATAAAGACAGATGCAAAATAACAAAGGACAGAAGTCAACAGAAAATTTAGGTACATTAGTGGTATTAAGAAAGGGCAGAACTAAATATCCAAGCTACAGAGTTATAAACAATGAAATCATGAGAAACAGACTTTAACAAACAAACTTAAAAAGGTACCTGTTATGATAACACAATGGGGAAGAAGGTGGTGGTGGTGGTGGGGGTGCTGGTGCTGGTGGGGGTGCTGGTGAGGGTGGTGTGGGACAGACTGGGAACATTGGTAAAGGGATGTTAGTAGTGTGAGTGTGCTGAAATGTTATGGCTAAACCTCAACACTGAACAACTTTCTTAATCACAAAACTTTAAATAAAAGAAATTTTTTAATCAAAAAAAGTGGCTGTCAAGGTCAGAGTGATAGGACAGAGGATAGGGTGTTTGTCTTGCATGTGGCCTACCAGGTTTGATTTCTGGCTCCCCAAACACCTCCAGAAAGAACCCCTGATCACAGAGCCCCAGGAGTAATTCCTGAACACCATCTAGTGTAGCAAGAAAAAAAAAAAAGAAAGAAAAAAGGTTCGTGAAACAATTGAATGAAATTTTATGGAAATTTCAAAAAGAAATTTCCTGATGGAAATAAAGTGACTGAAATTTGTTGTAAAGTTTGGCATTGTGTTTGTTAACTGACCAGTTAACCTTCAAGACCAGCATGATGAAAAACTAATGCAAATTCTAAGTTAAAAAAATCTTCATTCATTCAATTAAAAAATATACATATATTCCAAATTTTGTATTATTACTTCTATGGTGTCATTCAAGAACACTGTGAATGCTTAAGAATAACTAAACAATTGGAACTGGGAGAAATTTAACATGGAAAAGCGGTTAATATGTAGCCAAAGGGCAGTTAAATAGTCAGTCATCAAAAAAAACCTTAAACAGACAAAGACTCCAGATAGAGGTACCAACAGGGACTTTCTAGTTTATTCATGCCCTGGAGAACAAAATACTTCAAGCTTGCAAAGAAAGTGCTCTGAAAATTTATAAATGAGATACCTACCCTACCCAGAGAGGAAAAGAAACCCTTGTCTATTACAAGGAGAGAAATGCTTAAATTTTCTTTCCCTTGGCCCTGTGAGTTAAGAGCACAAGCTCAACCTTCAGATTGCTTATAAAATAGGTCTAAAGGTATTTATTTCCGATAACAAATTGAATAAAACATTATACAATTCGTGACATTTTTAACATCTTACTCTCAATAGTCACCATGACCTTTTCTTCCTAAGTTATGCACAAATCATATTCATTAATCACTTTCCTTCATAGGGTTGAATCCATTAAGCTTTAAAACTGATATAGATTAATAACAGTTAGTCACAATTAATTGCTTTAAACGGTACATTGGAGTAATCAGTGCCTTGTTATTGCTTCTCTATTTCTTCTAAGGTGATATGAAGTTATTAGCTTATTAATATAACAAAAAAGAAACAACTCATGTATTACCTATGATAGGGACAAGGAATTTCTGTTTTTATAAGTGTGTATTGTTTAAAACTTCTTTTTTTTTCCATATAAGATTTTTTCTTTTTATATATATATATTTTATTTAAATACCTTGATTACATACATGATTGTGTTTGGGTTTCAGTCATGTAAAGAACACCACCCATCACCAGTGCAACGTTCCCATCACCAATGTCCCAAATCTCCCTCCTCCCCCTCCCCCCTGACCCCAGCCTGTACTCTAGACAGGCTTTCCATTTCCCTCATACATTCTCATTATTAGGACAGTTCAAAACGTAGTTATTTCTCTAACTAGACTCATCACTCTTTGTGGTGAGCTTCCTGAGGTGAGCTGTAACTTCCAGCTCTTTTCTCTTTTGTGTCTGAAAATTATTATTGCAAGAATGTCTTTCATTTTTCTTAAAACCCATAGATGAATGAGACCATTCTGCATTTTTCTCTCTCTCTCTGACTTATTTCACTTAGCATAATAGATTCCGTGTCTTAAGCCCCCCTGTTTCCTGACCTTCAGAACCATAAGCTAACGTTAGAAAGAGATAGGAACCTGGGGTAGTATATGCTCAACTTGCTCATGCTCTCTGTTATCTCTGTTTGTAAAACTTTCAGTCAGAGAGCTACCTCCCCACCTCCATCCTTTGAAATAAAATGTAACCTTAAGTTTAATATTTTCCTGTAGGATAAAATGTAACTTTTAGTGATGGTTTGTTAAGCTTTATCAAGTGTCCCTTTATGTAACTTTTAGTGATGGTCTGTTAAGCTTTAGCAATTGTTTTCTTAGTAATATGTAACTCTGGTAGCAGTCTGTTAGGTTTTAATAATTGTTTGCTAAATATCTCTTTCTTCTAACTGAGTTATATTGTTCTCTTAGTAATATGTAACACTGGTAGCGGTCTGTTAGGTTTTAATAATTGTTTGCTAGATATCTCTTCTGAATTATATTGTTTTCTTAGTAATAGGTAATACTGGCAGTGGTCTGTTAAAATTTACTGATTTTTTCCTCTGGTTACTGAATTGATGATGGCGCTGTTCCTTTGAAAAGCACTCTATAAAAACTATGCTTAAGCAATGCGTCGGGGTCACTGCTTTGGCTTTGACCCTTGCCCTGACGCGCCAGAAAATAAAATCACCTGTGAGACTTGCATGGCTCCGTCCCTCCTTGAAATGCTCGAGGCTCTCGGGAGAAGTGGAGACTGATCCCCGACCCTAACACCTATACATCTTAAAAGTTGAAATATTATTACTTTTCCTTTCTCTTTTATTTGTTTTTGCCTGGTTTTGTTTTTTGCACCATACTTTCTGTGTTTTTAGGAGCTGCTCTCAGCTCTGAGTTCAGAGGTTACTCCAGGAGTGCTCAGAGAGCTCAGCAGTGGCAGATATTGAACCCAGACCTTCTGCATGCAAAGCACATGCTCCAACCCTCCTTTGAGCTCTATCCCTGGCTGATCCTTTGTCCTTTTGATAACAAGTTATTTAGCTAGAGATTGAGACAATCTTTTCCAAGCCCACACAACAAAATATAAATGAAAGAAAAGTAGGGAAGATTGTACACCTTCAATTCTAATCAACAAAGTCCCTCATTTATTGTGTCCTTATTCCTCTTTTATCACTGTACTTATTGTGAAAAATTCAAGAAGCTTCTTTCACAGAAAATAGAATTAAGGAGCAGAAACCTAAATTTGGGATTAGATAGAAATATATAATATATATCCAGGAATTTTTGAGAAGAAATAGTAATCTTACACTGATACCTCATGACAGTTTAGATGCACAAGAGAAGTAGAGAGCTGAAAAATTAGACTAATGGGAGGTCAGTTTTCTTACACTGAAGTCATAAATAACCTTGGTTTTTGTACGTAATTTTTCCAAGTCTCTTTCATTGATAACATTGAGGCATAGAAAAAATAATAGTAATCACTCATACTTAATAGATAATAAAATGAAGTATAGGCTAATTTTTATATGTGTATGGTATACCCCTTTGTAACATGTGCAATTCAGCATTTATAGAGTTTGTGACCCTTTCTTTACTGAATCTCTTCTGATTGCTAAATAATGTTTTCTACATCAGGTGCATTGGTGTGGTTATGAAAGGACAGAAATATCTAAGCCATAGAGTCAAGAACAATGAAATCATGAGACCCAAACTTTAACAACCAAACTTAAAAAAGTGCCTGTTATGGTGACATGCTGGGGTGTTAGTGGGGGATTGGTATGGGATGGACTCTAGGAGCATTGGTGGGGGGAGGTTGACACTGATGGTATGATGGTATTAAAAATTGTATGCTTAAAGCTTAACTATGAATAACTTTGTAAATTTCAATGCTTTTAATAAAATATTAAATAAAAAATAATGACTATCTTGGCCCAAAGTCAATTAATATAGCAATGTGGCTTCCTCCAGAGAAGGGTTATTTCACCATTCAAGTGTTGATCTGTTTTGTTTTCTTAACCTAGAGAGTAATAAGTAATCAAAATAGTGTACTATTGGAAAAAAAGAAAACTCTGAAAACAAATTAGTCATATGCAAAAAAAGCTAAACCAGTTTTTCACAATGCATAAAGCTATCTCAAAATTTATTAAAGATTTTAACATTATATTCTAATTCATAAAAGACATCAAGAAAAACTTTAAAAATTAGTCATTACAATTGATTTCAGAGGTGTCTTCAATGACACAAAAGAAGCAAAAACAGGTTAAACAAGTGAGACTACAGTAAACTAAAATGAATGTGAAAAGAGAAAGAAACAATGACTAAATAAAATCACCATATTAAATGGGAGAAAATAATCAAACACCAGACATCTTACAAATGCCAACATAGAAGATATAAAAAGTGCATACAAAACTTAACACCTAAACCAAGCAAATCTATCAAAAATGGAAAGGTGAGCAGAAATGATTCATAGAAGACATAAAAATGACCAACAATCACATTAGAATGTACTTACCATTATCAAGACACTGAAAATCAGAATAATAATAAGACACTTCACATTAGAAAGAATGACCCATTACAAAAATTCTGGAAACAACTAATGCTAGAATAGATGTCTTCATGAAAAAAATATTTATCCACTGTTGTGGTTGTAAACTAGTTAATTCTTTGTGAAAAACAGTATTGAGTCTTCTCCAAAAATCATAAATAGAACTACCATATTATTTAGCAATTCTATTTTTCATATTCATTCCAAAATAAAAATTGTGAGAAGATATATGCATATCTACATTCACTGAAGTGCTATTTTTTCTTTATTTAAGCACTATGATTACATACATAATTGTAGTTGAGTTTCAGTCATAAGAAGAACACCCCCTTCACCAGTGCAAGCTTTTCATCACCAATGCCCCCCATCTCCTTCTTCCCACAGGGCTATTTATAAGAGTAAAGCTCCATAAATAACCCAAGTATACAAAAATAAGTCCTTGGATAAAGAAATTTTTGCATATATACACAATGAAATTATAAGAAAAGCTAAAATTTTCTCTTTTAGAGAAATAAATAGTAGAATAATACTGGCACTTTGGTGGTACATGTAGTGTAATAGCATTGTATGTCTAAAAGGTTAACATCAACACTGCTGTAAACCATACTATCCTGATGAATAATAATAATAATTTCCTACCAATTTGCCATTGATTAATTTTAATAAACCAGAAGTCTGTTTAATTAGAGAGAAGATATGTCTCAGGTATTTATTTTAGGAAGTTTTAACCATTCTGTTAATGAGAGAACTAAAAATAGGGTTTTGAGAATACTCTTGTAAAAAAAAAAAAGAAAAAAGAAGTGTGATTTTATTGAAATTCAGTCTGTTTAGGAAAAGGTAAAACTACTCCCTCAGAAATTAGATCTATCCTACACTAATTTGCTGCTTCTAACATCTCAGCTACTGTCCCTTCAGTTTTAATCAAAACTTTGAAACAAAAGAGTACATGAGGAGACATAGAAAGAAACACAATTTTGCTTATGCCTGATTCAAATCTTCTAGGATCCAACATTTGAGTTGTTCCCAGCAATATCCTGATACTAACTAGAATGCATAGAATGTCAGCAGAACCCGTTTCCTCCAGAGAGCACAGGAGAAAATGGAAATAAAAGTATGGATAAGACAGGAGAGTTAGAAGCTACCAGTGTTGTATTATTGGAAGGGTGCCTCTTATCTGTTCATCAATATTTTATCACAGAATATAAATCTTCCTTTAGTTGATGGGGCATCCCAAACAGTGCTCAGAGGCCCTAGGGGCAAGGGCTGGTGTTACTTGACTAAGATAACCAACAATTAAGTGCTGGAATACACTCATTGATGCTTAGGAGATCATGTGATTCTAGGATCAAATATATGGTGCAAGGCACATATCCTAACTTCTGTTTTCTCCCTAGTTCTATCTTTATTGTTTCAGTCTGCAGGCCAAATTATTCTGACTAAACTATATAATCCCTTGGTTTATGTCTGCCCTTTCACTTTTAACAATGAATATATGTCTTCATTGGCTTAGAATGGCCTGGAAAACTATTGTGACAGCTTTATTTTCAAGAGTAAACCCATTCACTCACAAAGATATCCCACTAAGTTATATCAACTTGCTTTTAATTAAATAAAGGGTTACAATTTGGATTTATAATATAGAAGTGGGCTTTGAACAGTACTTGTTATTACCTGCATAAGTTTGCTTCTACACAAATTTTCTGGAGGACATATGATGTAAATTTATAGCATTAGTAAATAATATAGTATAATATTACAGATGTGTGGATATATTTTCTCTTTTTATTTCTTTTCCTCTAGCTTACTCTGTGTAAAAATACAGCATATAATATATGTTTTCACATAAAATATATTTATACAAATATATAAAATATTTTAATCAAGTAGTTGTTATTGATAAGCACCTCAGTGAACAGCTGACAATTAGAAAAGTTTGAGAGGTATTCAAAAGTTAGATGTAAACTTTTGACTGAGTGAGGGTCTGATCCCCATAACACTGTACTCTTCAAGAAGCAGTTCTACAAGATGTTCTTTAAAACTTAGATGAGAGCTAGGTTGTGTGGTCGTGTTCCAGAGACACTGACAAATTCTAGTGTGCATTATAGAGCACTACCAACACTTAACAACAAATTGTTTCCATATGCCTCAGAAAAAATGATGGGAGAAAAATTACAAATAAGAATAAAAATGGGGGCCAGAGTGGTGGCTCAAGCAGCAGGGTGTTTGCCTTGCACATGCTAACCTAGGACAGACCTCGGTTCCATCCCCCAGCGTCCCATATGGTTTCCCAAGCCAGGAACAACTTCTGAGTGCATATCCAGGAGCAATCTCTGAGCCTCACCGAGTGTGGCCAAAAAGACAAAAAATAAACAAACAAACAAATACATAAATAAATAAAATAAAAATAAATTTCCATTTTCACACATATAAGACCTTTAAGTACAAAACTATTAAATATAAAACATAAGTACAATAAAAATCAATATGGATAATCTTAAAGTTTTAGGATAGTTTACTGTGATGATTGGGTAAGAAGTAAGCTATGGAAAAACAAATTAATGAATAAAACATAAGCAAGAAATATAATAAGGATGGTGATAAAAATTAAATGAAGGATCACAATTTTATTACTCTAGCCTTTTTAATCAGTTTTATATTAAATAAATATATAAAACCATTTTAATAGCTATTTGTCTTTTTATCCCTTGATGAAGTGAAATACAATAATTACTACTGAAAATATTGAACAGAACTAGAAAGTTTGACAAATTGTTTTTCAATGCAATCATTAGACCAAATTTAGCTGGAAATGCAACCTGTTAAATTACAGAGGCAACAACTTGTTGATGAAATTTATAACAAAATACTTCATTGTTTATATAAACTTAAGATTTAAATCCAAAACTTGAAAAAAATGAAATTTAATACTAGAAGAAATGACTGAAGCTGTTAAAAGGCAAAGGAATAATACAAGAAACAGTGACAATTAAGGTGACAAAATCATTATGAATTGCAGCTAAAAGACATAGTAGGACTCTGCAGACAGCCATCCTTATAAACTCATCCAACAGTGTCACTCCCAGTTGCATGAACTCTTCATAATTGGTAGGCTTATCTCTGCATATCACTTCTCTTGGACTAAAGAGAGTGCTTATTTTCTGGAAATAATTTCTGTTAGTAAATAGTAGGGGAAAGAAAGAAATTACAAAACAAAAACAAAAGGTAGAATTGGAAAAGGAGAGAAGAGGTATATTATATGAGGCACAGAAAAAAATTGGGGGGAGGATACAATGTTAAGAATTTTAGTCTTAGAATTATTTGCCTAGATTATGGATTCAAGGAAGATAATACTAATAACTTGGAGATGAAAGTCAAAAGATCTTAAGGGGGAGATGAAGCAGAAGATGAAACACTGTTTTAGTCTAAGTAAAAATTATCTTGCTAAAATTTAGAGGTAGAAAATTTAGTGGGCAAGAGATAAGAATACATGCAACATTACAAATTTTCAGATCTGCAAAATGCTGACAGCCACTTTATTAAGTGTGTTCTAATTGTTTGGAGATGAGTATACTTTTTTAAGTTGATACTTTAACTACATTTTAGATATTTCAACATAAGCCAGATCCCTAGAATAAAACATATGCAAGTTTTTAAATCTTGAATTCTTAGACAAAGCAGGGCATAACACTTTTAGCTGGAGGATGAATATTCATTGAGTCCTCTTCTTAATGATGGATAATCATTATCCATTAATGAGGATATCAAAGCACCCCTCCCATTCTTTCCCTCTCTCAAATAACACAGTTTATGGGAAGATACTGTATATTGATTTTGAAATATTTTGACAAAATTTGATTAAACTTTCTGATTTAAAAGAGCTAATTGAGAACCAGAGTGATAGAAAAGCAGAGAGGGCATTTGCCTTATACGTGGCCTACCTGGATTTGATCACTGGCATTTTATATGGTCCTCTGAGCACCACTAGATATGATTCCTGAGCACAGAGTCAGGAAGTAATTCTTGAGCACCACTGAATGTGAACCTCCCCTCAAAATTAAAAAAAAAATAAAATAAAAGGTATAATTATTGATTTTATAAGAAATTTGTCCACCAAAATACTTTTTTCTTGGCTCACTCAGGTTTTTATAGATTTGGGGTGTATGATTTTATAACTAATGTTTAAATCAGGGAAGACTAAAAAAGTCCTACAAATTTCAGACATTGCATTGGACATCTTCCTGAAAGTTTTATATATAAATTCCTCATAGAATAGCATTTAGAATAGTATTTTGCATTTCAGCATTACAATAAAAGTTAACTGGTAACTTAGAATAGATGAAATTCAATATATTTTACTAATAACTTTAAAATTCCCTTAAATTATGACTGTAGGGCATCAAACTGTTTAAAAAAACAAGTCCATAGATATGTAAAATGTCTTATTTGCACAACAAAGATCTGTAGGTAGGTCTGTTTCTTTGAGAAAGCTTTCTGGAAAACAAAGGCTGAGACAGAAGATGTAGTATGCCTGACCTCTGTTATTGTATCAAATTTGCTAAGCATTGCCAGCAAGTATAAAAATCTGAATGTCTGTTTTCAAAGTTAATTTATTGTCTAGAGAAGAAATCTGCTACAAAAACCTAAGAAAAGGAGTAAATTTTCATTTTAATGCAAAATTCATTTGTAGTTTTTATTATCTCTATCACTCTCTCTCGAAACTGAAATAAAAACATTTGCACAACACATATTCACTAAGTGCTGTCTTTTGAGGACAATATGAAGCTAGACAGAGGCAAGTGAAATACACAGTTGAGGAATTTTTTTCTTCAGTACTGCCATTCAAGCAGATACTGCCAGGCATTGATGTGCAGGCTTCTGTTCTTGGGGCTGTGTATCTTCCAATTTCTGTTCCATTTGCCACCACATTTAGACTTGCATTGTCAAGGTCACTGCCTTGATGAATGACTCAGAGGTTAAAATGAAAGTTGCAAGAGAAAGAAAGTGTTGGTCATAAGGGGAGGCAATGGCCCAGCTGTTGAGAGAACTTCACTGAGGTTAATACACTTGCCTGATGAAGATCAACGGCGTACATCTCATGGCCATTAGTATTCGCTGGCAGTTCATCTCCAAGGGAATGACAGATAGCTCTAGCTATTTATTTGAGAAAAGTCACACAGTTTGACACATTCTCAGCTTCCCCTTTTCTCGGGAGGATTGGTAACAACACAATTAGGGAAAATTACTGTTAGAGACACAGGAAATAAAAATTTTGGTTTTCTTCTTCCCTTTGGCAATTCACTCTGGCTCTCTCATTCATCTTTCCTACATTATATAAATAAGAGGCCCAATTCTCTTACAAAACTTTCTTGACAGTTAATTTATTAAGAGATGGCTTGTGGCAAATAGTCCTCTAAATTGTCCTCCCAAATTGATAATAGATAACTGTTGGGCCTATGTTTAAAGACTCAAGATAAAAGGTCTCAAAAATGAGTTTGTGTCAACCAAAATACCACTATACATTAGACAGAATTTTTTTAGTTTAGAAAATCTGTAAATCTTATACTAGTCCTTGAAACTTATCTTACAATATTCTCACATTTTTAATTACACAAACTCAAAATAAAGCCAAGTTAATTTAACTAATTTTGATTTGTTTTGGCACCACAGCTGGTGTACTTCTGACTGTGCAGCAATCACTCCTGTTGGTGCTGAGAAAACCATCTGTGGTGTTTATGATCAAACCAGGGTCAATCACATGCACAGCAGATGTCTTTAAGCCAGTACTGTCTCTCAGGAACCTTTAACTAATTTTTTAACTGATTTTATTACTGTGCTCATCTTTGTCAGCTTTGTTCAAAAGTAAGACCAAGATAAACTCTAGTATTATTACACAATAAAGGGGACAATAATAGCAAAGAGAAGCTGCAAAGGGCAGTAGTCAAAAGACAAAGCATGACCACAAGATGGCAGGCAATACAACTGATTGTGCAGATCAGACCACAGCAAGAATGAAGGATCACTTGTTCAAAAATTATTACAACTTTCAAATCTGAGAACTTCAAAGCTGTAGTTTAGTGGAGGTTCAGGGTATATTTTATTATGTACGAAGCCCTGGATTCCACCTTTAGGAATCACATATACACACACAAAAAAGGAATTTCAATATTGTACTAAACCAAACAGGGACCTTTTAAAGGGTATTTCTGCATGGCTCTTAAGGTTTTGATTTTTGTTCCTTGGTTTGGGGCCACACCTAGTTGTACTCATGGACTAGTCCTGGCTGTCTTCAGGGATTTTTTTTCTCTGATGTGGCTTTGGGGGCCTCTTGGGTGTCTGTGGATAGAACTCAATTGGCCTCATGCAAGGGAAGCAGCCTGCCCACTGTACTATTTATCTCTCCATCACCGTAATCTTCTTACCTAGCTCATCTTTGAGGCCTCTTTTCTGGCTAACTTTAGTTTTTTGTTTTTGTCTTGTTTGTTTTTGTTTTATTTTGTTTTTATTTTGTGTCACACCGTTCGACACTCAGGGGTTATTCCTGGCTCTGCACTCAGAAATCATTTCTGGCAGGCTCTGGGGACCATATGGGTTCCCAGAAATCCAACTGGGGTCTGTCCAGTGTTGACACATACAAAGGAAACACCCTACCATTCATTGTGCTATCAACCCGGCCTTATTTTCTGGCTAATTTTAATCTCATGCATTTGTCCTTGACCCAAAGAAATTATTCCAAGTCTACGATTTAATATTTTCTTTTTCTGAACAAGTTTTTGTACATCTCCAACAGCCTAGAATGGTTCAAGAAATATGATGAATACAGTACTTTATCCAAAGGGTTTCTTTACAATCTCAGAGTCTACCATAATAGAGGTTAGCATCTCTTACTGGTTTACATTATAAAGACACTGTCTACTCTGCATGATGGTTATCATCTGTCTACACTTTCAGTAGCCAATGAAATAAAACTTTCTGGTTCTTTATAGTTAATTTTCCAGGCAAACTACTATGAAAGGTATTATGAAATTATTTAAGCATCAAAAGATAAAGAGTTGAAGTCATATGACCCTTGGTCTCATTTCAGATTTTTAGAAGAGAAAATTGGGTTTGTGGATGTAGCTTAGTGGAAGAACTCTAACTTCGCATGTGGGACTATGGGATTCATAATTAGTACCATAAGGAAAATAATGAATAAAAATATAATATAAAGATAAAGAGGAACAGAAAATTAACTCAACTATTAGCCAACTCATACTAGCATCATAAAAACTCTTCTGTTGAAACTGGTTCAGAATCATATTTAACTATTACATAGATACATCTATGTAAAAAATTTTATGGAATTAATACTAATTTGATATTAGTAAGAATCATATGAATTTTCATTATCTAATGCTATGAATTTTCCAGTTTATACAATACATTATATTCATTTTCAATATCTAAGGTGACAGCAATTTGACACCAATTAATCTGTGAGTAATTTTTTAAATTTTGGCAAAAAATCTATAATTATTTCTTTCTTCATATTAATTTTTAGGTTAATGCAACTATTACTATTGGAATTAGAATTAAATAACTGGAAGACTGCTTTGGCATCAAATATGGTAACATAATGTTAAATAAAAACAAAGTATATCTAGTGTCCACACTTTCATGGAATAAAGACTTAAATTGATTTCAAAAAGAAAAACAGGTTAATTGGAAAATTGAGAAAATGTGAAAATGTGAAATGTTTTTTTAAATATAAGAAATTGTAATTGCATTGTAATTGTATTCAGATATTCTCTTTACTGATATTAGAATATAAAATAGATATACCTTAAACTATGGATTTTCTGTAAGTCCAAGTTTCCCTTTCATATTTCTTAAGGAAGCCTTTTTCATATGGCATCAACTATTTATTACTGTTAGAAAAAAGAAGGTAAATAAAATTACAAGTCATTTAAAAGGGTCATTTTAGACTAATATTTAAATGAACTCAGCCCAATTAAAAATGAAAAATTATTATAAAATTTTCATTTGTTTCTATGAAAAGTCCTTAGGAACTACTTTAGGGCAAGAAATAAGAGAACTTCAGTGAATGTCAAAGAGTCCTTGGACTGTGCAGTCAACTGGAGCCTAGAGAACATTCTAGGAATGGTTATTCTGTTATCTCATGTAATACCTCTAATAATCTTTTGAGTAAAGTATTTCTCCTCTTCTTATCTGAGCACACTGCAGTTAAAATCTTTGATAACAGCCATGGTCAAATATTTAGATAACTATGAGTATTTAAAACTAGCATCAAAACCCCCATTTTTTAATTCCATGTGTTTGTAATTTTCAGTAAAATTAGAGAGGAGAAAAGCCACAAGCAATAAGCAGATGGCTTATTGGGGAATTTTCTAAGCCTCAAACAACGTTATTAGATGTCATTTCCTTTTGAAATAGAAAAGAGTAGATTTAAATTTATTCAAAACATACTACTAGCTACTGGTCAACATACCATTTGAAAAGAGTCAAAACTTGAAACCCACAAATTTGGTTCAGTGGAAGAATCTCAGCCTTCCAAAAAGGACACATGCTTTCCAATCCCTGGCACTGCCACACACATTCAAATGCAATTTCAGCAGTACTGACATTGGATTTTCCCCTGGCACCACATGCAATCTTTGAAAATTAATAACCAGTGTAGGGGAGAGAAGAAAGAAACAAGAAAAAATAGCAAAGTTAGTATTTGGTCCTATTATGAACCTAAGAAAACCTAGGCAGACACTGTAGTGGAAATTTGTTACTCAAATATTAATAATTATTGTTTCATCTCAACAAAAAAGAAGTAAAACAACCTTCAAAAATTGGTTAAAACTATTTGAAGTTTGAGAAATAACATTTTAAAATAGTACATTATTATACAGTACACTTTTGAACTTATGTATGTGGGTCTTTAAACCTACTAAGAACAAAAGTAGAATCCAAAAACTCAGAGTCTAAACTTATTTTTATAATTATGACAGAAAGACCTGCCATAAACTGTTGCAGTACACTCAAATTTCAACATTTCAAAAGGGTATAGCCCTAAGCATTCAATAACAGGCCCTATTATTTAATAGATCCAGTTGAGCTTGCAAATGCACTATGGTATATTATAAGTATATGTTTTGTAATTAACATCTACTTGTGACCATAACTATTTTTTATTATTTCATTGATTTCAAAATATGTATATGATATACCAGTTTGAAGTCAAGATTTTACTAAAACCTATTTTCAACAATAGATAATTCTGTTCCAATGCAGAGAACTGACAATCTCTTCTTGAATTCTAAGCTGGACCCAATCTACCTTACCATCTTTGTTTTGTATTATTTTATTCTTGTGTACTTGGGCTCAAGAAGTTAAAGTACCTTCACATCTTCTTATAATGTCTATACATTAAAAAAATTTATAGTCCTGAGATACCTTGTGGTTTATCTGAGAAAATGTTTTTTTCTTTTGCCTACCCATGTCCTTTTCTAAATCTTACCCTCTTTCAAATTCTTACCTGGGTCCTTTTCATATCCTGATCAGTAACATTGAAAATATTATTTCTTCCTAGACTTTGGATTTGATTTTCATAAATATAATAGTTGTATAATATTCAAAATCTAAATACAAAAAATTAAAAAGATAAAAAGGAATAAAAGAAGAAGAGGGACAAGACAAATGTAAAAGATAAATATGAAAAGCCATAAAAAAAGAAAAACTTCATAATTGTAGCCTCAGAGTTAGTACAGTGGTTAAGGCATGCATGCCTTTCATGTAGTTGACCCTGGTTTAATCCCCAGCATCATATATGCTTCCTTGAGCACTGCCAGAAGTGACTCTGAGCACAGAGCCAGGGTACTACTGGGTATGGTCCAATTCTGCTCTCCTCTTAAAAAGAAAAAAGGTCATAATAAACTGTAAAAGATTTTCATACATTGTATTAATATGTAGTATGTAATTATCAAAGCCAAATGTGTTTTTTCTTCTACTTCCTCCTACAAACCTCTTCGTTCTCCTCCACATCTACTCCATATACACAACATGGTAGCAGAGAGCTTGCTCATGAGATCACTTTTAGTAGCACAATATTTTGTAGCTATCTACTTTTCTATCATTCAGCAATGTCATGCATGATTCACATGCTCACCTCCACTTTAGTGGGGTATAAAGGTAATTTGTCACTCCTTTTTATGGTAATTTAAAATAGTTCATTTATAATTTGAAATTAGGAGATCTAAATTCAATTTGTTATACTGGCTCATTTGATCTTTTGATAAGCCACTTTTTTCAGCCTGGGTTACTTTATTTATAAAATTTAAAGAGTCGGGATTGGAGAGATAGCATGGAGGTAAGGCATTTGCCTTTCATGCAGAAGGTCGATGGTTCTAATCCCGGCATCACATATGGTCCCCTGAGCCAGCCAGGAGCAATTTCTGAGCATAGAGTCAGGAGTAACCCCTGAGCACTTCCAGGTGTGACCCCCAAACAAAACAAAACAAAACAAATTTAAAGAGTCATTAGTATTTTCTGTACACATTTCTCATTAAAGAACTCAATTGTTAGTCAGCACACAATCACTATAGCAATAAAAATTCCTAAATTTTTACAGCATTGTGAAAAAGTAGGATTAAAAATTATATATTATTAAAGTAAAAATTTCACTTATGGATAGGCTATCCTTGATAAGTTATTATTATAATCAGAACCCCAGTATACAAAATGAGGATTTGGTCAGATTCTAATGGAGAAATAATCCACAGAGTAAAAAGGTACAAGAACAGGTTCAGGAAATCCAGCACTCAAGCTAGGAATCTCACCACACAAGTCTGCTCCTTAGAAGGAAAGCAGCTTAGTGGAGGATGACTTTCTCAGACACCTGCTCTTATTGACAAGAATCATTCTATACCCTAGGGAAGAAGAGAAATGCCAAGTAGGGAATAGTCCCATCACCAGATTACACCCTAGGGTGGAGTATGAGTATTGATTAAGGTGGGACCAGTAATCCAACAATTAGCACCTAGTATGAATCTTCATTACTAATAACATGTCTTATTATATATACTTATGTATACTATAGTGATCTCCTAGGTTGTTTTTTTTTTTCATTGTTTTGGTGTTTGGGTGTCCTACCAGCAAAGGGCTTACTCCTGTATCTTTGCTCAGGGATCAATCCTAGTGGGGCTTGAAGATCATATATGGTGCCAGTTGGTTGCATGAAAGGCAAGTGCCTTACCCACTGTACTATTTCTCTGGCCTGTTTCTTCAGAGTCTTTTCCATTCATTATTAAGAATTTTTTTTAAGTTTTGGGGCTAGAGGAATAGCACAGTGGCAGGGCGGTTGCCTTGCACAGTCGACCTTGGACAAACAAGGGGTTGTTTCCCGGCATCCTATATGGTTTCCTGAGCCTGCTAGGAGCGATTTCTGAGCACAGAGCCAGGAATAAACCCTGAGCACCACCGGGTGTGGCCTAAAAAAAAGGAATTTTTAAAAAATTTTAAGTAATCTAGAATTTTTCTAATATACAAGATGGCTTTAGTCTTAAATTGTAGTAAACTCTCCCTCCTATACTTAGTCATTTGTAATAGCACTGTTTTGCTATATCTGGTCTATAGATAAAATGTTGTGTCTATAAATAAAGTACCTAACTAAAAGAAATAAATCAGAGTCTCATTTTAAAGTGACTGCTTTCTTACAAACACTGGGACTTTAACTATCCATTACTACTACATGCTACCAAGAGTTTCCTGCTTGCATTGTAACAAATGTTGAACCACAGATTAAACAGTTTACTTCACCAGAACTGACAGCAACAGCAGATAAAATTCATGGAACTACTGAAACAGAGTAGAAATCATATTTAGACCATTAATCCTTAAAATAAGAATGATGTGCACCAGTGAAATATTACAGTGGGTAGAGTGCTAACCTGCAAATGTCAAACCCAGATTCAATCCTTATACCCCATCTGGCCTGCTGAACTCACCATGGGTGATCCTTGAGATCAGATTAAAGAATAAGCCCTGAGAAATGCTGGATGTAACTCCAAAACCAAAATAAATAAAAATTAGATGAAGGTTAATACTTATATGATGTGATGAAAAAGCTTACAGAAAGCAAAAGTAAACACACACAAAGCAGACAGACTTCTAGTCAGAAAGGCAGGTAGCAGAGAAAAGAACAAGTCAGAGAGATGGTGGTGATAGTACTCAGTGGTGAGAAGGGCCAGTTCTAGCATCTGATAGCACAAATAACACTGATTGCTAGAAGGAGCCTGATATAAATGTTATGTAATCTCCTTTCATCTGTGTAATATTAGCCTGATGAAAACGAAAACATGAATTATAAAAGTATATAGATCATTAGCTAATAAACCTTCTGTATTTATCATTTAAAAGATTCACATCAAATTAATAAAGCAATACATTTTCTTTTAAGATGACAGGCACTCCAAAGTGGTGTCCACCAGTGAATTCTTGGTCAAACAGACTGGTCATTTATTCTCAGGATTTTGGTTATGGTGCTATTCAGGTCTGAGCTTCTGGGATTGCCTTGTCCATTCTGAAGGTGCTCAGGAACCTCCATGGTTGCACCTAGTGATGCTTTGTTGAGTGTGCTAGAATTGCTGCATGGAAGACATTCACTTAAACCCTGTAGTTGAAGGTACAGGTCTATATAGTTTTCCAAACTAGACTGTGAAGATTATTAGCTTGACCTTCAAAATATTCTTCAGTATCCAGAACACATGAGGTTTAAGGTAAAACTCATACTTTACTGAAACCCCTAGAATGATTATGACATTTATTACTTTATCATATAGGGCTATACTCATTAGAAATCTGGTTCTAAAATTAAAGTCTCATAATGTAGCAATAAAGCTAACAATCACCAGTTATCTACTTGATAATATGTTCTGCTTGTCAGTACTAATTAGTCATTTTAGCATTTGTAGGGCTGATTTTTGGCAGTCAGAGTAATGGAGAGACACCACTAGAATTTAATGATTAAGATTCATATAGGCTGCACTTAGTTTCTGCATATACAGAACAGCATTATCTTGTACCCTGAACAAATTTTTATATTCCATGGATAATTTATGTAAATGGACAATAACAATAACAATAAAACCCTAATTATATGTGAGCTTAAAAATAATTCTGTCAGGGGCCAGAGCGATAAAGCAGCGGGTAAGGTGTTTGCCTTGCACGTGGCTGAGGCAGGACTGACCTGGGTTTAATCCCCGGAGTCCCATATTGTCCCCCAAGCCAGTAACAATTTCTGAGTGCATAGCCAGGAGTAACCCCTGAGCATCACCGGGTCTGCCCTCCCACTAAATTCTGTCATATAAAATTATAAAAATTCAGCAAGAATTATTTTACACTGAATTTCCAGAAATACAATGCATGATATCTCAAAAGACCATAGGTAGCCAAAGAAAATATGAGAAGTAAAAAAGATTAAGGTGACACATTTCTTAATTTTAAGTATGTTTTCAAATCAATACAATCACAGCTTGTTATTGGCACAAAAATACCCCAGAGAATTATAATCCAGAGCCAAAATAAATTGCATGTATATAGCTATATAATGGTTAATATAAATATACACAAATTACTAAGTGAAAAAAGGATAGTCTTCATTAATCAGTAGTGAGAAAACAGCATAATCACATGCAGACTGGCACTTTAAATCCTATCTTTTATCTGTCATTAAAATTGAATAAAAGTTAATAACTAAATGCAAAATATTGATATCACAAAATCCCTAAAAGGGAGCATACAATAAAATCTTATTCCAATCATATTCTTAATTATATTTTAGATATGGCAACCAACACATAGCAACAACAAACATTAAAAAGGGTCTCCAATTATATTAAAGCAGCAAAAACAGTAAAAATTTTTACCAATGCAAACATTTTCAAATTATATATTTGATAAGTTATTAATATAAATAAGCTATGAGAAAATTCTATAATCCATCTTTAGAAAATAAAATTCCTGGGCCTGGAGAGAGAGTACAGCAGGTAAACACACAGAATCAGGTTTTTTTATCTCAAGTAGTTTTCCTGACTACTTTCAGGAGTAAACTCTGAGTATAGAAGTTAGGAGTAAGCCATGAGCATTGGCAAGTGTAGCCACAAACCAAAATAAACAAATAAACTAAAATAAAGATTTTATTAATATGAGTAAAATACTTGAACATACTTTTAAATACATAAAATATTTATATTTATATAACAGCTATGTAGCAATTAAAATGTATAAACAGATTACAGACATAGGATACACATATAATATAATATTATTCAATTATAAGAATAGGAAAATCCTGCCATTTGGATCAAAATGATCTAACATTAAGTGAAATAAATTAAAGAATAAAATATACGTTATGGCCTTTAGCAATGCTGGGTCTATGCAGTACTACTTTGCTAAACTAAGCATAAACACATCTGAGTTGTATAGAGAATCAAACTTTCTGGAAGGAAGGATAATGCCTCCTTATAAGGAAGCCAAGGTAACCACATCCACAAGCAGTCGCCATGTTCGAACAGGGCCAGCTCTTTGGACTCACTCTTTTACAAAATGTACACGGAACCATTAGAGATTATGGTTACACAGGCCTATTCAACAGAAAGCTGGCCATCTCAGAGGAGAGGGTGGGCCAAGCCTCCATTCTGTGGAAGTCCGTCTTACTCCTTCATCTCCCAGGATCACCATTTTCTCAATGATTCTGCCTCTGTGACCCTCTATGATTCCTTTTGGGGACACCGATTTGACCACAATTTAGGTACACTTTTTGGGGGGCTGATATCACCAGGGCTTTTCAGAGCAAGGGCAGGTACCTTCCCTTAATATCTTTCTTCTTCCAGGAAGCCTAACAGCTGAAAATTATAAAAATTATAATATCAGTACTACTAAAATCATACTAAAAATTATAGTATTAGTGTTTTGAGTTTCTGAACAACTTCATTTGTTTGATGCTATCATAACTAAAGGAACACCCCAATTTAACAGAATGGACAGCTAAAAACAAGAGCTTACTGTACTTTCTGTCATTGAATTAATGACTTCATAGGAGATACAAATATGTTTGCTACTGTACTTTTCTATTCTTTCTTTTATATTTTTTCTTTTCTTTTCTTTTTATTTTTTCATAACTTTGCTATTGCTTATCTGGAAACAAATGTACTATGATCAACTATGTCAACTATGTGATACATTATCTTTAAATAAATAAATATTTTTAAAAGTTATTTCCATGAGAAAAAGAAAGCCCATACCAAATATGAGTGAGTTAAGTTTTATGTAAATTTAATTCATAGAAATATAATAGTATTTATAAAAAAAGGTATGGAGAAACTAGAAAATGTGTATAAAAGTTCATCAATATAATGAATAAATTATAGATATTTAATGTACACTTAAAACTATTGTGTATGTCAATACTGCATTGCAAACTTTATAGTTGCTATGAGAATAAAGATTTAATTTCTAAATATAACAATAATAAATGATAGTTGCATGAGGTAAGGGATAGTTAACCTTAATGTGGTGAATATTTTCAAAATTTATATGACTTTAATCATCACATATATTGTACAAAATGTAATATAAAATTATATTATATTTATATAATATTATATAAAATTATATAAAATTCTAAAAGTAAAGATATTAATAAAATCTTAAGTACTTAAATTTCTTAAATTTTCTTAATATATTAATAACTTTTAGGTAAATCTAACAGTTTTATTATTAAATGTCAAAAATCACTGTGTAAGTAGTATTTATTATATAATTTTTAATCATTTAAGCTATTGTAAATATACATTTTATGCAGTAGCATAACCAACCTTTTTTTTTCATTTTTTGGGTCACATCTGTTGACGCTCAAGGGTTACTCCTGGCTATGAGCTCAGAAATCACTCCTGGCTGGAGGGACCATATGGGATGCCGGGGATTGAACCCAGATCCATCCTGGGTTAGCTATGTGCAAGGCAAGCGCTACATGCAAGGCAAATGCCTTACCACTGTGCTATGACTCTGGCCCCTCAATATGTCCATATTTATCTATGCATAAAAATCTCTTTTAAAAAGCATATTCTTGGATTGTTATCATTTGTATTATTTAATATGTATCCAAATTATATGTTTAAATTGTAATAACTTAAATTACATAAAATATAAAACTCAAAATATACTTTGTGTTAATTGCAATATTTTTACCTGTTTCTTAATATACATACGTAGAAAAATAAATTTAATTTATAGTACAAACCATAATTTCAAAATATAATGGCTATTTTTTACTTTTTTTTTGTTTTTTTTGGGGGCCACACCCATTTGATGCTCAGAAGTTATTCCTGGCTATGCGCTCAGAAATTGCCCCTGGCTTGGGGGGACCATATGGGATGCGGGGGGATCGAATCGTGGTCCTTTTCTTGGCTAGCGCTTG
The DNA here is from genome assembly GCF_024139225.1 of Suncus etruscus. Classification (NCBI taxonomy): domain Eukaryota; kingdom Metazoa; phylum Chordata; class Mammalia; order Eulipotyphla; family Soricidae; genus Suncus; species Suncus etruscus. The sequence goes on along the minus strand of NC_064859.1, from coordinate 60,114,015 downwards.
CAAGGCTAGCACCTTACGTCTAGCACCACCTCGCCGGCCCCTCTATTTTTTACTTTTACATAAAATTTTGTTTGACTATTATCTTCTTTCTTATGTGGTGCCACATTTTCTTATTTTTGTGTACCTTTATTTTATCTTCCCTTATTTGTCATCTGTACTCTAGAGCACAGTGAACATTAAACAAATGCTCTATATGATCAGTGAAAGCTGCTAGAGCTCAGTATGTTTTTAGTGAGACTCAAAATATCTCATTAATTGCTTTTGAAAGGAGCATAATTGCTTGAACTCAAAAAGATTTTGCAACTGACATGAATGCTCAACACAAAAGGATTGGGACTTCAGAATTAGTTCTTTAGTTCATAGACATGTGATGTATAGGAAAAAATACAAGCATGATACTTAGGTAACAGTAGAGATAAAATTTGGTTTTAGTGTAGGGTGGGCTATACCTGATAGTGCTCAGGGCTTTCTACTGACTTTTGACTCAAAGTTCATTCTGTTGCTAATCACATCACCACAGTTCAGTACTAGCAATCAAGGCTCAACCCAGGGTATACATTGTTCAAGACAAGAAACTCAACCCACTTAATTTCTCAAGTCACAAAACGAAATTTGTATTAAACAGATTCTTATTCTTGACTATTAGAATTAAGGGCAAAGTAGAATTATCTTTTCCCTTGGTATCAGACTTTTACTTGAATCAAATTTGACAGGAATATCCTCTTGGCCTTTCTATATTCCTCATTCATTACTTCTCATTCATTATTCCCTTATGGAATAGGGGAATATTTAATCATGGTATTTCATAGTAGTAAAAAGGCACATGTGGTTCATCCTCCTGTCAAATGCATTTCTAGCTGCTTGACTGCAGATCATTTTTAACTTGAGTTGATTTCTACCAGGCTCTGAAGGGTCATCAGTTATATCTGTAACTAAGAAAACCAATTTATTCTGTTGAGACTATAAAAAAGCCACACTTTCTAGTAAAACTTCTACTGGCTATAAAACTGATATTTTATTCTAATTTTTAAGGATATTTTTATTGTCTACCCATATCATCTTTACTAACAAAATTAATAAAGGATTTTAAATGTTAACCCTCTCTCGAAATCTCAACTATAACAATTATAATTAATATTGTTTATTTCCCCACCTAAAAATTTCTCACATATAATGTCTCCAATTATTGACATTTTATATAAATGTGATGCATTGTCCCACTGGGTAAATATTGTAGAAATATTATTAATTAAAGTACTAATTAAAGTTCTTATGGCTTATCTTCACTTCTTTACCACTGATCTCTGCTGATACACCTAACAGATCAAAATTCTAGAAATGCCAATATTTGGGCTAAGATATCTAGGACTTTGTTGGAGTAAATACAGGCAGCTTTTTGTACTTCCATAGCCCTGGAAACCATACCCTGCCACATAGCTGCTGCTACAGAACTTGGAACTCCAGGAGCACATGGTTGCAAACATGGTAACTCAATACCTCCAAATTTTTGAATACTGAAAGCTCAATAGAAACTTACAAAACTAGATGTCAAAGTAGCATTAGAAATCACCTAAGGCTAACAAAGAAAACCAGTAACAGAAGGACCAATTTATAACAAACAGAAGATATGACTTAATGAACCCATTGCAAAATATGTCAAAACATATTAATTTATACACATTTATTTTTGCTGTCATTTTTCAATAGTCCCATTATAGCTTAGTTGTAAACAAGCAACATAAAGTAAATTATTTCATACCTGCCAAGGAATCAGGCTTGGGATTGGGTTGGAATCTGGGAACAATGTAAGAAAAATGCCTTACCTGCTATCATTCTGGCCCCTATTCCTTTATTTTATTCTTACTTAGTAGATATGATTATTATAAATATTATATTGATTTACATGTTGAAATTCTTTTAATGGGTGCTGCAGTGTGCTATTTAGAAGCACCTTACTCAGAAGTGAACAGTCATTCTTCCTAGTTGCCAATTATTTGGGGCATTTGTGGCTTTCAAACAAGTGACCCTTCAGAACTTGCCATCAGTCAGACACAGTGACTTCAGTAACAGCAAACCCTTTCTCTTTATAAATAATTGTGCAAATGTAAGACCTGATTCCAAGACCAAAATTGACTCTGAGATTTTCTTTACAGTTTTTTTATCCTTATGTCCTTTAGTTCCCTATTAATGCTAATCTTACAAACACAAATATCTCATTTAGAGCATAAAAAATTTCAAGTAGAATTTATATTGAATTTAGAATATTTCTTTCCATTATGGTGCAATGAAGGAAACAATAAAAAGTAGACAATCATGACTCATATGGGCACATTTAAAAGTTAGCTTCTTTTGCATTATCTTAAGCTGAAGTGCAGAGAAAACATATCAAGTATAACACATACATGTAAAAGTACTTGGAATTTCAGAGGAGGTTAAATTATCAATCCCAGAAAGTCATCTATGCTGAGGAAATTTGATCCTAAAGCATCGAATGAGACTATTGGGCTCATCATGTACTTAAAATTTGTGAGTGCAAGGATCCATTGAAAACTGTGGACTTTCCAGAGTCTACTCTAGAATTATCTTTTAGTAAATTACTTTCCTGAGAAAGTCTAGGACTCTTTTTTATTTCTTGAATAGAATAAACTTGTATCTGTCTTTAAGACAGCACATACCTCTTTTAGAGCCCCCAAACTTGAACCTAAAAATACAATAAAGGCAGAGTTAAATAATATATAAATTTACTAAGAAATTGCCAAGCTTAGATGAAAGCATTTAACCCTAAAGAAGTGACAAAACCTATCAAAATTTGACCAAAAATAGTTGATATATAGCAGGGATAGAAAACATCCTTGGCCCACATTAAGCTGTATTGTATCATGGGACAAATATGTGCCATTTTTTAACTGCCTTTGATCTGTTGACCTGTATTATATGGTATTTGACTCAGAATATAAATATTCAAATGACCTTTGGCAGAAAAAGATATCCCTCTGTTGAATTGAATAGACTGCCTGGATAATGAAGCTTCATTAGAAAGCTTATTGATACGAAAGTACTCTTATAGTGTGAAATTTAGCATCCTAGAAAGAATGACTTCTGTAGACAGTCAATTGTAAAAATCACCCCACATGTTATCACGTTATATTTCCAACCCTGGGTGAATGGGTCTGAAGCAGGGTAGCTGCAAAGAATAAATAAACAAAGCCAGTTGGAAGAGAATCATGAAATAAGGTTGGTTTCTCTCTTTGTGGTCTCTCTTCTTGTACCAAGTCAAACTGAAACCCCTTTATTTATCAACTAGGAGTGAGAGGATGGAGTGAGATCCAACTGGACTTTTAAAAAATCAAAGGGCTTGGTGAAAAGAAAGAGGAAGTTGGGGAATGTCTTTGCCCTGGGCAAAAGCAGAGTATAAACTAACAATCAATGTCATGCTTGAAAGGTTTGTAAAACATTATAGATAATAATGGTTATTGTATATAAAGCCAGCATGCCAAAATAACTACTATAGGCAATGGGACAGGGGAATAAAAAAAAACCTCAGTGAAAAAGAAGGCATTTAAGAGGACATTCAAAGGCCTGAAATTAAATTAGCTGCTTGTTCAGCATGGGAACAACATTTATTCAAACAACTATAAAATACACATTAGAGAAGTAACTGCTTAACAGGAACTCTCAGACAAGCCATAGTTTTACTGAGAATCAGGTTCTTGTACCTGGGTTGCTGAAGATTAAAGGCAACATAAAAAAACAAAAATGGCTGAACTCAAACAGTTTTTATTTGTAAAAAGAAAAAATGATGAAAGAAAACTCCCATCGCTTGGGAGCAGGTTCCCAAGAGGAAAAAAATCCTGTGAAGGGGCTGTTCTCTTCTTTATATCTTTCTAACTAGGAAGTTGAGCTAGCAACTTTAAACCTCTTATTAAGCTGAGGCCCTGGCCTATTTCCTGCTTCCAGGGTCTCTCTACCCTTGATGTGATGTCTAGACAAAGGAAGGCAGAATGTTAAGGTTACAGCATAGCAGGTTGTGTTATCAGGCAATGTCTCCTGATATTCCATCCTCACATTTCATTCTTGCAGATTTCTAATTTTTCCCTTCCAAATTTTCCTTGTCCCTAATTATTTTCTATATCCGTAGAAGGAGATGTTGTGACCACTCTACATTCCCCAGGCAAAGCTAAGGATTAGCTAGCCTGCGGATTATACAAGCATCACATTATTTGGCCATGAATATATATGCAACAGACACATATGCTTCTCATTGTTCACAGGGTAGCACATCTGTCTGTAGTGTAAGGCCCATGATTGATGTTATAAACCTTCAAGTGATTCTTGACAGAAGAAATGCTCACAAATCCTGCCTATATAATAATCCTGCCTGTATAATAAGAAAAATAGAAAAATAATAGAAAAATAATCCTGCCTGTATAATAATAGAAAAATAATAGTAAAAATTTAAATTATATTAGCAGTAATAGTAAAATATAGAGTAGAGTTAGGTACCACATTTAAACATCAGAGGCATTTTTTCCTATTGCAGCATATCTTTCAGTTTGCTTTAGTGTCAGTGGAACTGGAGGGTATCAGGTTAAGTGAAGTACAGTAGAGGGAAAACATAGCATTGATATGTAATATATAAATAAGTGAAACACAGAAATATATAATAACAAATAATGACAAAATATTAGTTTTTAATTGCAAAACCAATACTATCAAGCAGCAGCGAGTATTAGAAGGGGACAGGGTGATGGGCATAGAAAGATTAGAGAAAGATAAGAACAGAGGAAAAGAGACTTGTGTCCTTGTGTTCTGCTAAAGTGCAGAATGTAAACAAGAGTGGGAGCAGGGCACTGGAACACTGAAACCTAAACTGTCTTAAGGCAACAGAACCTTTGTGACAAAACACTCATCTCAAGCACTCAGAAAACACTTTGATACAGAATCCTAGGACTAACCCAGATGGTTTTCTAGGAGAAAGGTGGTGACTATGTTCCTAGGAGAGGCACCAGAAACACAGTCAAAGGCTGAAATAGGAATTCAAAAATAAATCAACAGAAGTTCAATCCTTTTCCTTAGGAAAAGACTCATTATCTCCTACTCATGCAAAGAATTTGGGACAAATGCTGTTATGGACATTATTAATACATAACCTTCACTAAAAGCCACTCTGGGTTTCCTTCTCTGGAAACTCTCATGTTCTCTTGAGCACATTATCTCTATAGCTCTCTCTTCCTCTCTATATTTTCAGAATAAACTTGGTTTACTTCACTATCTTAAGCTGCTGAAATTATTTTTGGGAGAAAAGTTAATGGGTCTGAAAAGCCTGGGTAAGATTTGAGGACTGACTTTCCTTTCCTGCACAGAGGAATTCATTGCTTCAGTTTGAGTTCCACAGCTCTCCAAGAAATCAGATGGTAGGATTAATTCCTATTTGGGGCAGAACAATTGGACACAGGTGACATCTGTCTCTGGGGATTGGTAAAATGTCAAGTCTGTACCATGCAGATACTTACTACAAACTTTGATCAGTCCTAGATTTCCCAGGCACTTTCCCAGGTGACCAAGGGGATTAGTGAGGGAAGTGGCAGTTTCCTTTCTTCTCACTTCACATTAGCTCTCAGTCCCATATTTCCCCAGTAGCAATATTATCCTTCAAACAATATTTTAAGGGTAAAATAAATATTTCAAATTTACCACCTTATATTTATTAATTATTTTACCCTTAAGTATTAAGACTAAATTAAAAAAAATTTAAGAGTATGCTGGTTCCTAACAAAAACCCATTAACCACCAGCATAAGTCCTAAAAAAATTCAGATAGATTTTGCTGGCAACCTTAAACTCAGCCAAGAAGTGACTTCAGGTGCGGTCTGTGATACCATCTTTGCAGGTACTAGTTAACATTCTCCCCAATTCAATATTTAGTGGATCAATTGTACTTTTGACCATTTGGTCAAAATAAAGTCAAGGTCTCCCCCCAAAAATCAGTTTTAATTGCTAAGTAGAAAACTTGTGGCAGAGCAATAGCGCAATGGGTAGGGCTATTAATTGCGTGGGGCAGAACTGGGTTTCATCCCCAGCATCCCATATGCTCCCCTGAGCTTGCCAGGAATAATTCCTGAGTGCAGAGCCAAGAGTAACCCCTGAGCACTACCAGGTGTGGCCCCATAACTAAACAGAGCAAAGTTCACAAAACTCACTAAAAGTATTATACTGACAAGTTACACTTCCTAATTATACTGACAGCATACATGTTATTCTGACAATTTTTATTATAAGGTTTAGACAAGGAACTAAATAAAGAGTCAACATTGGGGTGCAAAGTTTTCCAATGCCTTTTTCCCATGGAATTTAGATGGTTAAAGTATGAATGTGCTCCCCAAATGAAAGCTTCACTTACCCTCAACATCAAGAAAATCAAAAGGATACATTTGATTAAATCATTGTCCACGTGATTGAATTCAATCTCTGATCACTCTCCCCTACCCCAAATATCAAATACTAATCATATGGTTAATCTTTATACTGACCAGTCTTGATCTTTAATCTTCTTAGAAGTATGCAAACACCATCCTATCACACAGGAAATTTCAAAATTATTAAACTCAGTGTCAAGAATATGGAACAAAGAACAGAAACATTCCTCCTTGCCCTTAATGGTAGATGACAGGGAAAATCAGAACATGAATTAATATATAAAAATATAACTTTTGTTTTAAATCAGCTCAACCTGGGAAGTGTTCCAACTCCAAAGGTACTCTGGACCTGTTGTAAATTTTGTTACAATTTAAATTCTCCACTTAACTCTCTATTAGTGCTGTTAAAATAAAGCAAACCTCAATAAACTCCTTTCATGCATGTCCCCTCTTACATCCTAAGACATTTCTTCAATGACTGGCAGTATAAAACACAGTTATGCAGACAAAGTCATTCATATGTTAGTTTCCTCATTCTCCCATATCAATGTGTACAATTAGTGAACCATATACTTTTCTCACATTGAGTTTTACTGTACAATCACTGATTTCCTTCAGCTAGCTGATGAGTTGCATTAGCTGGTATTCTAAATTAAGTCACACTTTCTAGTCCTCCAAAAAACAGGCTGATTGCTTGCTGCAGGCACTCACATGCAATCTCACAAAATTGTTTCACCAATCATGTTAAGGCTTATCTGGAGGTATTATCAGACTTGTTTATGCAGCATTTAACATCCCAACATATTATCATTTAAAGCTATACAGATGGATAAATACTAATGCCAAACAGAGATGCTTCTGTGAAAACTAAATTTAATGCTTTGGAAAAATTTGATAACATCGAATTTATTAAAAAATAATTATTCTTGGAGGCAGGGATAGATAGTACAGCAGATTACTTACCAAATTTGCAGTTTGATCCCCAGCATCCCATATTGCACTTAAAGCACTGCCAGAAGTGATTCCTAATGCAGAGCCAGAGCCAGGAGTAACCCCTAAACAAACCAGCTATGGTCTAAAATAAATAAATAAATACATACATAAATACATTTGGTTATAATCCTTATAAAAGATTGTGAGGATCTTTGGAAATTTTCTGTAAAAAAATTGTTTCTGGGTAAATTTCATTTATCTACTTGAAAAACAGAAAAAAGGTAAAAAAAAAATACATGAACAACTCCCCCCCCCCCCAAGAAATCAGAGGAGGTATTAAGGGTGCTCATGTTAGAAAATTAGTACCCAAAAGTAAGTAATCAAGAAAACGTTTGGGTCTTTATAGAAAATGTATGAAAATAAGTATACTTTTGTGTTTTAACATAAAATAAAATGTTGCAAATGCAAGAAAAATGTCCTTTTTTTAATAATAAACTATGACAATGCATGCTCTGAACCTGCAGCTACACATCCAAAGCACAGGACACAGGAGAGTCCCTATTGATCCTGTCTATCAGTTCCTTATTTTTATCCTGTTTCACAGCCTCCTTCATCAGAAATTTCTAAAAATGCTTCTACCTCCTCCTTTTTCAATAGAAAGTACTTCCTTCAGCTTGGGAAGTACTTTCTCCAGGAAATCTGGAGCCACTCCAGAAAATCTGCCCAAACTCCTAAATATTGTTTAAGTTATTCAATCATGCTCTTAGGCAATTAAAACTAAGAACGGTGTACATTACTGTCCTTACCTTAAAAAAGGTAAGCAGTACCTGTCTGAAGCTTTACATTAGACTCTCTGTGCTCCACATTCTGCCATTTACTGGATTAAGAAGTTTATTAATGCATCTCTTATTTACATTTTATTTCCAAAAAATTACTATAATATCATTTTTGTTATCTGGAAACTGGTCTCCCTCCCTTTGTAGATGTTGGGTCCAATGTTGGGAGCAAGTTCTGACAGTTTGATGTAGAATAAAGGCTATCAGAAAACAGCAAACCAGAAAAATGTAAGCTGCTAAACATTTTCAGGAATTATCTAAAAAGCTAGTTGAAGAGTTTGCAATGGCATTGACATGTCTTTTAATTTAAAATATTTAATTTATTTTATTTATAAATTCTTTAACTGAATCACCAACATTACAGAGTTGTTTGTGATTAATTTTCAGTCATAAAAATGTACAAAACCATTCAGCAGTGCACATTTCCTGTCACCAATGTCCTATTTCCCTCCCATCCTCCCCTGTCTTCCTCTGGGGCAGACATTTTATACCTCCTCTCCCTATTTCTCTTTTTCTTTCTCTCTCTCTCCATCCCCCCTCCTCTCTCTCCCTCTCTTTTCCTCTCTTCCTTTTTTTTTAGATACTGTGGTTTGCAATATTGTTAGTGAAGGAGTATCATGCATATCACTTTATCTGCTCTCAACACCCAGTTCTTGTCTATGATGATCAGTTCCAACTAGCATTGTCATAGTAGTTCCTTCTCTGCCCTAATTGCTCTCCCCCATGATATGTGGCAAGCTTCCTACCATGGTCCTCCTGGTCCTTGTCCCTATGATTACCAAACTATCTTTTTTGTTTGTTTATTTGTTTGTTTTGCTTTTTGTTCACACTTGGCAGCACTCAGGGATTACTCCTGGCTCTGTGTTCAGATATCGCTCCTGGCTTGGGGGACCATATGGGATGCCGGGGATCTAACCTATGGCTGTTGTGGATCAGTCGTGTGCAAAGCAAACACCCTGTTTCTCTGCTACCACTCTAAGCCCACATACTACCGTATTCTCTGGCGTATAAGACGAATGGGAGTGGTTTAGGCCTATATTCGCTGTATCAGACAGAACATTCCTGTGCTGCAACTGTATGTACCACAGTGAGCCAATCACAATAAGCAAAGGTTCAACGGTTATACTGTCATAGACTTCCTCTCTGACTCTGGCCAATCTGAGCAGGCTTTTGACAGTGTAGATTCGGGTCCAGAACATTGTGTAATTTGCATGCATAAAAAGCCTGTTTGGATTGGCTGAGTTAGAGAGGTGGTCCAAGCAGCCTTGCAGTGATTGGTGCAGGATCGAGTTGGAAAATTCGTTTTGTGGCAATATTCAGACAATTTTTGTTTAGCGGCATATTGAAACATTTTTGGGATATACTCGGCGTATAAGACGACCCCCGATTTTCGGTTGACTGTCTTTTTTGTTTCAAAAGTTGTCTTATACGCCGGAAAATACGGTATCTTTTTTTATTGCACAAATGAGTGTGATCATTATATGTCTATCCCGCTCTCTGACTCATTTCTCTCAGCATATTACTCTCCATATACATCCATATATCAGCATATTTCATGACTTTGTCCTAATAGCTGTGTAGATGTACCACAATTTCTTTGTCTACTCATTTATTTTTGGGCTCTTGGGTTGTTTTCAGATTCTGGCTATGGTGAATAGTGCTGCAATGAATAGGAATGCAGAGGGCTATTTTACGTTGTGTTTTAGGACTTTTAGGGTTTATTCCTAGACACGGTATTGCCGGGTCATATGGAAGCTCGATTTCTAGTGTTTTGGGGAATAGCCATATTGCTTTCCAAAAAGGCTGGACCAGTTGGCATTCTCACAGTAAGTGAGAATAAGAAGGAACCATTACTTAACTCAGATAAATCTTTTTAAAATAGACATACATATGCACATATTTAAATGTGCAGAACTCTAATTTTTCACTTTTAAGTTTTGTTCTCTTTTTCTATAAATGTTTTTTATTTGGGAAGCTATAAATGACTACCATAATACTCACGCTCCATTTCTATGCAATAAAATTAATACAATAACCCACTATTGATTAAATAACGTACACTTTTTACTTCATTTGTTTACTTTGTTACTGGTCATTTCCCTCAGAAATTAAAATGTAATTTCTTTTTAAAAAGTACTGTGAAACTACTAGCAAATTATATTAGTGTTTTTGCACCATACTTCATTCATGCTTCTAAGAGCATGAAGCACATTTTTAAATAAAATTGATTATCTGATGATAAATAACTACAATAGTTCAAAATATCAATAGTATTCTTAGGATGTTGCCATCAAAATCTTTACAATGACTGCTTCAGTTGGAAATTAACAAGAAGCTTTGATCAAGTGACTCAGGGTTTGTAGGTGGTGGAAAAGTACCAGGTTCCCATGTTCACCTCTTCTAGCAAAATTCCTCCTCCAGAAAAGATTCCAATGCATTAGGTCTTAGAACATGGTTCACACCAGGGACCTGTATGTGCCTGCTCACTAAGAACTTCAAGTTTGCCATTATGTTGACAGTCAATTCGGGAAAAACACTAAAGCAAAATGAACCAAAAAAATTCTTAGAAAATATTCGAGAGTTCAGAATGTTTTCATCCAAGAGTGCTAAGATAAAATCATACTAGACTGAAGCATATAACTCTTTCCCCTACATTCAATAATATTTGTGGACACTCCTGTGTTTCTTTCCAAATGCCAGCCCTACGTCTTCCTCATTGAGGTTGACTCTTAAACCCACTTTATCTGTACGTGCACGTGGGAAAAGGGGAATAACTATTTATCTACAATCACATGGAATCAACAAATAAATGGCCATCCCTCTTGTACGTTACATATGAATCATCCTCTGTGGCACACTGTTGGTATCCATTTTGACTTGCTTTTTTTCATAAATACTGATGGTGGCTCAGTAATTGGTATGTTAGCAAGATCTTCCAGGGAACACTTAGTTGCAGTTGGTACAGTGGATTTTGGAAAGCATTGGACTTTCCTGGAGATTATTTCTCAAAATAAAACTTCTTATGAATTGTTTCACTAAAACCCTATGAGCATGGCTTCTTAAGTTGAGATTCTTGATATGTGGAACTAGAGGATTCTTTCTTGTGAGAGTTGTCCTGCACCTTAGGGAATATTTATCATCACCCCAAACTTGCATCCACTAGATGTCAGTAGTACCTCTCCCTGCCACCCCAACACCAACACGGCAAGATATAGTCAACAAAAATATTTCCAGACATTACTGCACTTCCCTTGGGGAAAATTAATTTTCCTTGAATGAGAATCATTCCTTTGACAACACTTAAAATGCAAGGGAAACGAGGGTTCCAGGACCAAACAGATATGAGATCACTAATAGTAAGCCAGACAAAGAGGGGTCCACCTACTCTAGCAGACCGGGGGGTGATGGTGGGTTATATGGGTTGTAGAAAGGGAACTGGAATGGGGGGAGGACATAGTTGGTGATGGGTATTCCCCTGATTCAATGTTAATATGTACCTAAAACACTACTGTGAAAGATATGTAAGCCATTATGGAAAAAAATATGTTTTTAATCAGAAACTTTCTTTGACTTACATGTATTATTATTATATCAATTATATTATATGTTATGTTTTGTCACTATATTATGTTATGTTAGCTTACCTCATTATGTTAATCAATTTTGTCTCTTGAATAAATTCTTACAATAAAAAAATGCAAGGACAGCATTACAATGTGATCATACTGAGCCTGCCAACATCAAGAATTGGTGGCAGTCTCCCCCATTTTTAAGTAACTTACTCCTTGCACATCTGCTACACATGGGTTCCCTGGAAAAGACTTTAAAAATGGTAGTTAGTAGGCTTCTGGGGAAATATGGACCAGAATAATTCATGTGAGTGGTGAAGGATGCAGGAATAGTCAAAGGAAGAAATTTAACTATGTTATAAAACAAAGGCACTTCATGAAACAAGTGACCCTTTGGAGTTGTACAGTTGACTGTTTTTTATATATATTTTATTTAAACACCTTGATTACATACATGATTGTGTTTGGGTTTCAGTCATGTAAAGAACACCACCCATCACCAGTGCAACATTCCCATCACCAACGTCCCAAATTTCCCTCCTCCCCACCCGACCCCCGCCTGTACTCTAGACAGGCTTTCCATTTCCCTCATACACAGTTGACTGCTTTTATGGGTTATTTACTTGGACATAACTTTGAGATAGGAACTTTCACCTAGGCAGCTCCCAGATAACTGTGCCACAAGTGTGACCAGTCAACTATCCAGGCAGCCTCAAATGAGTAGACACACCCTGAATGACAGATCACTGCAACCACTCCACCATCTCTAATTCACTGAATTAGGACCTAAATATTGATAGAAAATCTCTAATTCCAATACAAGGTACTAAATACAATAGACGTAAATCCAAGCCACAGTTATCTAAACTTGTTTTAAACATGTTTATAGAATAAAATGATCTGCTAATTTAACCTCTCTGAAACTTAATGTGCACAGACCGGTATTTACTATGGTGTCCTCTATTCTGACTTCTATAAGCTCTTTGGGCTCATAAACCTATCATCCAAAACTTGGCTTTCCAGAATCAAAGGTGTTACTGTGACTCAGACTCAGCAATTGATTTGAATGTTCCAATATGGTTGCCCTCATCAGGAGCTAATTAGAGATAATGAGAAGGCTTTTATGTATACAGTTTCATCCTCTTTGATTTCTCTTTGAAATGATAATCAACAAAGTAATAATTAGCATTTATCATCTTTGGTTCATTCTACTTTCCCTACAACAACGACTGAGGGCCTCAGCCTGCAGATTCAGCATTTTTTGACCTCCAAGCCAATTAGAATTGACTAGAAAACTTGTCTCTTTTTGGTCACAAGATATTTATTTATTTTTGAATATTCATAACATTTATTAAAGACAAAGACTAAATGCTGTTGAAAGTTATATGGAGTAATGACCCATGCTTCCAATCCTTTTTTTTAAAATAATATCTTTGTTTAAGCACAGTGATTACAAACATGTTTGTAGTTGGGTTTCAGTTATAAAAAAAGAATACCTCCCTCCCCAATGCAACATTCCCATCAGCAATTCCCCCTATCACCCTTCTCCCCCATCTCCTGCCTGTATTCGAGACAGAAATACTACTTCTCTCACTCACTACCATTGTCATGATAGTTGTTAATGTTGTTATTTCTCTGACTGCATTCACCACTCTTTGTGGTAAGCTTCATATTATGGCTGGTCCTTCCAGCCCTCATCTCGATTGTCTCTGGGTATTATTATAATAATGTATTTTATTTTTCTTAAATTCTATAGATGAGTGAGGCTATTCTGTGTCTATCTCTCTCCCTCTGACTCATTTAACTCAGCATAATAGTTTTTATGTCCATCCATATATAGGGAAATTTCGTGACTTCATTTTTCATGATGGCTGCTATGAGGTACCATCTCATGCCACAGAGACTGGCATACTTCTCAAAGAAGAAGAACAATCAGTGCTGGCAAGGATGTGGGAATAAAGGAATGGTTATTCACTGCTGTGGAAATGCCATCTAGTTCAACCTTTATGGAAAATACTATAGAAATTCCTCAAAAAACTGGAAATGAACTTCCATATGATCCAGCTATACCACTCCTAGGGATATACTCTAGGAACACAAAAACACAATACAAAAAATGCCTTCTGCACACCTATACTCATTGCAACACTATTTACAATAGCCAGAATCTGGAAATAATCCAGATGCCCAATAACAAATGAGTGGCTAAAGAAACTGTGGTACATATACAGAATGACAATGAAAAACTTGTCCTTTTTAGAAAAACAACCTGAAATTTGGACTTTATATTTAACCTTTTTCAACTTATAGTTAGTTCCTGTTAAGGCACTTCAATTACTTCAGCATCTTTCCTTTTAGCCTATGCCCATAAAATAATGTAGGCCTAGTACTTCATAAGGAAGCTAGTCTACACTGCTAAGGAATTTCATGTGCACAGAATGTTTATTCAATAAAACTAAGATCCTCTAGGATTTGCTATCCTAAAATGGATAAAATCTTTAGAAATACTATAAAGGAAAGTTTTGATGTTTTCAAATAAGAAGTATTATTCTAATTGATCTTACTTTAAAAATACAAATTATGGGATGTTTAGAACAATAGTACAGCAGGGATGTATTTGTCTCATATGTAGAAAACCCAGGTTTGATTCCCAGCATCTCATATGTACCCCAAAGACCTGTCAGGACTAATTCCTGAACACAGAGCCAGGAGTAACCCCTGAACATTGCCAGGTGGGGCAATAAACACCCTCTCAATAAATCAATAAAATAAAAAATACAAAATACAAATTATAGTGAATTTGAAGTTTGGAACAGAGAAGCCTCCAATCTCCTTTCTTTTTTTTTTTTTTTTTTTTTTTTTTGGTTTTTGGGCCACACCCTGTGACGCTCAGGGGTTACTCCTGGCTATGCGCTCAGAAGTTGCTCCTGGCTTCTTGGGGGACCATATGGGACGCTGGGGAATCGAACCAAGGTCCGTCCTAGGCTAGCGCAGGCAAGGCAGGCACCTTACCTCCAGCGCCACCGCCCGGCCCCCAATCTCCTTTCTTGAAGAATTGCCTTGACTAATTGAATTTAGAGTAGTATTATTCCAGATAAACTTCAAAACTGTTTAATCTCTGTCTTGAAATTTTTTATGTATATTTTTAGAGATGACAATGAATCATACAAAGCTTTGGGAAAGACTGTCATTTTGATAATATTGGCCCAATTCATAAAACAGGGGTATATAGTTACAATTCTTCTTATCTTCCTTTCCTTCTATACTAGTTATCAATCGTTATCTTTGTATAAGTCTTTGACCTCTTCTTGAGCTGATCTCTAAGTAGCTTATTTTTCCAAGGCACTGTTGTAGATGGGATATTTTTTAAAATTCTCCCTTCTATTTCATTATTTGCATATAGATCTCTATGTATTGATTTAATGGCATGATTATAAAATCTATTATTTTTAGGAGCTTCTTTGTAAAGTCTTCCATGTTTTTAAGTATAGTAACATATCATCTACAAATAATAAGAGTTTGAATTTTTCCATTACAATCTAAATATATTTTGTATTTCTTTAAAACCTAATCACTATGATCAGGACTTCAAGCACTATACTGAATAGTAGTGATGAGATTAAAAAGAAAAAACCTCATCTTATGTCTGATATTAGTGGGACCACTTTCAATTTTTCTCCAGTGAGTACAAGTCTTTCTGTAAGCTTATGGTAAATGGCTTTATCTATGTTGAGGTAAGTTCCTTCAATTTTCTTTTTAATGAGAGTTTTTAGTCATGAGTAGGAAGTATTTATCAAAAAAGTGTGTTTATATCACAAAGAGCAAGAACGATCAGTGCTGGTGGGGATGTGGAGAAAAAGGAACTCTTATTCACTGCTGGTGAGAATGCCGTCTAGTCCAGCCTTTATTGAAAACAATATGGAGATTCCTCAAAAAACTGCAAATTGATCTCCCATATGATTCAGCTATACCACCTTTAGGGATATACCTTAGGAACACAAAAATACAATTCAAAAATCCCTTTCTCACACCTATAGTCATTGCAGTGCTATTTGCAATAGCCAGTCTTTGGAAACAACCAAGATGCCCTTCAACAGATGAATGGCTAAAGAAACTGTGGTACATATACACAATGGAATATTATGCAGCAGTCATGAGAGATGAGGTCATGAAATTTTCTTAATCGTGGATGTACATGAAATCTATTATGTTGAGTGAAATAAATCAGAAATAAATCATCTATGGGTTTTAAGAAAAATTAAAGACATTATTGTAATAAGGCCCAGAGACAATAAAGTTAAGAGCTGGAAGGGTCAGAAGGTCAACTCACAATTTGAATTCACCACAAATAGTGGTGAATGCTCTTAGAGAAACAACTTCGTTAACAACTAGCATGACAAAAAGAATGAGAAAAGTATAATGCCTGTCTCGAATACAAAGTCAGGGGTGGGGTAAGAGGGGGGCATTAGTGGTATGGTATAAGGGGGGTATTCTGTTTATCACTGAAACTCAACTACTAACATACTGTAATCATGATGCTTAAATAAAGATTTTATGAAAAATAAAATAAGAATGAAATGCCATCAACATTTCTATATCAAATAAAGGCCTAGCAACATAAAAATAGCATGTTACTAGAATAAGGGCAAACCTTCATACTAGTAGAACATAATTGAAAGTCCCTAACTAGACATTCAGATATATGAACCATTATCCTGTGATAAAGTAGCCAATAGAGTTAAGTGAAGCAAGAAAATTCCCTTCAAAAAATAATACAGGGAATTGTGCAAGCTAAATCTAAAGGATTCTAGACAATACTTAAATAAACAGAAAAAAATAAAGAACAAGAGTAAAGTAACACTCATTAACTATAAAGAATAAAATTGTGTGAATTTTAGTAAAAACAAAAAAAGTGATGCTGGAAGTTGCCATGTCTGCATTTGGCCAGCTCCACAGATTCACTTAATTCTTGAAAAAGATATAAACCAAGCTTGGAAAAATTACAGGTACACCTGCCATGCAATTGAAAGTTGGCAGTCTCAGGAGGGAATGGCAAGCCAAATTCCTACCCTTCATAAGTTCCACCTGCTACATTTATCACCCACAACTGCCTCTTTGCCATCTTCCCTGCTTCATCACTCCTCTACAGCCATCTGTAAAGACATCAATATGACCAAAACACTAGCTATGCCAGTATTTGTGCTTGAAATCTCCAGAACATTTTTGGTATGGCCACCCTCCCTCCCATCTTCTTGTACTTCCATAAGCCCTAGCAGCCAAAAGTGTGCCCTACAAAGGCTGTGATATCAGAAAAGTGCTTAGAATTCCCGGATCACACAGTTGTATGTTCAGCTGCATTACAACTCCAAATTTCTATTAGCATCATCCCCTTAGAAACACACCAATTCAGATGCCAGTGTTATATGAAACCACTTAATGTTCAGAAACAAAAGATCAACTAGCAACAAGAACTTACAAAACCTTCTTACAATGACTTATGACCACATTGTGAAATACAAAGATTTTCACAAATGCTGCTGTACTCTTTTTCTTTTTCTTAGTTTTTCTTTTTCTTTTTTTTTTTAAATATTTTCACTTTCACTTACCTGTACACAAATGTATTGTGATCAACTATGCCAACTAGGGATACATTGTCTCTAAATAAAGTAATTTATATATTTTTACTTAAGTCATTGTGATTTAAAAGTTATTTATAATTGGGCCTTAGGCATACAATATTTTAGCATGAATCACACCAGCAATGTCAACCTCCTTCCACCAATGTTCCCAGAGTTCATTCCCTACAAGCCCCACTGCCTGTCATCATAACAGTCACATTTTTAAGTTTGGGTTTTAAAGTTTGGGTCTCATGATTTTATTGCTGTTTACCCTGTGGCTTAAATATTTAGTTCTATTCTTTTTTAACACTACAAATTCACCTAAGTCACTTGACCTCTTCCCCCAATATTTTACATTTATCTTTCTCCTCCTACACTCAGTTTCTTTCCTTCTCTTCAGTATAATCTGGGGCCAAGAGTGTACTTGACAATCTTCATTTAAACCATTTCATTTCTTCACTAAGTTATTCTAAATGACACAGATAAGTGATGTCATTCTGTATCTATCCTTCTTTTGGTTTACTTCTTTCAACATAATATCTTCCAGTTCCATCCATGTTGAGGCAAATTGCATGATTGCATCATTCCTTACAGCTATGTAGTATTCCATTGTAAAATGTACCACGTCTTCATAATCCATTCATCTATTGTTGGATAAGTAAATTGTCCCAACTTTTAGCTATTGTACTGAGTGCTGCAATGAATATGTACATACATCTTTTTGGATAAATATTTTCTGTCCTATGTGTAGATACTGAAAAGTGGGATTGTTGGATCATATGGCAGCAAATAAAGTAATTTATATATTTTTTAAAATGGAGCTGGGGCTTACCATTTATGGTTGGTTAAATGCAAAAATATGATGGCAAATCTCTTACTAACACCATGTACAAAGCAAAATCGAAAGAGATTAATGACCTCAATATCAGACCAAATTTCATAAATTATACTGAAAATAATTCACCATGATGTTGAAATACAAGAAATGTTTAATGACTCAATTCCATTGGCCTAAATAAATGGAAGCAAAAATTAAACAAATGAATTATAAAATAAAAAGCTTCTTCACAAAAGAAAAATAAGGACCAGAATAAAAAGCTATCCCAAAAGAGGGTTTGCTCACCACTAATATGAAACAGGGTCAATATGAAAGATAAAGCAATAGTGGAACATTACAAGAATAAAAATCAAGTCCATCAGAAAATAATGGGAAGAGATGAACAAAACTTCCTCAAAGAAGACATACAGGAACTAAAGAGATAGTACAATGGATAAGGCATTGCATTGCACACAGTTAACATGGATTCAATCCCCAACATCCCATATAGTTCTCTGAGTCTGCCAGGGATGATACCTGAGAGCAGGTCCAGTATAAACCCTGAACACAGCCACCTGTGATCCAAATCCCCTCTTAGTTATTTTAAAAAGACAACATACAGATGTCCAAGTTATATAAAACAAACAAAACAAACAAACAAAAAAGAAAATCTACATCAGTTTTCACCAAGAAAATGCAAGTTAAAACAACAATGAGACATCATCTCAAATCAGTGAAATTGGCGCAAAAGAATCAGTGTTTTATGGATATATGGAAAAAGAGTCTTTCATTTTCTGCTGGTGGAAATGTTGACTGATCCAGCTTTTGAGAAAATGATATGGACACTAAACAAATCAGAAATCTAGTTTTAACTAATAAAATACCTGGGTTTTTTGCGGGGAGGGATTGGGCCACACCCAGTGACACTCAGGGGTTACTCCTGTCTATGTGCTCAGAGATCTCTCCTGGTTTGGGGGAACCATATGGGACGCAGGGGATCAAACCGAGGTCCATCCTGGGTCAGCTGCATGCAAGACAAACGACCTACCACTGTACTATCGCTCTAGCCCAGGGGTCTCACACTTGCGGCCCGCGGGCCGTTCGCAGCCTTCCGTACAACATTTTGTGGCCCGCTGCAGGGCTTCAAATATCGCAGTATTCGCGATTATTCGCTTACCGAATAATCACAATAAACATTGCATTAGTGAGAAAAAAAATCGCATTAAACATTAACATACCCCAGCAGTTCCCTTCAGGGTATGCAAATGTTTAATGCGATTTTTTTTCTTACTAATGCGATTTTTTATTGAGAATATTTGGTAAGCGAAATCCCTTATGCGGCCCTGCCTCACTCCGACTTTGCCCCCTACGCCCCCCCCCCGGGTAAATTGAGTTTGAGACCTCTGCTCTAGCCCCATAAAATATCTAATTTTTGAACTCCCATATGATGAAGCATTTACACTTCTTGGCATCTACACCAAGAACCCAAAGCCTTGCTTTCAAAAAGAAGTTTACACTCCTCTTATTCAGAAAAACAGTATATTTAGTGTATACATAGCAGATGTTGGCTAGATCCCATGAACTACATATGGGTGCCAGAGCCTCTCCAATAGTGATACCTTAGAACAGAGCCAAGATAAACAGCTGTATACCCAACAATAACAAAAATTTTACTCTTATTTACATTGGGGCATTTTTCACAACATCTAAAATCTGGAGACGACTTGAGTGTCCAAGAACAGATGACCAGATAAACTACGGTACATATGCAAAATAGTATACTACTTGGCTATAAGAAAATATAAAATCATGCAATTTGCTGAAATTAAAGGATCTGTAGAATATCTGTAGAATATGTAGAATAAAATAAAGATCTGTAGAATATGCTGAGTTAAATTGGTCAGAAGGAGAGGAATAAAATAATCTCACTTATTTATGTGTTAAATAAAAAGTATAAGTATAACAAATACTATAAGGCAATAGAAACAGAGTTCAAAATTTACCACAGAAACTGAGCAGAAAGCATAGCACAAGGAAGAAATGAGAGGGGAATTATGATGGAGGGAGTGGCAAGACTAAAAAAAGGTGGAGGAAAATGGACATTTTGTCCACATTGGGTGTAGTAAGGGATTGTGTAATGCATGAAAACCCAGCAATAAGAATATTGAAAACAATGGTATCTAATTTTTTTAATTTTAATATGAACATAAAATTAAAATTTCCTAGGCAAGAGCATGGCGGGGAGAAAAAAAAAGGTTGTTGATCTTCAGCTAATCTATTTCAAGCTCGTCCAAGAAATTGAAGAAACAGAAAAACTCGCCAAAAACTATGAAGCTGACATCACCCTGATACAAAAAGCAAACAGAGACACCACATATAAAGAAAATTATAGGCTGATATTCTTGATGAACACAGATACAAAGATCCTCAACAAAATACTAGTAAATAGAAACCAACAGGCATCAAGAAAAGCATATACCATGATCAAGTAGAATTCATCCTAGAGAGTTGAGAATGATTTAATCAAACTAATACACCATATCAACAAATGAAAATTAAAAATCACATGATCATAGCAATAGATGCAATGAAAGGATTTGTCAGACTCAGCACCCTTTCATAATAGATACTCTCAAGAAGATGGGAATTGAAAGAACCTTCCTCAATATAGTCAAAGTCATTCACCACAAATGTATGGTAGACATTATACTCAATGGGAAACAGTTAAAAGCCTTTACTTTGAGATTTTGCAAAAGACAAAGTAGCCCCCTTTCACCCCTCCTATTCAGTATAAAACTTGCCAAAATATAATGCTTGCCAAAACAATTGGGATAAAAGAAAAAGATATTAAGGGCACCCAGAAATGAAAGGAAGATAAAAGCTGTCAATGTTTTTAGATGGCATGATATTATATTTAGAAAATCCTAAAGATTCTACAAAAAGCTTCTAGCAACAACAGATATGTATAGCAAAATGTCAGGCTACAAGATTAATATGCAAATATCCATGGTTCTTATATACAAATAATGAAAGAGTAGAAACAAATATTAAAAGAAAAATCACAATATTTGATTTCTGTTCTTTTAGTCATCAAGTCTTAATTAATCTTTATTAGAAAGCAGAGAAAACTTTTCAGGTTTTGACATTTGGTTCTTTAGAGAAAACTCTTCAAGTCTAAGTTGGCATGTTTAGAGAATAAAGCAAATAAGATGATATCTATTCAGTCCATAATTTAAGAAGTTACTACTATTCTATTTTGTTACTTTTTACTACTATTTTACATCTTCTATTATACTACTTTGCATCTATATACTTACTGTGATTATATAATTCTGACAATCTGGTTTAAGAAATTAATTTTAGGAATGATATAATCTCAACTGTTTCCAAGAAGCTAATCAGCAATAGCCAGCCACTCCATTCTTTAAATTCCTATAACTGGGTTTGGAGAAATAGTACAGTGAGCAGGACACTTGGCTTGCATGGGTCTAACCTAGACTCAATTCTCAGCATCCCATTCAGTCCCCTGAGACCAGGAGCAATCCCATAGCAAAGAATAAGCAGTAATTCCTGTGCACTGTCATTTGTTCCATACCACAAAACAACAACAACGAAAAAGGAAATAAAATTTCTATAGTGCCCAACATCCATAATGCTCCCTTAAATGCTAATTTAAAAAATTCTGGTCAAGGGACCATCATCACAGCTATTTGCATGTCTCTTAAAGATTGAACTCTACCTAAGAAGTCGCTGTTTATATATATATGTGTTATATATATATATATATGTATATATATATACATATATATATATAAAATCACAAATGCCTGAACAAATTTATAGATATCAAGAATGGTGGGCCATTGCAATAAAAAGGGTAGGATGCTTGCCTTGTATATGGCTGACCTGGATTCAATAACTGGCCCCATCTCTGGTCAACAGAGTCCCACCAGGAGTAATACCAGAGCACACAGATACAGAACTAAGTATGTTCTGAGAGTGACAAGCTATTTTGTAAAAGAATTAAATAAACAAATAAATTGTTTATATAACATTCTGAAAATGTCCTATGCTATTGAGAAAGTTACTAAAATATGCTCAGTGGCAGAAAACTTACCTTACCTCTATGAGATTATGAACTTAATCCCTCACACTACAAAACAAAGAAAAAACATTAAAATATATTACTTATAAGCCAGTTTATGAAACAGCTATAAAGCCAATGTTATTATTTACTTATATTTTAATTTTTGATTATGGGTTCACACTCTCTTTGTGTGATTCTCAAGGGCCATATGTAATACTAGAGATCTAACAAGAATAAACTACATACCATGCAAGCAACTTAAACCCCTGTTATGCTATTTTAAGTGTGATCTTCAATAAACAAAGATGAGCTCAGTAAGAATATTTGATACACATAACATCATAAATAGTACATTAAGAATTTCAAAGAAGTAGAGTCAACACATGGCATGAAGAGACAATTTTTGGAAAATTTTCAATAGATGGTAAAGTTTCAACAAACATATTATTCATATTTTAAAAATTTAAAAATATTATTCAAGAATTTAAAAAAATGTTATATAAGATATAGTTTTATGGGTAAGAACCAGTAAGAAAAATTTAAAAAGTCAACTCTGTTCAGCACTTAGTATTGAGCATCAAGTTGCTTCACTCTATGAAGCTTTATTTAAATTTTTTCTGTATATAAGAATAGAAATGCTAACAGTAAACATGATTTAATTTGATATTCTGATTTTGAAATGTTTTTAATAAATTCTTTTTCTAAAGTGTAATTTTCTTTAAGAAAAATTCTCATATGAAAATTTTTGTTTGTAAATAAATTATATTTTACCTTTTTTTCAAAAAACTGTTATCTAATAAAAGAAACCAGGACTGATCAGTGCAATGATATAATTCTAGAACTGAAGTTGGAACTTCAACCATCTTTTGTTGTTTTGGGTTTATGAACATTGCTATTTGTTTCAGTTCTATAAGCATTACATTAGTGTCTTGCCTACAGGGGTCTCAAACTTACGGCCTGCAGGCCGCAAACAGCCCTCCATACAAAATTTTGTGGCCCTTCCCTAGAGGAATCTTTTGTTTTGTTTTGTTTTGTTTTAGTTGTTTGGGTCACTCCCCCAATGTTCAAGGCTTACTACTGATTTTGCACTCAAAGATCATTGCCTCCTGCGGCCCGCAGGTAAATTGAGTTTGAGACCCAAGGTCCAGATAATAAGCTTTATTTTCCATCCTGCATTCTCTATACACTGAAAATATTTAAGGTGCCAAAGAGCAAATCTCTGCTCAAACAGTGATATTGTGGCCAGGAGAAACAAAAGACTTCTATAAAAACCTTCCTTTATCAAGTTTGGGAAAAAACTGTTTGTGAGATATAAATTATAGAAATGAATTATAATTCATAAAATTAAACATGCATGATTACTTGCTTATGTAAATAGAATGATGGACAGGTATATACAGAGACAATTGAGAGATGATGATAGATGAATAGAGAGATGAGAGAGAAAAAAAGGATAAAGAGAGAGAAGAAGTAATGGGAAATATGTTTCTTACGTTAGGATACCAGTTAATAAAGGAGTTTCAAAAATGCACTGTGGCTAAGTAATATGCTAACACACTATGGGGTGTAGAGAAGGAATGCAGGAATTATTTTCATTTGGCAGTTTTTGGTTTAAACTTATGCCATAATAAAGTTTAATGTTGGGTCATGTAAGTAAAATGATTATTATATTATTAAATTATATCGTGTTTAAAAAAACTGAAAAGGAGAAAAATATATCACCTTATAAATACTTCACACAAAAACACATTTTTTGCTTTTCAGTAGATAATTTTTATTAATACCTATGAAAGCATATAGGTCTACAAAGAACCTTTCAAAGCCTCCCAAGTTTATTCAATATATGATTGAGCTCTTACATAGAACATAAAACAACCATACGTCTAGTGTCCTAACACCAAATTAAATCCACATGTTGAAACATGGGAAGACAGAAGTTCGGAATGAGGCAAGCCAAAGAGGGCTTTTTCCCAAGCATTCAGAGCAAGATTCTGATTGGGAACCACTGTCAACACACCCCATCTGGAGAGCATTAGCAGGAATTTCTCTCAGTAGCAGCAAAACACACCTTTAGACATAAAGCCTGATGGGAACCAGCAGCTGAGATTCCTAGCATCAGATTTCTGATTTGAACTAAAATCAGCTCATATTATATAAAATTGTTTTGCTTAACATTAGATCTTTATCAAAAACCAAAATTCAGAAGTAATTACAAGAGAGCTACCTGGTAAGGCATCATAATATATAACTTGTAAGTAAAAACACAAGAAGCATTAAAATGGCCCAAACCATTCACAGTCTCCAGGGCTCTGTGATGTCATGACCCGCACACTAGAAATGGAAACTTATAGCGGGACAATGCAGGAAAGCAACCTTATAGTTTCCCATGAGTGAGCACAAGTGATCCCATTTTCTCCAGCTGGAACTAGGCTGTTGCTATAGCAACAAGCAAATGATGGGCAGATTTTTTAATGTGCAGTGGTCTACTGTGATAAGAGCTTCCAGGATATCCACTAAGTATTTTCAGACCTGCTAAAATGTGCATACTGTGTAATGATACTAAATGGCATGTTTCAAGATCAATTTTAAATGCCTTTCTTTTTAAAATGGAAATGATTGACAAACTCAACTATTTAAGCTCTAAATAGGCATTTGTGCTCATAACAGTTTTATTCACTAACATGCCAAGTTGAAACTCCTATTCTTTCTACAGCTCTGCTTATTTGCTTTGAGGAAGGTTGGATTAAATTAATGAAAAAAAGTGTAGTGTCCCCTAGATAACCATAAGCTCTTTCTAAGGTAAATTTAATGCCAGGAGTTGAATAAGACTAAGAAATAAAGTAAAAACACAGAAAGATGTTTATAAGGTTTATCTTCTGTATTTATTTTTACTTTTTCCCTAAGAGAATGCTATAACTACAAAGCAATTTCATTCTGGATGAAATATTAATGAATAATTCCTATATATTTGCATTTCTAGGCAACTAAGATTTTGTTGAATTTGATGCAAAATTACCTTGACTTCAATACATTAAAATACAATTGAGTATTCAAAAAACGTGATAAGATGTACAGAACTGGGGGAATTTAGAGAATATGATTTTTTCAAACTACTGTTTATCAAAATCTCTAGTAGTCACATAGCACTATAACGAATATTGGAATGGAAAAATATCTTAAAATATAGACAAAACTTTCAATATGTTAAAATGAAAAATAAAGTTCATTTGAATGTCCAAAAGATAGTAGAGTGCTTCTATAACTGCCATAAAATGGTTCCCTAAAGTATAGCTCTGGAGAACCCTGAACACTTCTACAGTGTTTGAAGTCCCCCCCCAAAAAAATTTGACCGAAATCTTTGGCACTGCAGTGATAAGCAGCATGTCATCATTAGGTCCTGACTTTAAACCACGGACTTGCTGAACAAGAATTGCCAAAAGCGGTCCCTGATGGGTCCCTTGACTCCACAAAAAATTTTAAATTAAAATAAAGTTTATTTGAAAAAATTGGGATCAATTTACTAAAAATATAAAATGTCATTTGTCTTAGGCAAAGGCTTATTGCCTTAATGAACTTTTCATGGAAGTATGTTATATCCAGATAGAATTAGTTACCAATTCATATGTGCCATCAGTTCAATTCATTTTTACCAATGTAATGAGCCTTAGAATAATAAATGGAATATTAGACCTACAGAGTGTCTTTCATGTGCCTCCCAGTTCCTATTTCTTAAAAGTAGTCATGCCATGACTCCATATATTAGTTTATTTGTGATTGATTTTTGCCAATGAAATCACCTAGTATTTTCTATGAATGGTTTAATTAGCACAATATTATGTTTGTTATATCCATCCATGCTGTGATGTCTAATAGTTATCATTTTATTTATTACTGTATAGTATATTTTGTTTCATTAAAATCATTATTTGAGGGGCCGGAGAGATAGCATGGAGGTAGGGCATTTGCCTTGCATGCAGAGGATGGTGGTTCAAATACTGGCGTCCCATATGGTCCAGTGAGCCTGCCAGGAGCAATTTCTGAGCATAGTGAGCGCCACAAGGTGTGACCCAAAAACCAAAAACCAACAAACTGAACAAACAAAAACATTATTTTAATCTATTGTAACATGATCAAGTCTAGAAAATATTTACAATTTTTAAGAATAAATTTTGCTCAATAATAAAATTCAAAAAAAGTTACCAGTGAGTTTGGAAGTACAATTTTTTTCTTTTTATTCAGTGGGAGTTAGAGTCAATACCAGAGCATTTAAGGGGGCCTGATTTGCCTTGCACAACACCAACCCGGACTCAATTCGCTATCCCATGTGGTCCTCTGAGCCTGCCAGGTATGATTTCTGAGTGCAGAGCCAGAAGTAACCACTGAGCTCAGCCAGGTGTGGACCAAAAACCAAACAAACAAACAAAAAAGAATTAGAGCATTTAAAATATTTAAGAAATATTTAAGGCTAGTGAAATATCCTCTCTCAAATGGCGAGATTTCAATTTCTGATGCTGCTTAGCCTCAAAGTAAAACACCTGAGCATTGCTTAGAAGGTCCCCCAAAAGAAATGTTTGAGAAATATTAGAAGTCACCAATAAAAATGTTTTGGTGTACAATTAAAATTTTATTTTTTTCCCATTTTTGAAATGAATCCTAACATTTTACTGATTGTTTCCGTGATACTGATAAATTACTTCCTTTAAGTATTAAAAGTCAAAACAATTTCTGGAAAAGAGAAGATAACATATGATCATCAGAAATACTTTCAAATATATGACCAGTCAGAAAAGGCAAAATTTTGTGTTTCTATAGTAGTAGTATATTTTCTGAGATGGCCCACAATTTTAATTAGTGTTGAGCTAGGCAGAGAAAAAATTACATAAACTCTAGCATAAATATGTTATTTTGAAAGTCTGATAATCTTACCCAAAGCAGTCCAAATTTAGATAATTTTTATAAATTATTTCCACATATTTCACCATATCATTCAAAAAGGATTTTCTTGTCCGAACACTTATTAAAATGCATGATATTCTCAAGTTTGTCTTTATTAAGAAAAATGTGACCTCAGACTTTTATTTCAAAGAACTTATTATTTGATTATTGTTTGGTTTACAATACTACTAATGGTTTCTGACAGATTAAAGCTCAAAAGACAAAATTGGTTTTATAATTTTAGTGAAGATATTTTTGTTTATAATTAAAATTATGAGGTTCTATTGGCTTAAATGATTGCATATAATTTAGGCTCACAATTTACAACTCTTCAAAAATAGTTATCACTCGTCCAGATTTATCATTATTTCCTCTTTTCTGTTTTTTTAATATATAAATCTTTATCTTTATATACCTTCTGCATTAACAAATGAATGTAGAATAAATTTTGAAAAATATTTAATGAGATTTAGCAAATAAAAAGAAAAAGCTTGGAAAATAAATTTTATGACAAAGTATTTAAAAAAATAAAACATTTTAAAATTTAAGTAATGTTTAAACCAGAAGGCCCACTGGGCTCCCCCAGCATCGATGGCTGAGAAAAGATCTCAAAGAGAGGTCGCTTCCTTGAAAAGTGAGGGTGGTATTTCGCAAGCTTAGTAATAGTTTCAAACAATAACTGCAAACATATATTTGGCCTAATAAGAATCTCCCTACTGCTGTGCTAAGTATGTATATAATTGAGCATTTACTTCCAAATGACAAAATTAGTACATACAAATATGGCCTTGATTAAATATCACTTATCTGGGAAAATCAGCATCAAAAGAAATATAAAAATAACTTTGTAATTCTCAAAATAAAGTTAGTCTTTTAAAATATATTCTTCTCGCTCAGATGAAAGAAACCCTTTGTAGGAACACCTGGAAAACTTACTAATCTTTTAATTCATATCAGAATTGACACCCAAGGTTCAGCCTAGTAGTAAAAAACTTTGAGATGTTAAAGTTTGCCCTTAAATACTCAACTTTCCTCTGTTTTGTTTTGTTTTGTTTTGGGGGAGGGGAGTTTGGGGGGTTTGGGCCACAACCAGTGACATTCAGGGGTTACTCCTGGCTAAGCGCTCAGAAATCGCTCCTGGCTTAGGGGACCTTATAAGACGCAGGGACATCGAACTTCGGGCTGTCCTAGGTTAGCACGTACAAGGCAGACACCCTACCACTGTGCCACCACTCCTGATCCCCTGTCTTTTAATTGAAATTTATCATTCAGAAAATTTGTAACCCACACTAAAGGCAAGTGAATTATCTGTTGTGAAGAAACTTATAGATCAAACAGTATGCACTAAGCTTGTTGCTAACAAGAAAGTGCAATTTTTTTAACCTTGCAGGAAAGCAGGTGTAGGCAGTCTCACACGTAAAATTCATGTTTAAATACACTCCTGTAGCATTCAATAAACAGACACACAGTTATGATCCACCACCACAACTGAGTATGTCTCCTTCCTTTGCCGATCCCTGCACCCACTTTCCTGGGGACCTCAAGTACTCCTGAAGTATCCAGACAAAGTGGCCGTGGAAATACAGGGGACACTGCTACAGGTGAAGGCCAGTTAAAAGGAGCAGGAAAGGTGGTGGAAAATTTCTATCTCCTAGTAAGAACAGTGGTTCACTCAATCACCCTGGATAACTGCCCTGGCTAGACCACTCTTTATACTTTTTGTGATGCTCTTAATAGGTTCTTGTATAATTAATTTTCTCACCCACATTATTCAGGTATGCATAAGTGCAATTAAGATGATTGTGCTGGGCCCGGAGAGATAGCACAGCGGTGTTTGCCTTGCAAGCAGCCAATCCAGGACCAAAGGTGGTTGGTTCGAATTTCGGTGTCCCATATGGTCCCCCGTACCTGCCAGGAGCTATTTTTGAGCAGACAGCCAGGAGTAACCCCTGAGCACGGCCGGGTGTGACCCAAAAAAAAAAAAAAAAAAAGATGATTGTGCTAAGGTTCCAGTACGGGGGAACAAGGAACCTCAAGGAAAGCCAAGGATTTGACTCTTAATCTGTAAGAAGAAGGAATGTGGGGTCCTGGGTTCTGAACAAGAAAGGATGCCATTTTGTAAATAACCACATGTAGACATTTTAGGCTTCTCTTTCTCAAGCCTATGTTTTCATTAACACTTCCCAAGATACCTGGCCATAGCAGTTAGCCGATCTGGAAAGGACACAAAAGAGTGCTTGGAAGGTACCACAAATAGCAGCAAATCATTTTAAAGATTATCGAAGCTAAAATCTCCTCATACCTTTCCTATATAAACTGGCTTGTGACCTTGGGTAGGGTTCATTTTCTGTGAAAGATGACCCTGGCTGGACAGTTTGGAGCTGTTGGTAAACTTATTAAAGTTTTGCTTTGATTTACTCCAATTGTATGGTCCCGTTCAACTTTGGACCCTAACAGACTCTAACGTAGTTAAATTTCCAAAGTACTTCTGTACTTTTCTTTGTACATTTTTCTGTACATTTCTTCTGTCTGATATAAACGTTGTTACAGTATACTTATAATAATTAATGATCAATAACTATTGTTGTAGTTAATAAAAATGTAGTTAAAACATTATTTTCAGTCAATAGACTACTAACTAAAACGGTAACAGGCCCAAATTACATTTGGTCTTACCATACATTTTCGGTTCTAGAATTCTCTCTTAAAGACCATATTCTTTGATGATCTTCACAGTTTGAGATGTGCTTGTTAAGTATTTATTGGGATTTTTTCTAATGTGTTTCTGTGTCCTTAGATATGTTTCATATCAGATTCATATATAAATAGATACTACACTTGTTTTAGGTTATAAACTCATTTGCTATTTATCTATGCTTGGGTTACTTATGGTGATAGTGTGTGAGAGGAAGAAGATAAATATCCAATGCTGTTGCCACCATACATGTCTTACATATATATTATCAACCCATTGTATCACCAATGACGTTGTTTTTGCTAGTTTGCAAATGCCAACCAGAGTTTGTACTTTATTCACTGTTAAGTTATTCTATTTACCTTTCTTATAGTAAGCTTTGGAATGAAGTCAGTAGGTAGAAATTGAATTGTACAAACACATGAAAGAGATAAATTTATAAAAATATTTAGAACTTTTTTGCACTTATTATCAGTAAAGATTTTTATGGATATTCTATACTTGGAATTAAAAGCCAGTGCTTATAATTTCTTTTAACTTGCTTTATTTTCTGTATCAAATTGTTTTAGTTTTAGAGCAGATGCATAGTATATCAGATAAGGCACATTCCTCTCACATGTGACCAAGGTTATATCCCTGGCACCGAATACATCCCCTAAGTACCCTAGTAGTAATCCTTGAGAACAATGCTAGGAATAATCCCTGAATGGTGTAGATATGGCCCCAAAACAATCTAAGTATTTTAGCTTTAGCCATTTGCATCTCTTTCAATCACTCTGACATATCACAATTAGTGTGAGGGTATTAATAAATTTCTTTTTTTTTTAAATATTTTTAAACACCTTGATTACAAACATGATTGTGGTTGGCATTCAGTCATGGAAAAAACACCCCCTTCACCAGTGCAAATTTCCAATCACCAATGTCCCAAAATTACCTCCTCCCCACCCCGCCCTCGTCTGTCCTCTAGATAGGCTTTCTATTTCCCTCATACATTATCATTGTTAGGATAGTTCTCAACGTAGTTATTTCTCTAACTAAACTCATCACTCTTTGTGGTGAGTTTCATGAGGTGATCTGGAAGTTCCTCCTCTCTTTTGTCCCTGAAAATTATTGCAAGAATGTCTTTCATTTTTCTTAAAACCCATAGATGAATAAGACCATTCTGCATATCTCTCTCTCTCTCTCTCTCTCTCTCTCTCTCTCTCTCTCTCTCTCTCTCTCTCTCTCTCTCTCTCTCTCTCGCTCTTGCTCTTTCTCTCTTTCCTGACTTATTTCACTCAGCATAATAGATTCCAGGTACATCCATGTATAGGAAAATTTCATAACTTCATCTCTCCTTACAACTGCATAATATTCCCTTGTGTATATGTAGCATAGTTTCTTTAGCCATTTATCTGTTGAAGGGCATCTTGGTTGTTTCCAGAGTCTTGCTATTGTGAATAGTGCTGCAATAAATATAGGTGTGAGGAAGGGGTTTTTGTGTTGTATTCTTGTGTTCTTAGGGCATATCACTGGGAGTGGAATAGTTGGGTCTAATGGGAGCTCAATTTCCAGATTTTGGAGGAATCTCCATATCGCTTTCCATAGAGGTTAGACTAGATGGCATTCCCACCAGCAGTGGATAAGAATTCTTTTCTCTCCACATCCCCGCCAACACTGCTTGTTGTGCCAATCTCTGTGGTTTAAGATGGTACCTCATAGTTGTTTTGATTTGCATATCCCTGATAATTAGTGATGTGAAGCATTTTTTCATTTGCCTTTTGGCCATTTGTATTTCTTCTTTATCAATTGTCTGTCCATTTCTTCTCCCCATAGTTTGATGGGGTTAGAAGCTTTATTCTTGTAAAGTTCTGTCAATGCCTTGTATATTTGGATATTAGCCTCTTATCTGATGGGTATTGGGTGAAAACTTTCTCCCACTAAGTGGGTGGCTCTTGCATCCTGGGCACTATGTCCTTTGAGGTGCAGACGCTTCTCAATTCAATATATTCCCATCTGTTAATCTCTGCTTTCACTTGTTTGGAGAGTGTCGTTTTCTCCATAAAGATGCCTTTAGTCTCAATGTCATGAAGTGTTTTACCTACGTGTTGTTCTATATATCTTATGGTTTCGGGTATAATATTGAGTTCTTTCATCCATTTGGATTTAACCTTCGTACATGATGTTAGCTGGGGGTCTAAGTTTGATTTTTTGCAAGTGGATAGCCAGTTGTGCCAACACCACTTATTGAAGAGGCTTCCTTTGCTCCATTTAGAATTTCTTGCTCCTTTATCAAAAATTAGGTGATGGTATGTCTGGGGAACATTCTCTGAGTATTCAAGCTATTCCACTGATCTGAGATTCTGTCTTTATTCAAATACCATGTTGTTTTGATAACTATTGCTTTGTAGTAGATTTCATTAACTTCTTTTTTCTTTTTTGTGGGGAGATTTGAATTTTGATAATTTGATCTGGTGTCTAATCTTAGCCCATTGTTCTAGTTAACTTTTAAATTATCCAGATAAGGTTTGAACATGTATTTTAATATTTTGTTTAGAAACCAAGATTGCTATATACTTGTGTTTGTTCCACATCTGTCTTCTACCTATCATGTCATATATTCTATGCTCCTAAATATATAATTTAGCTCTGGAAATATTTTCTTTAATGTATTTGTTAAATATTATTCCCATATATTTCTTTCTGGAACAATTCATAACCAGAGAGTCTAATGGATTATCATTAATTTTCAATATTTTTTATCATTTAAGAATATTTATATTTTTGTTCTCTAATCTTATAAAACAAAAAATACCTTCCTTATAGAAACTTTACTTACCCTCTCAATATACCTAGATCTAATGTGGTAAATTAATTTGTTATTTTAGTAACATGCAGTTCTGATACCAGAGATTTATAATATATTTTAATGCCAGAGTATATAAAACCATCTATATATTTTTTCAAACTTTCTTTAGTTATTCAAGACATTTTTATGCTTCCCTAAAATTTTTTTTTTTTTTGGTTTTTGGGCCACACCCAGTAACGCTCAGGAGTTACTCCTGGCTATGCGCTCAGAAGTTGCTCCTGGCTTGGGGGACCATATGGGACACCGGGGGATCGAACCGCGGTCCATCCTAGGCTAGCGCTGGCAAGGCAGGCACCTTACCTTTAGCGCCACCGCCCGGCCCCTTCCCTAAAATTTTTAATTGTATTTGTTTTATTATCTTGAATACTTTTATTAAAAATTATGAAAATTGATTAAAATGAATTTTCACTTTAAAATGGTAATTCTTCTAACATATGAATACAAGGTATTATTTTACTTTTTTGTGTTGTTTTTCCTACTTCTTTTAATAATAATTTATAGTTTTCAATATTACGTTTTTCAAGTTTTTCTAGATGCTCAAATTTTTGACATAATTATAAGGAGGATTTTTTTTTCTTTTTTTTGGTTTTTGGGTCACATCCAGCATTGCTCAAGAGTTAGTTCTGGCTCTGCACTCAGAAATTGCCCCTGGCAGGCACAATAGGACCATATGGGATGCCGGGATTTGAACCACTATCCATCCTGGGTCAGCTGCTTGCAAGGCAAATGCACTACCACTATGCTATATCTAGGGCCCGCAAAGGGGGATTTATTTTTATATTTTTAATTCATATCCCAGTTTGCATGTGAGAAATGCAACAAAATATGTTGCATTTGTAACTTGCAACTTGTTTTTTAATTTTACTTCTATATGGAGCAAAGCATTAGGAGACAATGTTTGCTATGTGTTGTATCTGAAATAGTGATAATTTTACCTTTCTTTCCTAGATTCTTGCACCTCTGGTCACTACAGTGAAACCCCCCCAATTGTCAAAGTTTTCCTTTTTATATCTGGCATGATAGAGAGTGTGTCCAAGGGATAAGTCCATGGACAAGTCCATGGGTGTATTTAAGTTTGACTGTCATTATAGTCGGGACATCCAACCACCATTACATCAACACTTCATCATTAAAAAATGTCCATCTCTGTCCCTTATAACTTTTTAAAGTCTAAAATCTATATAATCTTATATTAACATGGCCACTCCAGCCTTTTTAAGGGAGTTGTTTGCTTTTATGATTGTCCTCCAACCTCTGATTTTGAGTCTATGATTGTTCTGATTATTCAGATGTATTCAGATCTTGTAGGTAAAAGAACATTGGATTTAGCTTTTTGATCCATTTGGCCACTATGTGTCTCTTAACTTGTGCAATTAGTCCATTGATGTTGGGAGAAATAATTGTAATGGGATTTAGTGTCATCTTACTGCTAAAGTTTGGTATGTCTATTAGCCTGCCTTGTCTTTAAGTAGATCTTTCAGTTTGTCTTTTAAGGCTGGTTTTAAATCTGTAAACTTTCTAAGCTTTTGTTTATCCATGATGCAATGTATCCTTTCTTCAAGCCTGAATCTAAGTCTAAGTGGGTGAAGTACTCTTGGTTTGTTTCATTGAGGTTGTCATATATCCTACCATTGCTTTGGTCCTTGAGGGTTGCTTGTGACAGATCGGCAGAAAACCATAAGGATACTCCTTTAAATGTAATTTTCTCTTTTGATTTTGCTGATTTCAGTATTCTATCACTATCTGTGGGATTAATCATTGTGAGTAGGTTTTGTCTTGGGATGCTTTTCTTTTGGGGGCACACCCCGGCTATGTGCTCAGAAAGATCTCCGGGCTTGGGGGACCACATAGGATGCCAGGGGATCAAACCATGGTTTGCCCTAGGTTAATGCATGCAAGGCAAATGCCCTTCCTCTTGCGCCACTGCTCTGGCTCCATTGGAATGCTTTTTTGGATCTTTTTTAACTTGTACTCTTCAGGCATGCAAAATTTGGTTGCATGCACTCTTTAGCTCTGGGAGGTTCTCTGCAATGATGCAAATGCTGACATTTTATGGGGATTTTTCTTCCTGGGTCTCTGAACTCTGATCATTCTTATGTTGTTTCTGTTGAGTTTATCAAATACTTCTATTTCTGTTCACATTTTTCTGTTCTTATTTTTGAGGATTTTTTATCATCTGATTTTTTTGTTTTAAGGCTCTTTTCTGATCTCTTCTGTTGCATGGATTTGTTATACGTCTCATCTCCCAGATCATTGATTCTGTCCTCATCAACTCTTACTCTGTTCTACAGGCTTTTATTTCTCCTAACAAGTTTTTTATTCCTATTATAACAGGTTAGAGTTTTCTCATTTCTACATTCATATCCTCTTGATTTTTATTTGTGGTTAATTCAGTTCCTTTCAATGCTTTCTTTGACTTCTATGAAAATCCTCCATATTTCCTCTCTAAAGTCCTTGTCTGAGAGATTAAATAGGTAGTTGTAAAATCACCCAACATGCCATATCTTCAACTCCAGGTGAACGAGTCTGAATCAGGTTTGCTCATGAAATCGTCCAAACCAGATTGAAAGTGAAACAGTAGTAGTAGTAGTAGTCTGGCAGTCTTGTACCTTGTATAGAGAGCCAGATGCCTGCCAGAAATGCCATTTTTATTAAGTACAGAGACCACCCCCCAGGTGAAACAATAAGGACAGATAGCTCAGTCTATCCCGAACCAGTTCCACCCAGGTTTACAAGTAAGACAATCTGTATTTGGAGTAAATTCAAGTTGTAAACAAACATACAAAGGAAATAGGGATGATCTTTGTTTTAAGAAAAATAAGGTGCAACCTAATAAGTAGTTTGCACTTTTGATTCATCAGACCTGCCAATTTTATTCTCTAAGCATGGTGGAGGCTTGCTTATATACCCATTGTAGTGTGGTATTTTCTATGTGTTGTGCTAGTGTTCACTGAGTAGGACTAGTGTGAGGCCACAGATTCCTCTGGCTTCCTGCTTTGGGTGAGGTCATCACACCTCTGATTACATGCATTTTGTGACACCAGTTCTTCAGGGCAGTATGTGTCCAGGCACCATGGGTGATATGGGTCCATGCACCATTGGCTGGTCTGGATGGCATCCATATTGACCCTTTCTCTCACTTTTTTGTGAATCTTGCTTATAGTTTATCTATCTTGTTTACTTTTTTAAAGAACCAATTCTTACTTTCATTGATTTTTTATTGTTTTCTAGGTTTCTAGTTCATTAATTTCTGCTTTACGTTTATTATTCCCCTCTTCCTGCTTGGTATCAGCTCATTTATTGGTGATTTTCCAATTTCTTAAGCTTACCATTAAATTATTTATGTAGATCCTTTATTCCTTTATGATGAATGTTTGAAAAACTATAAATTTTCCTCTTTATACGAACTTTGGTATGTTTCATGAATTTTATGATTTTTGTTGATTCTCACTTGTTTCCAGAAATCATGATTTACATTTTTTTCTTCTGACCCACTGTTTGTTCAGTAGTGGACTGTTTTATTTTCCATCATCTGAGTTATTTCTCCATTTCTCTTTGCAATTCAATTTTTTAGTGCACTGTGTCTGATAAGATAGATGAGACAAATTCTATAATTTTGTTTTTATGGAAGTATGTTTTTGTGGCCTAGAATGTGGTAATCTTGAAGAATGTTATATGGGCATTGGAGAAGAATGTGTGTTCAACTTTTGGGTGATAAAAAGCCATATATAGTTTATATATATAAATTAAAACCCAACAATATATATTAGCTTTGAAAGAAAAAAGAAATAGAAGAGAAGGACTATATGCTAAGCTCCTCTCTTTCATTTATTCTTTCAAAGCTAATATATCTTTGTTGAGTTTTAGCCTGGCTTTTCTATCAAGAGGTTCTGAAGTATCCAATTACTACTCTGTTGTTATAGATGCCAGTTTTATGACTATTAGCACTTATTTCAAATACTTAGCTGGCCCCTTATTAAGTGAAAATTGTTGAGTGTGATTTTTTCAGTGAATATTGTTGAGTGTGATTTTTTTCCTGATGATATTTTTCTTGATTATTAAATAGTTATTCTCTATGAATTATAACCTTTTTTTACACTAACATCTATGATATCTGATATCATTATTGTCAACCCAGCCTTTTTAAGGCAGATTTTTGCTTGAAGAATTGTCTTCCAACCTTTGATTCTGAGTTTTTGGTTGCTCTGACTATTCAAACATATTCCCTAAAGAGAGAAAAATGTGAATTAAATTTTCTGATCCATATTGCTACTGTATCTCTTGATTGGTAATTTAATCCATTGACTTTGAGAGAGATTATTATAATGGGATGTTGTGTTACCTTTTAGTATAAGTTTGGTATATTTGTGGAGTTTGTCTTGACTTCAAGTAGCTCTTTCAGTTCTTTTAAGTTTGTTTAATTTTGAGTCTGTAAAGTTTCTGAGTTGCTTTTATCTATTAAGATGTGTATCTTTTAAATTTCTCTGTTAGTAATGTCTGTGTTTTATGTTTCAGAGCATTGCTGGCCTCATAAAATATTAGAAAGAATTCTTATTTCACTTTCTAAAAGAACTTGAGAAGTTTGAAAACTAGGTTATCTGTGAAGATTTGGGTAAACTTACTAATAAATCTCCAAATTTGAGATTTTGGTTTTGGGAGACTTTTATTTACTTTTTCTATTTTTTAATTAGTTATCAGTGCGTTTAAGTTTTCTATCTCCCCTTGATGCAATCTTGTGAGGTTGTGAAATTATAAAATTGTATCTATTAATTTTAGGTCTTTTAATTTAGTGGCAGGGTGTTCATAATATTATTTATTATTTTATGAGCTGATTATTTTCTTTTTTTTCTTTTTTTTGGTTACTCCTGGCTATGAGCTCAGAAATCGCTCCTGGCTTGTGGGACCATATGGGACACTGGGGGACTGAACCACAGTCCATCCTACATCAGCCACTTACAAGGCAAACACCTTACCACTGAGCCATCACTCTGGTCCCTGTGATTTGATTTAATTTTTGATGAATTTATCTCCTCTTTTCATCAGTCTAGGTTTGTCAGTCTTTTTTAATTTTTGAAAATCCAATTCTTGTTTTCACTAAGTTTTATGTGCTTTTATTTCTATATTGTTGATTTTAGCTCAAATTTTTATATTACCTTCTTACTTTTGTTTCACTTGTTGTTCTTTTAATAGTTTCTTACTTGTAATGTTAGGTATGCCTTGTATGGGACTGACCAGTTCTATCCCAACATCATATGAAACCCTAAGTATGACTTAGAACTTCCCAGGAGGCCCCTGAAAACTATGGGATTTGACCCTTGAGACCACCACTAGGATCTCATCTGACATCAAGTTTCATTATATCCTCTGTTCTTTCACTGAAATGTAAGCTATGAACACCTACAATGCACCATTGAGACTCTTAAACAGCACTTGTGAGCCAAAAATAGTAAAATAAAATAAAATTATATTTATTTTTACTCAATGAATTTTACTTTTACAAATTTTACCTCTCTCATAACAATAATTGTTTTAAGCATATCCTTCCTTCACTGGAAATTATTGCTGAGGTTTGCTTCCTCTTTTATAAAATAACCTGGTATTTAAAATATTGTAGTCTGGGGCTGGAGAGATAGCAAGAAGGTAAAGCGTTTGCCTTTCATGCAGAAGGACATTGGTTTGAATTCCGGCATCCCGTATGGTCCCCCGAGCCTGCCAGGAGCAACTTCTGAGCATAGAGCCAGGAGTGACCAAATGTTTATATATATATATATATATATATCTTGAAGATAAATATTTCAAAAGTGCCCAGAAATTTTCTATTAAATTGCCAAATGAACTACAATACACACACACATCTCTCTCTCTATATATATATCTATATATATATAGATAGATATAATTATATCTATCTATCTATCTATATATTGTAGTTCATTTGGCAATTTAATAAAAAATTTCTGGGCACTTTTGAAATATTTATCTTCAAGAGTTTTTTTTAGAAAGAGTGAAACCAGTAAGTTTCTATATTTTCTATTTCCACAAAGCATATGCTCTCTGTTTTCAGCCTCCACATTACTTCCTGCAATATACTTTCTGTGCAGCTATAAATATAATTATCTTCCTCTACCATTCTTTATTCTGCTATCCCATTCCTAATTTTTAAAAAATATTTTCACCTTCAAGTGGGAGTCACACTTTCTCAAACTTTAATCTTTTAAGTACATTCGAACATAAGTTGCCATAGGGACTTGTTGACAACCTTTACAAAAACTATTATATCTGTACAGTCAGCCTCAAAAAAATTACATTTTTGAAGATGCTGATTTTAATTTCAATAGCTGCCTACTACTAAGAATGACAAGTTATTTATCTAAGAATGCATATGACATGTATTCAATGAATTATGTAAGACATGCCAAATGTGTTTTTAATGGATATAAGTGTTTCTTACTCTGATTATTCAGAAAGCAGAGCCTAAAGCTTAGGTTCTTTATTAGGACTAATGATCTCACATATCAAAGATTTAGAGAAAGAGAATCAGAGAATTGGAATAGGGCAATGCAATTTTGCTGACTGGAATAGGCCACTGTTGACACCACCATGCTGATTCTTCATTTGTCCACAATTATGTTTAAAGAATCCCATTCCGTATCTGCCTTTTCAGGAAAGAAATAGCCCACTTTCTTCTATATCTTATTGGCCATGTTTAATTTGTGCATGCATAAATATCAAGCTAAAGCAGTAAGTCTTATACCTCAAAGTCAATACAGAAATTATCGTATTAGTTGCTCAAGCAAAGTCACTCCAAGATTAAGTCCCCTTGACTGTTTTATCATACAGTGTGATTTACTCTTTCAGTTACTAGGTTCATTTTCATTATTCAAGATTCATTTTTTTGCCAGTGGCAGAGCGCATACTTTCCATTTATGTGAGTTTAATTCCCAACAAATACCAAGAACAAGTGCCTCCTTATATAGTAAAAATTGTTAGGGTTGGATGATAGATTATATAGTCACAACGTTCATGATTATACAGTTAAAAACAGCTGTCCACTAACAACTGTTCATAGTCTTGGTAAAAAATGAATAAAAGAACCTTAACTAGCATATAAGTTGTTTTAAACAGGTTCATTTACTGTATAAATTCTACTTTCAAATATACTACATAATCATTTACTTAACTATTTGTATAAGAGAATGAATGAGGATAGCTTTTCCCATTACCCATAAATGTTAATTCTGATGTTCTAGCAATCTCTTTTCATAATTTGTTAATATTTTAGATGTATATATGTGACAAAATACTATGTGGAGAGGGTGCTACCCTTGTATCCTAAAAGTGGGTGATAAAGTATGTATGTAAATAAAATATTTATTTAGCCTTAGAAAAATAATGAGTAATTTAATACTCAACCGAAAAATTATCAACTTTCAAATTAATAGTAATGTGTCTAGAATTGATTGAGTTTAATTAACTGGTCTAGAATATATCATTTAAAATGACTCTGAAAATGGAAATAGAAAGCCTGTCTAGAGGACAGGCTGTGGTCGGGTGGGGCAGAGGGAGATTTGGGACATTGGTGATGGGAAAGTTGCACTGGTGATGGGTGGTGTTCTTTACATGACTGAAACCCAAACACAATCATGTATGTAATAAAGTAGTTTAGATTAAAATAATAGTAATATAAAAAATAAAATAAAATGACTCTGCTATAAAATTACTATAATAAAGTGAATACAATATAAAATTTTAGAGGGTACTAAATTTAGGCAAGTCAAGAAAGCATTAACAAGCAAAAGTTATCTTATAAAATACTCTCTAGATATTATTAAATAACCCAAACAGTACTCAACTTATTCTCTGCATTGTAATTTTAGCTTCCAGAGGTAAAAGATAACTGGATATATTAAAAAGCCTGTTGAAACTCCAGAGTTAAAAGTAATCCATTTTAATTATGAAATCTTCAGAACATATTATGCAAACTATGGTTGGCAAGCATCTGAAATGCAGATCAGGAGTCATTACAAAATGCAAATTACAGAGCAAAGGCCAATATTTTTCAAAATATTTTCTTTTCCACAACTTGAATTTGCATTTAAAAGCATAAAATTAATTTGTAAAAGATTTGGTCATAATACCAGCAACAGAAATATTATGACCAAATAAATAAACAGACGAGAACTATTAGTAATCATCTGCAAACAAAGATTTTGGTTAAATTTCAAAAGACCTGAAACCATAAGGTATATAGAACAACATGTAGGTAAAAACACTCCATGATATTGAGAGTAAAGGCATCTTTAAGGAGGAAACAGCACTTTCTAAACAAGTGGAAGCAGAAAGAAACAGATGAGACAATATTAAGCTGAGAAGCTTCTGCATCTTAAAGGAAATAGTGCCCAGAATACAAGAGCCACCCAAGACACCCAAGGTATTTGGAGAAACTATTCACCCAAGACCCATCAGATAAGGGGCTAATATCCAAAATATACAAGGCACAGACAGAACTTTACAAAAAAATCTAACCCCATCAAAAAATGGGGAGAAGAAATTAACAGACACATTGGCAAAAAAGAAATGGTTAAATGGCTAAAAGACATATGAAAA
This sequence comes from Suncus etruscus, assembly GCF_024139225.1. Lineage (NCBI taxonomy): Eukaryota > Metazoa > Chordata > Mammalia > Eulipotyphla > Soricidae > Suncus > Suncus etruscus. The sequence continues at coordinate 60,072,652 of NC_064859.1, read as the reverse complement.
ATGCTCCACATCACTAATCATCAGGGAGCTGCAATTCAAAACAACTATAAAGTACCATCTCATATCACAGAGATTGGCACACACCATAAAGTATGAGAACAAGCAGTGCTGGTGGGATGTGGAGGAAAAGGAACTCTTTTTCACTTCTTGTGGGAATGCAATTTAGTCCAACCTGTATGGAAAGCGATATAGAGATTCCTCCAAAAGCTGGAAATCGAGCTCCCATATTATCCACCTATACGTCTCCTAGGGATATGCACTAGAAACACAAAAATACAATACAAAAATCCTTCCTCACACCTATATTCATTGCAGCACTGTTTAATATAGACAAACTCTGGAAACAATCTAGATGCCCCTCAATATAGGAATGGCTAAAGAAACTGTGGGACCAAACAGGAATGAGTTTTGTTAGAGAAATAACTACATTTTGAAATATCCTAATAATGAGAATGTATGAAGGAAATAGAAAGCCTGTCTAGAGTACAGGTGGGGGTTGGGTGGGGAGCAGGAAGACTTGGGACATTGGTGATGGGAATGTTGCACTGGTGATGGGTGGTGTTCTTTACAAGACTAAAACCCAAACAACACAATCATTTATGTAATCAAAGTGTTTAAATAAAAAATATATTAAAAAAAGAAACTGTGGTACATATATACAATGGAATATTATGCAGGAATCAGAAGAGATGAAGTCATGAAATTTTTCTATACATGCATGTATATGGAATCTATTATGCTGAGTAAAATAAGTTAAAGGGAGAGAGATAGACAGAATAGTATCACTCATTTATGAGTTTTAAGAAAAATAAAAGATATTTTTGCGATAATTCTCAGAGACAAAAGATAGGAGGCTGGAAAATCCAGCTCACAACATGAAGCTCACTACAAAGAGTGTTGAGTGCAGTTAGAGAAATAATTACACTGAGAACCATCATAACAAAATGTGACTGAATGAGGGAAGTAGAAAGCCTGTGTAGAGCATAGGCAGGGGTTGGGTGGGAAGGAGGGACACTTGGGACATTGGTGATGGGAATGTTTCACTGGTGAAGGGTTTTTAAAAATAAATAAATAAGTAAGTAAATAAATAAATAAAACAATAGAAGTTAGAAAAAATTTAATGAGATACTATTAGCTGATGTTTAAGCCAAATGCAAATTTCTAAAATAATTACAATATATGTTTTATATTATTTTCTAATCTCAAATTTAAATCAGTTACATGTACAGCATGTAGTTGTGGGGAAAAAAAGACTCTATAATACTACCTCTTAATCTGTTTATCCCCAAATGTAAGGTAGTCTCTGCATCACTTTGTTCCCTCAATTACTTTTTAAACTAATTTTTATTTATATATATATATATATATATATATATATATATATATATATATATATATATATATATATATATATTGGCACAGAGATGATGGAGCCTGCTTTACACTCTCACCCCCAAATGCACCAGCAATATAATATAGCACACCATTTCTTTTTGCACAGGCATACTAAAAAGGGGGAAATTTTACATATAGAAAAAGCTCTTATCTACTAGGAATAAGAACTCATTCATTTTATAATACAGGAGTACCTCCTATTTTAAACATATATAATGTCGTCCCAACTTGGACTCCATGTGATTAGACAGAGACAGTTCAACCCTGATCTCTAGATCTCAGACATAGAACCAACATAGTTTTCCACAACAACAGCTCCAGGAACCAAACTCCCTTTGGGACATTCTTAATACTGCTCTGACACCAATGAGTGCCATTTTAATATGACATCCTGACAATGAGGAAATGTCAACAACTTGGTCTAAGAGCAGGTTGTCTTATCTCACCACCTAACTATAAGATAAAATCAGAAAACAAATCATCTTTTTTGACCTGTGCAAAAACCAAGATCACTAACTACAGAAGACTGACTATGACAACCATGACTGGGCAGAACTTATCCTGGGACCAATGAAAAAAGACTTTAGTGTAGACTTTGGCCTACGACCTGTACAACAACCAAGATCTCTAATTCCAGAGGTCTGACTGAGACAACTACAACTGAGCAGAGCTTCTGGAAAAATAATGAAAGACTATTCTAGGCTTTTCCCTAGGATCGGTGCAAAAACCAAGACCATCAACTACAGAAGACTGATTAAAACAACAGTGATGGAACAGAACTTCTAGAACCATAAAGAAAGACTCCATCCCATGACCTGTGCAAATACCAAGATCTCTAGTTACAGAGGCCTGATTTTATCATCCAGGACTGAGTGAAAGTTTCCAGACATTCAAAAGGACCTAGGGGAGAGAATAAGAGCATGTAAGGAGCCTGTAGTTATTCCCATGACTTCAAGGCCGAAGAAAAACTGTATCTTTTAGGCCAAGGAAATTTCCTTTCTAATCTCTCCAATATTTACTGTGCCTATGCAAAAAAAGGCACAAATTAATTTTTTGTTATTGTTATTTGCTTCGTTTTGTTTTCTGCTTTGCTTTGTTTTTCTCTTGGTACCATGGTTATTGTTTGGTTGTTGTCTTTATTGCTGTGATGCTTATTGGTATGGTATTTTTCAAGCTTTCTGTTTTTGTTTTGTTTTGTATTCTTGTTATGTTTTTCTTTCTTTTTCCCTTTCTTCTCTAAATTGATATTTATAGCCTCTAGAAGGACTCCTCCCATTTTTTGCTTGTTTGATCCCTCCCCTTTTATTTTTTCCTTCTAACAGAGCCACATAACTTGAGCCATATTGCTGTGCCTTAAAAATTAAGGGAGAAATAATGGAGGGTACCAAGACCAAACAGTTCTATGAACATCGAATAGAAATAAAAACATTATCAGACTTAAACACCAAATCCATAGCCAATGACAATAGAATATATATCCAATCTACAATAAGCTAGACACAGAGGGGACCACTTATACTAGCATCCCAGGGGGAAAGGAGGAGGATATGGGATGTATGCTGGAAACAAGGGTGGAGGGAGGACACCGTTGGTGGTGGGAATGCCCCTGATTCAATGTCACTATGTGCCTAAAATATTACTGTGAAATATTTGTAATCCACTGTGGTCAAAATTAAAAGTATTTAAAAAAGTAATTAGTTTTGAATTAAGATAACATTTTCAACATATATTGAATTTATTAATCACTTGAGTGATAGAAATAAGAATTATAATAACAAAAATTTTAAGTTCTTACTATGAAAATTTTGGAAGTTTCTTTGGGGAGGGGTCACATCCAGGGGCGCTCAGGGGTTACTTTGGCTCTATGCTCAGAATTCGCTCCTGGAAGGCTTGGGAACCATACAGGATGCCAGAAATCAAATCGAGGTTCATCCAGGGTTGGCTTCATGCAAAGCAAACTCCCTATCACTGTACTATCGCTTGACCCAAAAATTTTTTGAAGTTTCTAACTGATTATGTCACCTGGAATGCTATAGTCATTTGAGAATCTTTAACACCATTATATCCTTAAAGTTGTAAAGTTATATATTTCATATAACTTAAACAGTGAATTATAGATTCTAAACTAAGCTAAATTTTATTTCTATACTACTGTTTGAATTTCAGATAACTCTATAATTATTTTAAGAAAATACATGCTTTCCAGACATGGATAAATTTATGGATAAATACATGCCAATAGTCATTTGTGAAAAATTCCCTTTTTGGCAATGAAGGAATAGTTTTTAGAGATCAATACTCTCACTAATTACAGAACTTGGATAAAACTTGTTTAAGAATCCATTTTCAGGCACTGGAGAGTGACTGAAACATATATTATTTGAGTAACCAGACTTTGAGAGACTTAAGTTTATGAGCCTCACATACATTTGTTCATTTTGCTTTCATATTGTATAAATCTCTGACTTTCCATTGAATATTTTCTATAACTTACAATTAAAATAAATTTTGGTTAGGTTTAGTCTAATTTAATTGCTTAGCTACTTGCTTTTTTCCATATCTACTTTTTTAGCACTCTTTTCTTGTATTCTAACAATACAAACAAAAGATATTTTACGAAATTTCAATAAATAGGCATTGATTTCTATGAAATTAATTCTCAAAGAGCAAACTTTAAAATATAAATGTTAATTCAAGATTTTTAGTAAGATACCTTTGTGAAGTAAGCATATTTTTTTCTGTTTTATGACAAAAGAAACAATGAGATGTTTGAAAAATATAAACCTTGTTTTGTAGTACAAAGTTTATGTAAGTAAAAGTTGATTGTAAGCCCAGTTTTGCCTTTAATAAAACTCTCTGTGCACTTCATTGTCTACAGAGGAGAAAGAAATGTCCTGTAGATGTGTTCTATGTACTTATAGCAAGCACTAGTTTATTATCAAATAAATTGACAATGTTCAAAATACATATTTGTTTTGTTTTGGGGTCACTCGCAGTTGCTACTCAGGAATTACTCCTGAATCTGCACTTAGGAATCACTCTTGGTGGTACTGAGGGGGCCATATAGAATGCTGGGGATTGAACCCTTCAAGTGCCCTACCTGCTGTATCTCTCCAATTAATATTTGCCACTTTGAATGTTCAAACTTTGTCTCTTAAAGATTAGAAGAAACTCATTCTGATGGAATTAAATAAACTAGACTAAATGCTACATTGAAATTCAATTCCTTAAACAAGTTGTACATTTTATATAAAATTTTCATGTTAAAATATTGTACTTCAAAAGTAAAAAATACAAATTTTCTATAATTTAAAAAATTTAATTTAAACACATGTTGAAGATGTTTTAATTGTCAAATTCTCATTCTCAATAGCAAAAGACTGAACTTTAAAAATGTGTTGTTGATCTCCACCATTTATACAATTCACTATGCACAAACTTCTGTTAGATTTTTTCCTCTCAGGTTTCTCCATAAATTTCCTTTTAAAAACATGAACAGGTATTTTCTGTGTGAAAAAAAAATCACCAGAACATAAATCCTGTAATACAACTAGCTCAGAATATGTACTAAACAACCATAAATGTTTATTTTTGTTTTCTAGTGGGTTTTGACTTAAATTCATTTGTTTTCTCCTTTATTACAAGACGTAGACTTTATGGAGGTAATATAGAATGGGAATAGCTGTAGTCCCAATTATGGTGTACAAGAGAAATGTTTCATTTGTTCTTTTGAGATACTTATAAAGAAGACTTGTTTTGATTTTAATTTTTCTGACTTTCACACACACACACACACACACACACACACACACACACACACCAATAACAAATTCTTTGTTAGGATTCTAAAGCTTCCAAGCCCTGAATCTGTGGTTTAGAAAGTCTGCACAACTCTGTATCTCCCCCTCTCCCTGCTTTGAGAGGTCCCCTTGACCTGATTTGGAAAATTTTAGGCAATTCTCTTCATTCTGTTTATTTTTGGGGGCCATACTCAATGTTTACTCCTTACTGTGCATTCAAGGATCACTCCTGTTGAGCCAAGTACACCATTGGGTGTGGTACCGAACAGCCATTGGCCACTTGCAATGCAAGTTCCCTACCTGCATTACTATTCTCTGGTCACAGAAATTATTGTCTATATAATTAATTTCCTCTCCAAGTGTTTTGTTTTGTTTTAATTTTAAGAATATTTTTAGCAATGTAAGATTCAGGTTATTTTGAAGCTTCTACATCAAAAACTGTATAAGTAAAGGTTCTTATCGCACCTTCACCCACATGGTCCATATGTCATATTTTGGATAGACAAGATGTTAAATTTAAACCTTAAAAAATGCAGTGAGGCTAAATGAAGTTGGAAATCATGATATTTGCATTTGCCTTTTAACCGTTATTTGTTCTTGCTGTACCAAATAATCAGACGACTTTTAGCAGGATGAGGGTGAGGGAGGCAGCTGTGGAGAACCATTATGTACTTGGTTTGTTGTTTTTGTGGATTGGGGGATTGTTGTTATTTTGGGGTCATGCCCAGAAATAGTCAGGAATTACTATTTGCTCTTTTTCAGGGTGACCATATGTGGTACCCGAAATCAAATCTGGCTGGATACTAAACAATGGTCTTAACCACTTTACTAAGTTTCCAGCCCATTATCTGCTTATTTTTATAGCATATTGTAAATGCATACATATAGTCTAAATTTCAATGCAACTACCAAATTTCTAACCTTTTCTTTCCATCTTCATTTTTTTAAATTAATTTCCCTTTTCTTTCCTTCATGACCTCTTATTATATTTCAAACATACAGAAATTGCATCATTGGGTAATAATTTTCAGCATATTTGAATATTAGATTAAAGTTTAACATTTCAGACTCATAGTTCACATGATGCAAGTTACAATCAAGATTGTTGCTGTGGTTTGTATATAATTATAGAATACAAATATTATTGTATTGGTGTAGCTGGGGCCCTTTAGAGCAGCATTGGACTCAGTTTGAGATTGCCACTTTCTCAGGGCAAACTCTTAAGCCTGCAGAATGCAAACATCTGGTATGTGGTAATGAAACCTACTTCCTGTGCTTCCCTTTACATGTAAGCTACTCTCTCCAATCACATAGTTTATGTTTCCCTAGTCACATAGGTCCAACATGACACGTTGCATGTACACCTGACCAGTAAGGACTTTTAATTCCCTATGTTCAATCTTTCCCTATTGGCTGCATAGTTGTTTAAATATTCCTCCCCCTTTGTAATAATGAATCTCTGAAATCACTCACAGAAATTGTGTACTCAATCGCTGATTCTCAGTCTTTGCTCAGGATCCAACACCTTGCCAGAGATTCAACATTACGACTTCATCTACATATTGGGAAAAGAAAAACTAAAGATAAATTTATCTTTATTATTTTATTCCAAATATATTGGCAAATAGTTTTTAACACTGAAAAAAAAGAACAAGACTTGTACATTCTTCTTAACAAGTAATGCTAAACATATGACTTAAAACTGAAAAACAATCAAGAAAATTATCATTCATAGTTATGAAGTAAAACACTCAGGTCTTTGGAAACATCAAACATCCTTTGATGAATCTATCTCTCTTTGAAGCTAAAATTTTATGAAAAAGTGTTTCAAAGAGAATTTAAAAACTAACATCTGTTTAAAACTCATTTTACCAGGAAGTGAGGCCAAGTCCTTCAGATATGGCACCTTATGTAGACTCAAACATCTCCAATATTTGATTGGAGTATCCGTATTATTGCTACTATGAATGCTAGTAATAATTATGATTATTAGGGTCAGAGTGATAATACAGGCTATAAGGCACTCATTTTGGACACAACTGACCCTCATTCAATCCCCTGCACCATATGTGTCCCTCTGAGTCCACCAGGAGTTATTACTGAGCATAGAGCCACAAGTAAGTCCTAGGAAATACTTTATATGGCCCCCAAACCAATATAATAATAATAATAATTATTATTATTATTATTATTATTATAGTTATTGAGGGGCAGCAGCAATAGAACAGCAGTAGGGCGTTTGCCTTACACATGGCCAACAATCACGACCAGACACTGGTAGTGATTCCCAGCATCCCATATGGTCCCCTGATCCTGCCAGTAGCGATTTCTGAGCACAGAGGCAGCAGTAATCCCTGAACACCTCCAGGTGTGACCCCAAAACCAAAACCAAAAATCCTCCAAATAGTGATTGAATTATTACATGATGATTATATACCAAAAACTGTTGTAAGAAATTCATGGTTTTATTTAGTCCTCACAATAACCTAAGAAATTGGTCTTGTTTAATTGGTAAGGCAATTAAAAGTTTGTTATGTAGTCAACATAGGTAAGAAAGCCACAATTTGTGTCAAGAGGGTGGTCCTAGAGGATTCTGCAATGTGAAAGATACACACCATATGTTTATAAAATATGAGATTGACTCAGACTAAAGTATTAGAAGGAAATCTTTCATACAGTTTATAAGTAGTTATTATTAATAGCTAACCTTCAAGGTGCATTTTCTATTTTGAGAGCCAGAGTGATAGTATAACAGATAGTGTGTTGCCTTGCATGTAGCCAATCTGGGTTCAATTCTTTGCAACTTATATGGTCCTCCAAGAGTTAATTCCTGAGTACTGCTAGTTGTGACACTCCTAAGAATAAAAGCCACCTACCTTTATTTCCTTAGAAAACTCTAAACTAGAGAAATTACCTCATACCAAATCAAAATCAACACCTAATAAATTAAATCAAAGTACTACAGTGAACATCATCTACGTGTTTGTTTTGGGGCAGGTACTATGGCAAAATGTTGGGTATGAGGATATAAAAGAGCTGGGTCCTAACTAAAAAGAAGTCTCAGTTTATTAGAGAAAACATATAAACCAATGATCAAAATATTTTCTCCGTTGTAAAAGCTAATTTAGTTTAGATTACAAGTTTGCAACAGTATTAAGATTTTAATGAATATAATTACCATTCAACTATATTTAAGTGTATTTTGGTTAAATGAGGTACGTCAGTAAAATATGAATGACATGATACATGACCAATCAATTCCCACTATCAGATGTTCAGCTAAAATATTCATTGTGTAAGTCCCTAACTCTTCCGACTCAATGTGTTTTAGCCAAGAGGTGATTGAGAGGAAGCTTTGATTAAGAAAGAAATCAAAAGTATGTATGTATGAAGCCAGGGTTAGACTATTCAGCAGAAAAAAATAAAGAAAAAAGAAACTACTTTCAAAAAGTGAAGTTCAAACTCTTCATGCACAGAGAAATTAAACTTGCTCCCAAAACATGAAACAGAAAATCAGAGCTAAGATTTAGTTCTCTCGTTTTTTGATCTAATTTTGTCTCCATGACAACACAGTGGCCCACAAATCAAGCAGAAGTGGTTTATACTAGTGACTGCTGAATGAACAGCTCAGTCGTCAAAGATCTAGGACTCTGCAGTGTCCTGAAGCCCCCCAGGGGGGCCCGGCCAGCAGGAATTAGCTGGGGAAGCTTCTCAGACGACTGCACTCCTATTTTGCTGAGTGAAGGCACAACCACACCTGTAAGAAATCTGAGAGAGGTTAATAATAAAGACCCAAGGCAGCGTCTCACTGTTCAAGGGTACCTTTATTGGCTACAGTTCCTTCTTATATAGTGAAGGAGAAGGGGGCAGTACAAAGGTGATGTCAGTCATACTTTTGGCGCGAAGGCCCATACAAGGCAAGGATATATTTCAGGTTTCAAGGAACAAAGAAACTTAGGCATTCTCTAAATAAGGAAGTGGGCAGTGGGTCTAGGTGACCTTCAAGTTATGCTGAACGTGCTGTTTCTATGGAAACCTCTAGTGTCCTTCAAGCTGCATTTTTAATTGCTTGATTATCAGGTGGTGCAAGATGTGCCTGCCTCAGTGATCTTGAACAGACAATGTAGCATACACTTATTGATAATAGCCTAGTTCACTCCAAAATGTGGTCTTAAGGAGTGAGGCCTAGTTTCTGATAACGGTACCGGACAGTGTTGCTCTCCTCCGGGCTAGAGTTAATTATATCTACAGTTGCACATTCCTTTCTCTATAGCTCAAAAACTTACAGCAAGACTGCAAAATAGCTTTTAGGTGAAAAGCTGGAATATGGCAGAAAGAACAGCAAAATGGCCTCAAACAAGTCAGTCCCCAACATCTCCCCCTTTCTCTTCTAATAAAAGAAGGAAAGTCGTGAGCGGGTGGAAGAACCGTGTCTTAGGCATACAAGGTTTGACCAGGTCGGACACGGCCAAAGCCGCAATTAAAAGGTGGCTACAAACGCCGTGGGTGTGCACAGGGATCCGAATTATGCGCTGTAGCCTTTTTGGGCCGTGCCCTAACTGGGACCTTGCTAATCCCGTCGTAGGTGTCTCCACAGCCAAGAGCACAAGTGCCGGAGCGAGCTCCGCTTGTTAGCTATGCGCTCTATCTCCTGGAAACTTAGTGGCTGGAAAGGCGGCTTGGTGACTAAAGCCAAGTTTTCACAGGAGTCACGCGGGGTTAGATGCTGGTAGTTAACCTGAATAGAGGTTTTTGCCTGTTCATCTACCTGGTTCTTAATAAAGGCAGTGATTTTGCGGAAAATCCATGGGCTAAGAGAAAGGAGCAGCATGAGGCTAATGAGTGGGCCCAAAATAGTGGACAAGATAGTGTGAAGCCAAGGAGAAGAGAAAAACCAGCCCTGGTACCAGCCTTGTTCTTCATCGAAATGTTTTTCAAAATCTTTTATACCGTCACCAATGTGTTGAACGCTATTCCTAACTAATCCAGGTTTATCTTTGAAAATACAACATTGTTCCTTAAGGGCTACACAGACTCCCCCCTCTTACATAAGGGCAAAATATAGAGCACGACGATTTTGGAGAACAACATCAGCAAGGGAACTAATAGTATCTGTGAGAAATTGCAGACTAGTTTTGATTTCATTAATGTCTTGTTCCACTGCTTGAGTAAGAGTGCGGAAATTGGATTGAGAGGATACAAGAGAGTAGATACCAGTGCCAGCGCCAGTAGCGCCAACAGCAAGGAGCACTGCAAGTGTAATGGAGGTGAAGGGCTCACGGCATTGTCGAGAAAGGGATTGAGAAGAATAGGAATAGGGTGAGGCGGCAGGAGAGGGAAAGATATGTTCTGAGTGAATGGTGATTTTTGGAATGAGAATAACGAGAATACAGTAATCATGTGAAAGGAGGAAAGAAGAACGAATGATAAAAGGAGTAAGACCAGAAGCACAGGCAAAATAAGTACCATTGGGAGCTAACAGATAGGGTTGTGAGGAGGAAGAATTGTAGATGTCAATAGTTTCGTTGCACACGTCAAGTAATTGGCTAGGAAGCAGGGAGTCGTTAGGCTTAATGCAGAGGCCAGAGCCTACGACTTGACCGACTGTAATGCCATGTTGAGGTTGTGTGTTCCAACGGAGGTCAGAGGGGTTGGAGGTAGAGGAAAGGTTGCCAAACACTGCAACACCTTCATAGAAAGGAGGTTGAGGAGAAAAACAAAGCCAACATCTTTCATAGGCAGGATCTGTAAGGGCAAGAGCAGAAGCATTTATGAGATTGAGAATAACCTGAGAGGACGGAGAAGGACCTGAAGGCATAGTGAGCTGTCTGAGAGAAGGAGAGGCAGATGGAAGAGGATAAGGAGGAGAAGGCATGTGTGATGGACCTGAATGAGGATGAAGAAAGGTGTTAGGACCAACGGCGAGGGGGTGAGAATTCGGCAACTGTTTAAGTAAACGGAGGGAAAAAAGAAGTCCAGGGTCGGTACGCCTAACGTAAAGTCTGAGTCCCCATTGTACGGGTTGAGTCCAGTGATGCTGACGTCCAGCAGCAGTAAATTCGATGATGAGGGGGTTACACCAACCACGGGTAGCAGAGGATGCATCACAGTTCAGAAAAGGAGGAGTTGGGGGGCGTGAAACGGTGATGAAGTCCCAGGAGGAAGAGGGTTTCCAATAAGCAGTTCCGGTGGTTTCACAGCCCCAGGAGGCGCAAAAGTGTTGGTTATGAGCGCCACACTTATAGTCGCTGGAACGGGGCCGGTGGTGACCAGGGCAGACGTAGAAGGTGGTGAAGGGGTGGCGTAGTACATCACGGCGAATAACAGAGTTGCAGCCACCGCTAGCAGGGGAGTAATAGTCATCGGGGTCAACAGCACGAGGTTGAGGCAGGCGGAAATTGGAGGTGCCCCAGTATAGGCTTGCACCCATGGCTAGGGCACAAAGGTCGACTTGCAAGACCGGCCAAGGGATGGAGGTAGAGAGGATGGAGGTTGTTGGTGGCATCGGTGGGCATCCAAGGCAGCTAGGCAGAGTGTCTAATTCAGCATTGTCAAAGGTGGAGTCAGTTAGAAACAGGTTTGCAGGAATGGCGTCTAGCAGGAGGTTTATAAGAAAACAGCTTGGCAGAAGGCAAAATGGTTACTTCATATAAAAATTAAGAATTTGCAGAAAACATTAGCAATTTACATTACACTAGTTATTTTTGAATACCACGGGAATGCTATTTGACCTCTGTTAGACTTTGGCATAAAAGAAAATTTATAATTAACAATTGCTAATTAAAAAAAAATTTTTAAACTGAATATAAAGGATTTTTCTTAAACTTCTAGTTATTATGTTAAAGCTGGATGCTATTTTTTTAGCCATAAATACATATTCTATAGGCTTGAACTTACACATAGCAGGAAAGCCAGGTGACTGCAAAGTCCAGAAATTCTCCAGGGAAAAGTTATCCCCGATGGCCATTGAGAAATCTGGGGTTTGCCATTCTCCACACCCTCCGCCATGTTCTTAGAAGGACAAAGCTAGCTTAATACATAATTTTTAACACATGATTTTTAGTTGTAAGATGCCAGTCTGTGAACTGACCAGACTGAACCAGGTTGAAAAAATTAATTGAAATTTAAAAAATGGATAAGGCTTTAAAAATTGTATTATTATAAAATGTAGAGATAACAAATAAACAGACAAAACAAAACAACACTAAACACAACATTTTACACTTGTGGCCACTTTCATTCATCACAACAGACACATAAACAGACAAAAGGATTGATTTAAGACTTATTTATAAAAAATTGACAAGCGCTTTTAAATATTTAGCTAACATGTTTGTGAGAAGAAGAGAAAAAAAAATTTTGTAGAAAAACTTTTTTAGTTTTGAGAAGTACTTAATGTAGATGGAGTGGAACTTTGCTGAAAATAAATTTTAAGGTTTAGATTTAACACAAAACATTTTTAAAACAATTTTAATTTGAAGTTTAAAACATTAAGTAAAATGGTTAATGAGCACTGTAGAAGGAGTCTCTACTTGGAAGTATGAAATGATTTGCTGTAAATGAATAGGTTTTCTTTAAATTGGTTTTGCAGTAGAACAGTAAGACAGCTGCAATAAAGTGTTAAAATTTTTATGATTAAACACAATAGCATGAACTATGATTATTAAAGGTATAAAAACTGATTTTTTAAAAAACAAACAACTGTTTTTACTATGAAGACTTTAAGTGAATAATTTGTAAAAAATATTATATACTAAATTAACTAAATGCTTAGATTATTATAAAATATAGTTAAAGACATCTGATGCATTTACACACCTAGAACTTAAGACTAAAATTATATTTAATACTAGTTAATTTGCTTATAAAGTTTAGTTACTTTTATATATTACTTATAAAATTATATATAATATATTTTTCATCAATATTATTTTTTTACTGCGACACAAATATACAGATTTGTATAATGTGCTGATATTTTGAATGCACTTAAAATAATAGTTTTTTTTTTTTTTTTTTTTTTTTTTTTTTAATGCAGAAATAAAGAACAACCATTGCTGTAGCACAAAGTTAAAACTAAGGGTACTATAAAGCATACTTAGGTGTTTACTGTGCATTAAATTAACTATATTGTTTAAAAAGGCTAACCACATTATTTTTCACATAATTTTGTAAATACTTTAAAAATTAAAATAAAACTTTTAATAGAAATATAAGACTTAATTTTAACACTTTTGTGTTCGTTTGGATTTTAAAACACAAAGAAGTTTTTCTTTTACCAATATTTTGTTATCTGTAAAGTGACAGAATTATGACCTTGCTTTAAAATTTTCTGAGAGGCATGAAAAAAAAATTTATTGCCTTTATCTTTCTGTTGCTTTTTAATGTTTTAATAATTACTTTACACTACTTAATGCACTAAACCTAATAACACATATTTGACGAAGTGTAGGGCTGACAAGGTGAAGCAGAGTTTTTCACTGATAACTTGGGGAGGGGCTAGCACAGTTAACAGCAGGAAGGTTAGAGGCAAATTATTTACAGTCAGCAGGGTGTAATGATATAGAGAAAAAAAAAGCAATCTTTTAAGATTAATTACTAATTTATTGGAATTAGAGGGAGTGGCAACCGAAGAGGGGAGTCTGGGTTGCAAAAGCACCATGAGAATCATGGTTTTATTAATTGATTTGAGAATATGCAAGAGATGCTACTTTTCAGATTTTTTTTTTTTTGAATAACAAAGATTGGGTATTTCAAGGTGAATTGGAAGGCTTAAAGTGGGAGTGTCAGGGCTTGAGCTGGCTGTTCTCCAAGGCTGGCAGGAAAGAGGCTGAAGGAGGCTGAGGATTGGTTTGAGCAAAGTAAAGGGTACATTAGGCTCAGAAGTTTTAACAGCAAAGTGTAGATATTGCAAGGTTTTATGGCTTAGCAGATGATACTTTGTAATTATCCTGCTTACTGTGCCCTTAGAATTTTTTGTAGGCACTGCAGCAGTTTCTGTTTTATGGCACTTAGCCTCACTTTTATTAGTTTGTTCCTTTGAATTCTCAAGAGGGGGGGCTTGGCCGTGGAATTCAGTGGGCAGAGGACAGACAACTATAGATTTAGGAGGGGGGGGAAACGCCTGAAGGGCAGAAATCTGTGAATTAAGAGAAGCAGCCTGTTTTTGAAGGCTTAAGATTTGTTTAAGATTTTTAATTTGGCCAAGTAGTTTCATTTCTATAGCTTTAAGAGGGGGAGCGGTGAGAGGAGGGAATCTGCCATGGTTAGGGACTGAGCGTTCTCCGCGGTGGAGGCTGCTGAGCAGGCGGGGGAAGACTTTCTCCATTAGGGAGAAAGACAGGAAAGGTAGCGCTGGTTTTTGAGCCAAGAGCATTATCAAGTTTGTTAGAGAGGTGAGAGACCATGGATGTAATTGTGGTGAGTTGGGAACTCAAGTCAGAAAAATGGGGGGGGGGGGGGAGAAAGCAGCAACAGTTTGTTGCCGGTGTGGGGGAGCTGCTGGAATGCCGGCTCTGGGGAGCGACTTCCAGGCGCAGAGGGCAGCAAGAGCCATGTTGGCAAGCTGGGACCTGGAAAGTGTGTGCTGTACCTTTAAGGTATGAAAAGAGGCGAGGCCAGCTATACGAGCTTAGAGATCAGAATTCCTGCCTGTCTGCAAGGGCTTTGCAGCGGAAAAAAAAGTTAACTTCCCAAGAGACAAAGAGTTCAGCTTTTAGATTCTAAGCAGGAGAGCGTGTAAGGGGCTTGGGGGCCATAGGAGGTTACGGCTTGAAATGGCTCTTTGAGGCTTTTCCAATTAAAGGCTTTGTATTGTTGCAATTGCTGGCTAAGGAGGGGAGGGTGGTGAAACAGGGACGGAGCTGAAGCTAGGGAAGTGAAGGGCTGTTTAGGATTTTGCACAGAGGGTGCAGCGGCCTCTTCTGTAGGGGTCTGGGTGCATAGAGCAGAAGTATGGACAGAAGTAAGGGAGGGATATAAATGAGAAGCATTAGAGAGATCTTTAAGAGCATTAGTTACTTTGGAGACAAAGGTAGAAGAATCAGTGGTGGAGGGAGGACAAGGGGAAGTATTCTCAGAGGGAGAAGGGAGATGAGAGACAGAATTAGAACGAGAGGGAGTCCTGGAACACTCACGGGAGACTTGTTGTACATGAGATTCAACGGCATGGATGATGTCTTTGGCGGTTCCGGCATTTTTAGTTACAATGATATCTCTTAACAGGCTCCAATATTGGAACATAATTTTTTCCTTCTGTGAATCATCATTATTTACAAAATAATCACTCATTTCATGTCCTACTTTGTCCCAAGTGGACGCAACAATTTCTGGACAGGTAATAATAAACCAATGACATACATTATGAATAAACATAAGAAAATTACAAATATTCTTTTTTGGTAACCTCTACATGTCTGGCTTTCAACTCAGACTGAATATCAATAATGAATTTAAGTTCAGTACTCAATGAAAACACCCATGGAAGTGAAGCCAACGGGCGAAGCCCCAAGAGCCAATCAGGGGCGGTGATCAGAACGACTGAAAAAACTGCAGTTTAAATATTTGATTAAGGCTAACTCGTTTCAACGCCTACCCGGATGGGGTATATCCTGCGATTTACGAAGCAGCTCCGGACTCGCCGACCCGTAGTCGTTCGGAGTGTGGCGGTGGTCTTCGAGCCCAGCGTTGGGCGCCAAAATGCGGGGTCCTGAAGCCCCCCAGGGGGGCCCGGCCAGCAGGAATTAGCTGGGGAAGCTTCTCAGACGACTGCACTCCTATTTTGCTGAGTGAAGGCACAACCACACCTGTAAGAAATCTGAGAGAGGTTAATAATAAAGACCCAAGGCAGCGTCTCACTGTTCAAGGGTACCTTTATTGGCTACAGTTCCTTCTTATATAGTGAAGGAGAAGGGGGCAGTACAAAGGTGATGTCAGTCATACTTTTGGCGCGAAGGCCCATACAAGGCAAGGATATATTTCAGGTTTCAAGGAACAAAGAAACTTAGGCATTCTCTAAATAAGGAAGTGGGCAGTGGGTCTAGGTGACCTTCAAGTTATGCTGAACGTGCTGTTTCTATGGAAACCTCTAGTGTCCTTCAAGCTGCATTTTTAATTGCTTGATTATCAGGTGGTGCAAGATGTGCCTGCCTCAGTGATCTTGAACAGACAATGTAGCATACACTTATTGATAATAGCCTAGTTCACTCCAAAATGTGGTCTTAAGGAGTGAGGCCTAGTTTCTGATAACGGTACCGGACAGTGTTGCTCTCCTCCGGGCTAGAGTTAATTATATCTACAGTTGCACATTCCTTTCTCTATAGCTCAAAAACTTACAGCAAGACTGCAAAATAGCTTTTAGGTGAAAAGCTGGAATATGGCAGAAAGAACAGCAAAATGGCCTCAAACAAGTCAGTCCCCAACAGGACTCCAGTCAGGTCTCTTGGGTTCATAGTTAATAAGATCTTTCAAAGAAAATCTTCCAGAGTTTATTTGCAAATATAATAGGTTATTTAGTGAAATGAGATTTGTCGAGACAATGATGAAACAAACTGATAGAAGTAGTGAGCAAATGAAGTAATACAATTTTAAAGGAAGTCCTCTTTTTTATTTTCAGAAACCAAAGAAATACCAGGATTTGCCAGAGATGAGAAGGGAGGGGAGTGTTAGTAGAGTTGAGAGAGCGCCAGTCTGCAGAAACCTTGATATCATATTTCGGAACTTCAAACTAGGAAGACAACATTTTTTTTTATAAATCACTAGATTTTTGCTCACTTGTTATCAGAGAACAAAATAAAGCTAGTTAAAATAATAAATAAAAATAGCTGACTCATTTCAAACTCTTGGGAATTAGACTCCTTAGAATCAGAGTTCTGAATTTATTGTCCATTGTAATTCTTTGATATTAAAGTAATGTTAGTTCACTCACTCACGAAGAGTGGTGAGTGCAGTTAAAGGAATAATTACACTGAGAACTATCATAACCATGTGAATGAATGACGGAAGTGGAAAAGCCTGTTTAGAGTACAGGTGCGGGTGGAGTGGGGTTGAGCTGGATTTGGGACATTGGTGTTGGGAATGTTGCACTGATGAAGGGAGTGTTCTTTACATGACTGAAACCTAACCACAATCATGTTTGTAACAAAGGTGTTTAAATAAAGATATTTTTAAAAAATAAAGTAATGTTAGGGCCAGATTTGAGAAAAGTCCTTATGTATTCTCACAGACTGCCTTTAAATTATTTTTCTGGAGTCAAAAGAAATACATTTTTTACTGCCATTAGAAGTAGTAAAAAAAAAAGATAAATTAAAGGAGAGTCTTTATCTTTAAGTGAATTTCAGGTTTGACATGTGGGGTTGGATGTGTCTAACCATGTAAGTGTTTTGACAGATACATTTAAAGCGTTTAAAAGGATTTGATTGTTTAGTTCCATATTCTTACATCGCAGACCAAGCTAAAATATAAAGAAAAGGTAAAATTGCTATTACCCTTTAGTAAATAGGGAATACAGTATCTTCCATACATTTAAATTGATTTCTTAGATCGTTTTATACATTTCTAAGACTAGCAATAAACAATGAGTAGAAATAACATTTCTGTCTTACAAAGTTCCCAGCAAGTAAAGTACTTTATGTGATTGTAGAAAAAATTAAGTAATTATATTTTCAATGGATTCTGACAATGTCCCAAGTAGTGGCTCAATATTCTTTCCAGTCTCTTGACAGATAAAGAACCAAGGTGTTAAATTATTTCTCCCTAAGGAACATAGTGCTTCAAGAAAGGACAGGACTCTGCCTTCCAGGCATTGGTATTAGAATACTAGACCTAGTGTCAATTTTCTCACCCATATGATTCACCACCTGAATCAAATCTTCCTAGTAGTTCACTATCATCCCTCTTCCTTAAGAAGAGACAGAGATGAACTGGTTCCAGAATAGCTTGGATGGTGAGCCATTGTCACTTCCTATTGTGTTTTATCAATGCAAAAACAAAAAACAAAAAACAAAACAAAAAAAAAAACAGTGACACTAGCCTTCTCTTCTCACTCTATATCAAGTAGCCACACATTTTTTGTTTTTGATTTTTTTGTTTATTTGTTTGTTTTTGGGTCACACCTGGCAGCACTCAGAGGTTACTTCTGGCTCTATGCTCAGAAAATTGCTCCTGGCAGGCTCTGGGAACCATATGGGATGCTGAGATTGATTTGAACCACCGTCCTTCTACATGAAAGGCAAAAGCCCTACCTCCATGCTATCATCTGGCCCCTTTTCATTTTTTATTTTGAAGTACCCACACTTTGACACTCAGATAACTGCAATTGTCTTGTCCATTAGAATATCATTCACTTCCACAACCTCTTAGAATGGGACCAGACTCATGGCTACACATCTCATTGTGGATTAGTTTTAGAAAGATGAGATATGGAATCACTCTAGAGCACTGGGACTTCTCTTGAAGATTGTATGAACAGTTCTCAAAGAGAGCATCATACATTGAAAACTGGGCACAGAAGAGGGACTCCCCTTCTTAACGGCACTCTTACAAAATAGAGAAAAGCAATAGTTGTGGAATAAGGACTTCGGATAACAGGCTTTTATTTTTTTAATTCAGAAAATTCCCATTTTGTACCAAAACGGCCTGTGAACATTATAGATATCTCCCAAGTACCCGTTTGGCTAGTATTGCTGATTCCAATGGTGCTCTTTGACCTGGCACTTGTAGTATTCTAGGCTGATTTTAGCAATAAAAGTAATCATTTCATCTCTGTGCCTGAAACATATTCTCACTTTCAATGGGGCTCTTCTGTGCTGACACTTCCTCCCATTCATTCATGTACCCCTTACATAGCCCTCAATAGAAACTGACAGGTGCTAAAGAAGAAGGCTCACTGCTTTCCAAACTGAAATGTGTATGTATCAAACTTATGCTCAAAGTGCCTTCCCAGAATTCAGTCTGCATAACTAAAACTTAATAAAACAAAGATAACACCAAAATAATGAATAATTTTATGTAGCGGTATAATTTTAATTATAACATTCTGGAAGTGTTCCTAAGTGCTTCAACCATAAAGCACAACTAAATTGTAGTATATTCAGCCATGAAATGTGCAATAATTAAAGTTAACAAACTACAGCTAGATGTAACATGGGTTACAACTTGGATAAACAAAAGAATACTTGCCATTTGATAGTTGATGTACCATTTTCAATCCCTACCGCCAATGTTTGAGTGAGCTAGCCTCTTTACATTCTTTTGATTTCTTTGATATCATGTTAAATTTTAGGTGCTCTAAATTTTTTCATAGTCTTAAATTGCAGTTTTAAATGGTCAACTATACTGAACATCTTTTTCATGTACATCTTTGTCATTCATATACCTACCTATCCATGTCTCTAGTCACTTTATAATAAAATTATTTTTCACACATTGACATTTGAGAGTGCTTTATGTCATCCAACAATGAATCATCTGTTATTGATGGAATTTGAAAATATCATCTTGTCTTTTTACCATATTGGTCGTTCATTCGCAGACAAAATTTCAAATTTTGAATTAGTTACTGATTTTTTATGTTATATATGTTTTATAATGTCATGCCTTAAAATTCTCCACTGAGCCCCAGATCCTGAAAATATTGTTCCTGTGTAATTTCCTAATAGTTTTATAGTTTTTGTTCTACATTAAATATACCCTGAATTAAATATTTATAAATTTTGAGTTTAATCTACAGTTATACTTTTGTCTATAAATGTCCAATTTTACTAAATTTTAATTATAAAGATTTGTATAGTATAGTTACTTTTTTCTGATTACAGAAAATATTGAATTCCTTCTCAGAGTTTTATAATATTTGTATATTCTTTTGGGGTTAGGGAGGAAGGGATAGTGTTTAGCTTTTGTTTCATTGTTTCGTTTTGGTATTTTTGGTGTGTGTGCGTGGGGTAGGTGTTTTGAGCATTGTTCAAGGTTTATTCCTGGCTCTGAGCTGAAGTACCCTTCCTGGTGGTGGGTCCTGTAGTGCTGGGGAATGTACCTGAATTGACAGCATGCAAGGCATTTATCTTACCTAACCTTTGGCTATGTCTCTGTCCCACAAGGGTTAGGGTTTACTCCATACTCTGGCTCAGAGAGTAATCCCAGATAGTCCTTAGTGGACTGGCAGAGCTTTGAACCAGAGTAGTCCTCTGTACTTCCAGTCCCATAATTCCTCTTTTATGAAGTACCTGTTTAGTTCTCCTTTTATTTTTGTTTATTTATTCAGCTTTTTTTAATTAAATATAAATATCATGTGTCCACTTCCATCCTTTGCATTATGCTTTAACTATCTTAATTGTGTCCTTAAATGAACCTCCCTAACTGCTCAGGATGTACTGACCCATAGAAATCCTGCTTGTGGGACAGGAGAGATAGCACAGGGGGTAGGGCATTATTTTTTGTTTTTGTTTTTTTGGGCCACACCCGTTTGATGCTCAGGGGTTACTCCTGGCTAAGCGCTCAGAAATTGCCCCTGGCTTGGGGGACCATATGGGACGCCGGGGGATCGAACTGCGGTCCTTCCTTGGCTAGTGCTTGCCAGGCAGACACCTTATGTCTAGCGCCACCTCTCTGGTCTCTCTGGATAGGGCATTTTCTTTGCATGCAGCCCACCTGGGTTTGGTCTCCAGTATCCCATATGGTCCCTCAAATCTTCCAGGAGTGATTTTAATTAAACACAGAGCCAAGCTACAGTCCCAAAGCAAAAACCAAAAACCAAAAAAAAAAAAAAAAAAAAAGAAAAAAGAAATCCTGTTTGTTCCTACATCCTTTTACTTTTTCCGTATCCTGGTTCTAGGTAGTTCTAAGTAGTTTTCCTGTCTTAGCTTTCTGTGTAATAAGAAAAATAAAAATATCCTCTAATTTTGCCTGATGAATCTGCCAGCACTAATGGAATCAGGACATTGTACTCTGAGAAACAAGACAGATCATGAAATACTCCCCCAGATATCAGTTACTAATAAAATGATAAAGATATCCCTATACTGTGGTAAGCCAGCATGTTATCACTTACCACTTATAACATGGAGCCCAAAAGAGGACGTGACTAATGTGAATGGAAGATTAAGAGAAGATGTCAGGCATGAAAATACCATTATATTGGGTTATGAAGAAAATATGATCATAATAATTTGGAGAGAACAGTAGAAAGCAAAGTTTCTCAAACTTCTTTAATTTATAATGCCCTCAGTGTCTGCAAAATTTTTCACAGTGTTTCTAGATCAAAGAAATGTCCAAAGAAATTCATATATATGTAATCTATGTACCGTATTTTCCAATGTATAAGACAACCCCCTAATTTTGCAGTTAAAACATAGGTTTAGGTTTATATTTGCTGTATTAAGCAGAACATTCCTGTGCTCTATCTTGAGTGCATTAGTCTCTCTCACATTCTCTCTCTTTCTCTTTCTCGTACACACACATACACACACTCTCTTTCTCTCTCTCCTTCATTACTCTCTCTGTTCAGATCTTCCAAATAAAACCTGTTTTTACTTTACTGAAGTTCTCTTCCTGTATTTCTTTTCTAAGAGAAATGTGATGGACCTGGAAGCCTAGGTAAGATCTAAGACTGACTTTCCTTTCTTGCCAAGAGCAAAGTCCACAGTCCTGGATCTCCAGAGTGGCATAAGTGGAGAGAAATTAAGTGGTAGATTATCTTCTCTCTCCTCCTCACTTCACAAAAGCCATTCCAGGCACTGACACCATCAGTATGTTTGCCTGGAAATTTTAATGCATTTCAATAAGTTTGTGGCATTCTTTTTGTTTTGTTGTTTGTTTGTTTGTTTTTGTATGTGTGTATGTGCCACCTAGTGGCACTCAGGGGTTACTCATGGCTCTGCATTCAGAAATTGCTCCTGGTTTGGGGGACCATATGGGATATGGGGGATGGAAATAGCGTCCATCCTGGTCAGTGGCCTGAAAGGCAAACACCCTACCAATGTGCTACCACTCCCTCCATCCCCAATTTGTAGCATTCTTAATACATCTACAAACCACTAGAGAAACATGGACATTATAAAATAAAGAATAAAATAATACAGTTAAATATTTTGTTTAAGAAAAGGGCCAATTATTTTTTTAATATGGAAAATGTTGCTGTTTTCAGAAAATACTTAAATAACCTGATTTGAGCTGGTAGATAAAGACATTGAATATCCCTTTAAAATTATTTGTCTCACATTCATCCAAAAGTATGTAGCACACCCCTATTCATTGCAGCACTTAGTTCAATTGCTAAAACTTGCAATCAATGTAGATGTCCAACAACAGATGAGTGAATCGTGAAAATGTAATACATACACACAATAGAATACTACACAGCGGTAAGAAATGATACAATCATGCAATTTGTAGTAACATGGATGGAACTAGAAAATATTATGTTAAATGAAGTAAGCCTGAAGAAAAAGGATAAATACAGAATGGTTTTACTTATATGTGGTATTTAGAATAACTCCACAAAGAAGCACAATGGTTTAAATGGTAGATACTCTGAACACTGTAGCTGCCAGGATATAGTGAGGAGAAGAGAACAAATCAAGTGGAAGAGGAGAAGCACAGAGCCTTTATTCTCTTTTATACTACAAAGAAACCTGCAACAATGGAAACAGTTGTTTAGATTGAACAGATTGAACAGATGTTCAATCAATCTCTCACTACAAAGGCCTATAATAATAATGCCTCATGTTTTTATCCACAGAATCAGGTGCAGAACATGATTGGAAGTCAGAGACTCTTCACTGCAATGCTCACTATCAGTATGTTTTAGTGCTTAATTTTTTTCTTTTGGTTTTTCGGGCCACACCCGTTTGATGTTCAGGGATTACTCCTGGCTAAGTGCTCAGAAATTGCCCCTGGCTTGGGGGGACCATATGGGACACCAGGTATCAAACCGCGGTCCTTCCTTGGCTAGCGCTTGCAAGGCAGACACCTTACCTCTAGCGCCACCTCACCGGCCCCTCGTGTCTTAATTTTATCATGTATAAAATAACTTCAATTTTTCTTTGTCCACAGTGGTTTTGGAGATATAGGATGGATGCCTTAATTTTGCACTTTAGTGCTCCATCATATTAGATTCCAAAAACAGTGCTCATTATGGCAATGTCTTGACAAAATACTCTAATATATCCACTTCCTTTTGATTATATCTGCTATTATGAGCTAATGTTTATGTCCGTAGAGACCACATAAATAGACTGAACACCATAAACTGAATACCATAAACTTTTGTTACAGGCCCCATTCATTATGTTTTTGCAAATTACTCTTATCTTTTTTCTTTTTCAATTCAACCTACGTTACTATTACATTATAATGCCCACACTGTCAGTTTCCTTTCAAAAAAAGAACCTTGAGTCACAAGACACAGTAGATGATGCAACATGGGGTAGACTCCTCTTATAGTGCTCATTGCTATATTGCTTAGTACTCTAGAATGGAAAATTTTGTTTATCCTAAGACGCTCCATGCACAATCTAACCCTGCAAGCTTTATTTAGCAAACTTTTCCCCCACTATTGATGAAGTGCCTAGAAATTGGAAAATCTTTCCAACCCCTGATGTCCCAGCCCTATTTTTTAATAATTTGACCCATAGGAATCAGGTCTCCAACTACAACCTACAAATAGATCTCCAATGTTTGTTTATGAGTTGGTTTGTGAACATGGTGGTCTCCTTTGTTTGTTTAATTTTATTGTACATAATTCCTGCCTATATTGTATATAATCCATGTTATATATTATCCCTCCTTCCCTCACCCCCTTTTTACCACTTTACAAAACTACTTCAATCCACTTACCCCCTCAACCTTGATTCATTATCTCTCCCTTTAACCTTCTTTACCCCCTGTTCTTACCTCCTCAGGAACCAGGAACCTTTCCCCTGCTCCATAAAGCTACCACCTGGCTCCCAAAGTGAAAGGACACCCTCTCAGCCCCCCATCTTGCCCTGGCAAGAAGGTGCAGCCACTGTTCCTGCTGATAATTCTATGCAGCTCCTTTTCTCCCATCTCTCTTCAATGTGGACTGTTGTTTGCTCAGAAGAACCTCCATCTTGAGGACACTACCTGATCCCTGACTGCTACAAACCATCTTTCAGTCTTCACAAGATCATGGTGCAGGAAGAAAATATGCCCTGGATCTTATCCTCTCCCCCCTTCAGACTATCTCAAAAGACTTAAAAGGGATATATATATTTTCTTTGTATGTTTCTGTAGACACATTTTCTAAGTAGTTATAACTCTTAGTGTTTATTTCCATATGTAGAAGTAGCCTCACTCATCCCTTTTTTACTTATTTTTTGTTTTGTTTTGCTTGTTTTGGTTATGTTTAGTAGAAAATTCTAGTAGAAAAATCTTGTTTGGTATAAGAGCTCAGGTCAAAACTAGGACAGAGAGATTGTATAGCTTGTTATTTTTACCCCCAAAATGCACCAATAATATGATATGGCCAATAATATGATATGGCATCATTGCTTTTTGCACAAGCACACTAAAATAGAGAAATATTATATATAGAAAGAAATTCTTATCTAATAAGGATAAAAATCCATAAATTTTATAATGCAGGGGTGCCTTCCACCCAGAACATTTCTCAGAGAGACTGGATTTTTACCGCAATTGATAGAACATTGACTGTTCAATCCCCGAACCTCAGCTCCCAGCCTTAGAACTGCCACAATTCCCTGCAGCAGCACCAGAAATCAAACTCCCCCAGGGGAAGGCCCAACTTGCTTCAGGATAGATTCATATGATGCCCTAATAAAGAGGAAAGAGCAACAATATGCTCTAAAGGCAGGTTGACCTCCCTTACCACTTAAAAGTGAGATGAAATCCAAGACACTCCATCCTAGGATTGTGCAAAACCATAATTACAGAGGACTGACTTTGACAACCATGACCGAGCAGAACTTTTCCTGAGACCTTAATGACCTTGGGGTTTGACAACTAACATGCCCAGAGCCTGTAGTCAGTCTCATGACAGTAAGTTTCAAGGGTGGAAACAATCTGTATTTCTTTGGCCAAGCAATTTTCCTTCTAATTTCCCCACTGTTTAATGCAAAACAAACAAACAAAACCCTTTGCTACATTTGCCCCCCCCCTTTATCTTTTTTTCTTCTTTTAATTTTATTTATAGCTTCTAGCTAAGGGCTTCCACATATGTTACAGAACCATAGAACATGAATCATCTTGTTCTACCTCACGTCTGCCTATATCTATCTACAAATTGGCGGAGGGAGGGGGATATGGACAGGACCCAGGGGCCAAGCAGTCTCAGAAGCATTAAATTGAAATTAAAAATGGTCAGAACTAAATACCCAAACCAAAGTCAACACAATAAATGAAGAGACTCAAACTATAACAAGCTATACACAAAATGGACCTGTCATACTAGCCATTCAGGGAGCTAATGGTGAAGATATTGGATGCATGTAGGAAACTATGGTGGAGGGAGGTGAACACTGATGGTGGCCTTAATTCACTATCACTATGTGACTGAAATACAACTGTGGAAGACTTTAAATTAACATTGATCACAATTAAAATTAAAAAAAATGTCTCAGGCCAGAATGTATGGAGGAAAGAGCATTTGCTTATACATGTCGAATTCCTGTAGGATCCCCCACTACTGTACACTGAGTACAGTTTTACCATTATCATCAGGAAATATTCCTGAACACAGCAAGTTATGGTTCCAAAACAAACAATATAAGTAAATCAAAGTTTTAGTCTTTGTTTTTGTCTTGAATGTAGCTCTATTCACTACCTTCTTGTGTGCCCTCAACAATAATGATGACAAAAATGTATTATTAAATGAAGATTTTAAAGACAAGACAAACTAGCAAATTTGTAATAAGCATTAACATTTTATACAATATGCAGATTTATCCATGTATAGTAAAAAGCTAAATTTACATTTTTGTACACGTATCAAGATGTGTATATATATATATATATATATATGTACATATAATATCTTGACTCATTTTCAACTACTCTCTACAATCTAATGAGAAAAGACATTTGCACTCCTATGTTCATTCACAATATCCAGAATTTGGAAACAAGCCAACTGCCCAAGAACAGATGTCTAGATAAAATGCTATGAAATATATACACAATGGAATATTACTCAACTTTAAGAAACGAAGAAATATTGCAATTTACAGCTAGACAGTTGAATTTGGAGAGCATCATGATGAATGAAGTTAGTCAAAAGGAAAAGAACAGACACAACAATATCTCCCTTTCTCTCAGATATAGGATATAAATAAATATAGTAAGGTAACAGCAAAAGCCTAAAAACAACAGAAACTGAGAACTGGTCATTAGAAAGAAGCATATAAAGGCAGGGGAATGAGTGGAAGAGAATAATGAGGGGCATTGGATACTGGTGTTAAGAATTTGACGCTGGTGGTGGGTGTGGTCCCTGAAAGTTTTGTTCATGACACCCTGTCATCATCAATATTGTAAATTAAGGTGCCTAAAACAGAAACAAAAACAGTTTTTAAAAGAATAAGAAGTCAGGGGCCGGAGAGATAGCATGGAGGTAAGGCGTTTGCTTTTCATGCAGGAGGTCATCGTTTCGAATCCTGGCGCCCCATATGGTCCCCCGTGCCTGCCAGGAGCAATTTCTGAGCCTGGAGCCAGGAATAACCCCTGAGCACTGCCGGGTGTGACCCAAAAAACACACACACAAAAAAGAATAAGAAGTCAGGGCTGAAAAGGTGGCATTAAGTGGTAAGGCATCTGCCTTGCCCGCGCTAGCCTAGGATGGATTCCCGGCATCCCATATGGACCCCCAAGCCAGGAGTGATTTCTGAGCACGTAGCTAGGAGTAACCCCTGACCGTCATGGGGTGTGGCCCAAAAACCAAAAAAAATAATAAGTCAGTAGTGAATATGAAAGAAAAGAGAAACCAGCAAAATATGAAGAACTGGAAACCACTCAAGATCCTGCTGCATCTGAGCAGGAGAATAATATGGTTTACTTAGGGGGGAGCAAAGGAAGTTTATTAAAAAGAGAAAAAGCACACGATTCGGGCTGACACAGTGAAGGCTTCCAAAGAAATTGGTCTCCCTAGCATTGTTGGGGAAACTTTCTAGTGTCACATTCCTATGTAGCTCAGTTGTAAATAGGTTCTGCTTTTTATAGATTAGTTCTAAGTGGGAAATGTGTGAACAAGCCAATACTACAGCCAATACTGAAAGGGAGCAAATTGTCTATAAAATGCTTTGAGCCAATCATGAGAAGAAAGTGAGATGTACATAAAAATAATTTCAGCTTATCCCAAAGAACGGTGGAATGGGGTTAATTCTAGGAATGTGAGTGGTAGATGCATAAAATATCTTGCTGATCCAAGTCTGGGAGACAAGGATGTTTAAGTTAATTCTAGGAATTAAACAACAGAGTGGCAGTCTCCTAGACACAGCTGATGATGTGAGCAGAGACCGGACAACACAGCTGATTATGCTGGCAAGGACATATCAGTCTGGTAGATATTTTATATTTGGGAATTAAATAAGCTATCTTTCCAGGGACTTGTGCTAGACCTCTTTAACCATGATTTTAAAAATGGAAAATGAAATTTAAGTTATTTTGAGCACATTGGTAATTGGAAGTTGGTTTCTGGCTCTTCTTACTTCTAGGAATACATTCCCCATCGCCCTGTTTTTATTTTGTTGTGGTAAGAAAAGAATATTTGAGAACAAGAAAAATCTACAGTCAAGACCAATACTTTGATGTACTTATTTTATTTATTGGAGACACACCTGGCTATGCTCAGGGATCTTTCCTGATGATGGTGAGAGGATTCTACTTAGTGTAAGGTAGTGGGGGATCTTACAGGGATTGGACTAGCCATGTGTAAGCAAATGCCCTTCCCTCCATATAGTCTGGCTTGAGATAAATAAATTTAAAGTGATGTTCAAAGTCTTTATCTGCTAGATCAAATTGGACTGCAATGGTAAAGATTTTTTTCACAAGCCTATACAAAAACAGATGCAATTTAGATAGACTAATAAAGTTAAATAATTTGCCCTAATTTGGGGTAACTCTAAGCAATTAAACTAAAGAATAGAGAATCAATTTTTTACCCTTACATTTAATAGGTACTATCATCAGTTTTTCAACTTGAAAAGCAAGTTAGCCCCAGTTTATTTACTGCTTCCAACCATAAATAAATTTAATCTTCTGAATTTTACAACCGTTCGTTTAATATTTGCACTATGGTTGCAATTTTTCTGCAAGCATATTTACTTGACACTCTATTTAACTTCTCAAAATTTCTCTTTTGTGTGTGGGCGAGTTTTTTGTTTTTGTTTGTTTGTTTATTTGTTTGGGGGGTCACACCCGACTGTGCTCAGGGGTTACTCCTGGCTCTGTGTTCAGAAATCACTCCTGGCAGGTATGGGGGACCATATGGGATTCCAGGATTTGATTCATCTCTATCCTGGATCCACTGCATGCAAGGCAAACATCCTACTGCTGTGGTATCTCTCTGGCCCCTTTTAGAGTAGCAAGAAATCAACTTCTGCAGCAAGTATGCAAAACGGAGTATATAAAATATATTCATAGCATATGAAGTGTATTAAGTATTTAATATAAAATACATTCTAATTCAAAGCAAAAATATTTTAGTAATAGATATATTACTTATTAATTATACAACTGATTAAGGTATTTTTAACACAAAGACTCTACTTCTTATGTCAAACCTTGAAAGTAAATACAATTCTCTGCACTGTAGAGAAAACAGGGGCTAGAGATATAATACAATGAATAAGGTGCTTACTTACACAGATTTTGATTCACAGCACCCCAAATTGTCCCTGAGCCCATGAGCCTATCAGGAGTGATACCTGAGTGTAGATTCAGGGGTAAGCCTTGAGCATTGCTGGATGTGGCCCCAAAATAAAAACGAGAGAGAGAGAGAGAGAGAGAGAGAGAGAGAGAGAGAGAGAGAGAGAGAGAGAGAGAGAGAGAGAGAGAGAGAGAGAGAGAGAACAAAATTCGAAGAGTACCAAGAAAGATGCTGTGGGTTTTACAGGAAATAAAGGCTTTTGAAATTACTTTCCCAGTCTCAGTTTCAATCAACTAACTGAGATACTCTAACAGGTCCCATTTTTTATTGTTATTTACTTTATTTGTGGGAGTGGCTCCAAGCAGTGCTCAGGATTCCTGGCGTCCACTAGCTATATCACAATGCTAGAGGCAAAGGATACATTTCCCAGACCCAGGTGATCCTCTGAGAGCTTTAGAGACACACTTGGTGATGGGGCAGAGGGAACATGCGATGCCAGCAACAGGAATGTATCTTAATCCTTGGACTCTCTCAGGCCCCGCAAATCACTTTCCAAAACAAATTATCCAATGTTAAAAACTAGCCACATTGCATTCATTTCATAGCTGCTCTTTTGAAAATTTATACGGCAAAAGATTCCTTAGTGCAGTTCCATAGCATCTCAGGTGTCAGAAACTATTAACACCATTGAGGAAACATTAAGTAGAGATTTTCACTGCACACTTTCAATTTAGTACAATGCATTTACCCATTTGCTTTAGATGCACCCTTATGTTTTAAGTATTTGCAAGCTTCTTGAAGGTGAGGACATTTTTTATTTCACTTTCTTCTTTATGTGAGGAGCAGTGGCCCACCTGGAGATGTTCTGCCCTTACTCCCATTGCAAATCATGCCCGCACCCAGAATTCCAACAATTCTTAAAACCCCAGTACTATCTCTGCAGTCCAACAATTATTTTCTTTTTAAAAGTCTGGATTACATGACCACACACACAAAATTTTAAATTGCAGATTTAGTGGAAGATGGCTTCTAAAGGTTAGCCCTTGCAAGGACCAGACTCGGAGAGTGGGAAGTGGGGTGCATGGGCAACAAACAGACTCTCTGATAGTGTGTGGGGCAGTACTAACTTAAGACACCCATTTTGACCTTGCTCCGCAGGGGGGTATCACGCGCATTCAGTCCATCCAGGTCCTCGGGAGGACCAGGGCAACCATCACCGCTGGACTGCTCCAAGACTCTGTGAAGGTCGTCGTCCAAAATTTGTGCCCAAAGCACGGAACCCGCGCTCTCCGGTCTTGGGAACAACTGCAGGTAACTTCGGAAGTGGACAGGACCCAGCGGCGACAACTGAACATTCCATAAGCGAGCAGAAGACACCGATCTTCGGATCCCGGGGACTCTACCATCAAGCTCCAGGTGTCAGATCTCCAGCTTCTCACCTCCACTTCTGAAGGCGCCTGGCGAACGGTCTGCAGATTCGTGGCTGGGGCAACTTTCCCTGTTCCCGGGGGCGGGGAAGGAGAGGGCCCGATCTCAGCGTGCAGAGAATTCCTTAGGCCGACTTGACTCGCTGCCCTACCCGAGTGCAAGGTGACCTATTTTGCAGGTCATGCGTGGTGGTGCACCTTGGAGAAGCTTTGGGGGAGTGAAGGCCGCGCGGCCACGCAGAACCAGAGCAACGAACAAAGGGCGCGAGCAGGCCGAGGATGCAGCGGCTCCCGGGCGCCCCATCCGGCTCACTCTGGGGCGCATCCACCAGGGCGCTGGAAGCGCATCCTTCGCAGCGGCAGGAGGCTGCATTTTCGAACCGAGCGCTTCAAGACGCACTTAGCAGGGCCAGGCATTCACAGCCCAGTCCCATTTCTGCATCCTGGTCGCCAGCAGGCCTCGAGGAGTCCACTGGGGGGTGGGGGGACAGGAGGAACCGGCCAGGTGACCCTCGTGCAGAAGAGCCGCCAGCTTTGCCCGGCACAGCTTTGCCCGCTGCACCCGCGATGCCCGGTGTGCAATCACCCTGCGGGAAGCCAGGCTCTCCAGAAGACGTAGGGACGGGAAGAGTGGTACCCGCTGCGCTCCGCTCATGACTGGGCAGCAGGGCCTGGGCTAGGGGAGCGGACACAGTAGAACTTCGCAGCTCGGGGCACCACCTCCATAGGTTGGCTCCAGCCGGGAGAGACGGGCACAGAGACCCGGAGTGGGGAGAGGGGGCGCGGGCAGGCAGGCGGGCGGGCGGGCGGGCGGAGCGGGAGCTGGGCGCTCGGGGGCGGGGCGCAGCGCGGACTCCGCGAGTGGGGCCGGGAGCGGCTGCCAAGCCCGGGGAGTCCCGGGCTCTGCTGTATGTCTCCCGCCGCCGCCGCCGCCCCGGTGCCGAGAACAATGAGGCTCGCGGCAGGGGGATGAGCGCAGCCTCGTGCCGGCCACCGGGCCAGGTTCCCGCGCCGCAACCTTGCAGCTGCAGCCCAGGCATAGGGACCCCGCACACCGCCTTGCACGCGGGCGCGCGGGTCGTTCGCGGGGTCCCAGGTGGTGCCAGAAGCCGGCTCGGAGGTGGTAACCGCGGTGTTTCTCCGAACCCCCCCCCCCAGCCTGGGGGGGGGTGTCCCCGAGCCCTATAGGCGACGTCCGCGGAAAGCGTGGGAGCGCGTGGCGCGCGCGCCCGAGCCGCGACTGGAGAAGCCAAGTGTGACACGCACGTCTCCACCGCCAGCGCCGCACAAGCCCCGAGCACCGCAGCGTCTGCCGAAGGTTGGTGAGGGCGGGCACTGGAGGTGCGGCGGGGCCCCAGCTCCCACCGTGTGACTGCTCAGGACTCACCCGGGCAAAGGGACTGACTGATGGGTATTCAGATAGGGTGATTCCGGAGAAGCGACAAGAGGACTGGACTCGTTTTGGGGGGACGGGCGGACAGGCTTGTGTCTACTTGATTCATTTAGCCTTGCTCTTTTTTTTTTTTTTTTTTTTTTCCTTTTTTCTTTTTTGTCCCCTTATAATTTTCTTTGGCTCCAGAAGGGAACCTAGATTTGTCCTGCCCTCTTCCAGACTCCATCCTTAGGCACAACTAACTGCACTTCTTCGAGTTGAAAGCGTGTTCTATTGTTTTCTAGTTTCTCTGTAGCTCTAAGATTTAGGGAGCACGGGGGATCATTGGAATCCCGAACCCTCGGGTGTTGGTTCTAGCTCTAGCACCGGGAAACTCCGGATGGTGAGTTTGTTCTGACTTTTTCACCTAGTGCCAGAAGGCGGTTGGATGCATTTCTTTTGAATGGAAAGTAAAGCGATGTCCACCCGCTTGATGTTTGGTGGTGTTGGGAACCAAAAAGAAGTTAGATTTAGGGATCTGAAGGATGGGATGGCTTTCAAAGCAAGCTGGATGGTTGTGTTTGTAGCAGCTTTACTTCCCAGGAATTTAAAGTCGTGTGTGTGTGTGTGTGTGTGTGTGTGTGTGTGTGTGTGTGTGTGTGTGTTTGCTTTCTAGTTTATCTGGTGCTTTTATTTGCTTCCTCAAGCTGAATTTTCAAAGCTATTTTAGAATCCGGGAAGCACTTGGGATGAAAAGTAATGCTTCGTTGGATTTTTTTTGTGGACTTTTTTTTTGTACTGGTCATGCAGAAAATTTGGCGAGGCAAACCTCATTTGGTAGAAATCTTTGTTTTCCTTGTAGTTGGCATTTCTACCCGGGAAGGGACTCATTGACCCTTCTGGCCAGAGGACCGGCTTCTTGGTAGCAGTGCTGTGGGCTGACTTGCAACAGTTTTGTGTTCCGACTTATTTCTGCAGATTGAAAACATCTCGTGGGGATTGCTTGATGTTGAAATGTTTGAAATTTTCGTCAACATATTTTCCCATTTGAAATGTTGATAGGAACTAAATAAAAATACTGTATTCGTTTTTATTATTGAAAATGTAGGGCTACATTTTCTTATAAAAGAAATAGTGATTATGTGCTTTGAGGTTTTTTTTTGGGGGGGGGGAGGTTGGGGTCCACACCCAGCAGTGCTCAGGGTATAATCCTGGCTCTGCACTTTGGGATCACTTTCATTGGTGCTGGGGGTTGGGGGTGGGGGGAAACCATAAGGGGTGCCAGGAATTGAACAGGGTTAACTTCGCAAAGCAAGTGCCTACCCTGTATTATCTGGCCGGACCCTATTTTTATCTATTCTTTTGGAAATCTTATAACCCATTTTTACACTGCAAGGCTTACTTTGCTTACTAAATACAATGGAAAAACTGTTGACAGTGATGATTGTAAATTGTGATCCAAATTAAGGAACATCCAAAAAAAATTAAATAATGTTATATCTTAAATATTGCAGCTACTTTTTTTTTTTAAGGGATACAGTTTGAATTCTTAACCCCATTTTTATTGTGCTTGTAACATTTCATCTTTACTTTGCTTGGTACAGATGAAACTTCTGGGATTTCAAGCTAAATATTTTGTGGACACTTTCTGTATGAGCCCCAGGCCTTGTAAGTGTTCCACTTACAAGTCCACCGTTGAGAAAGGAGGTAGACATTTGGGAGAAAGAATTCAGAGCAAAGTCCTTTGGTGAGCTTATTGTATGGTGCATATGATTCTTGGAAATGAAGATAAAGAAATGAGGATATTGAGGTCAGGGAGAGAATACAAGAGTAGGCATTTGTTTGCATCCCATTGGCTGATCTTGGTTTAATCCCCACAGCATTAATGATTCCCCAAACACCTCAAGGAGAGATCCCTAAGCAAAGAACTATAAATAGCCTTTGAATACATTTGAGTGTGGCCCCAAAATTACCAACACGGTCAACAAAAGGTTTTTAGGAGAATGTAGTTGGATGTTTAAGATCATGTGAATGGATTGCTTACTATATTCAATTTCTGGTAAGGATAATTAAGAGGGGAGTGCTGATTCTTTGGGCTAAGACAAGTTAGATCTACCTAAAGAAGAATTTGAAGTCAGCCAGTGAGACTTATTAATTTGTGATCACTGAAAAATAACTATAGATGTTTGTTTCTGGAGCATTTTTTGAATGTTTCTTTTTTCTCACATGTCTAATCATGAATAGAATTATTGCTTTTACTACTGAAATTATGGTTCTAGAACTGTTATTTATTCAGGCATCACTCAAATGCATAGTTCTTTCTTAAAATTACAAGTTAATCACAGATTCTGTACCTACTAATAAATTATGGATAGTTTCTTTGGATAAACATGGAGACATATGGCCTTTGAGAAACAATTCTCCTGCACATTTGGGACCTTGTGCTTCATATGTTTGAATGAAAATATCATATGCATGGTAATAGGAACAGTCTCTGTTTGGCTTTTACATGCATCTTTTTTTTAACTCTGCATTATCCTTCTGTTACATGATATAATTTTGTTTTCACAATTAATAATTAATTTTCTAGATTAAATGAAACTTTTTATACACCATGATTATCTGTCCAAGTTACAGTGACCTCTTAATAGGTGCATTTTAGGTCTTGAGTTTTTAAACATAGATAAGCTCCTCCTTTCAAAAATAGCTATGGAATTAAAAATCACATTGACTGTGAGAGAAAATCATTATATGTAGAATTAGATACAGAGTTTAGAATCAGGAAAATGCAAGTATAAATTTACACAGCATTTGTCAATGTTCTTAACAGGTTAATGGCATGGTTATGACTGAGTGTACTTTAGAAGATGGCCATTTATTGTTGTAAACAATACATTCAGTTCAATATATCTTCAGTATGCCTCCCCCCAGTAAAGTGCTTCTTCCTGAATTAAAGAGATGTATTTGTAAACATTGTTAAGTACACTGGAATCAAGCTAATGCCTCAGAAGTACTTATTAGGGCTTTTGTTGTACGGATTTATCATTCCCCTTAACAGATCTTATTTCAATCTGATATTGCAAGGTTCACTCCAACATCACACCCCACCACTGGAAAAGATGGGAAGTGGTTGCAATTCAAAATGCTTGGCATCTACCTAACCTGTGAGCAGAGTGGCAGCCATATGTTTAAAGGGTGTGAGAATAAGTGGAGCTGCCCTGATTAACAGAATCTAAAATTTAGTCCTAAACTGGTCCGGTTTCATGTACAAGTACAAGTACAGCTGGTTCCCAACAGTTACCTGCCACCATCTTGGCTTGGCCTTTTGCAGTTTCCTGACCGACACATAGTGCCAGGTCTGTTCTCAGAGAGAAGAATTGCTCTGCAAATGAAAATGACCTCAGAGAAGTGCTGCCTGTCTCTGATTCTTGGCACAACCAATTTCTGCTGTCATATGTGATCTTCTCTCACAAAGAATTCCTATTCCAAGGCAGTTATGGTCTCTAATAACTAGAGTGTAAAGGTTGGTTTGTATTTGTGCATGGATCTTGCTAAGAAAGCAAAGCAAGAGGGGAAGTTCTTAGGCAAAATGCACAGACCTGAGCCCATGGAGTGTTTTATCAGTCCTGGAGAACATCTAAGCCTTCTTTGGCTCTTTTTTTGGGATGAAAAGGAAAACTTAGATTAAATCCTTTCCATGGTGGAATCTGGTGTTGGGATAATTTGAAGTTGATAAGTGTTTTCTGTCACATTGAAAAGTTAATTATTCTCATGCTCAGAAAAGAATTTACCATGAGTCAACATGCTACACAACACTTCAAATGGCAACTTATTTGAATTTACTATGTATTCACTCTTCTCTGTGAATTATAAAATTGCAGAATCACCTGTGATCTACTGTTTTCTAATTTTCCCGAGAAGACTGAGCCTCAGAAAAGTGAAGTACTGTTCTCAAAAAGCCCCAGGTGATAATGGGGCAGATATATAAATGGAACTAAACTTGTATCTTCTAAATTCGTGCTGCTCGACTGAGAACCAACTCTATAGATGAATTCCTTTCTTTGTGAGGTTAGAAGATGAATGAGAACAACTCCTGTCCTCAAACAGTGTCCCAAATTCTGGGTCAGGAAAATTGAATATATGAAAGAGATTGTCAGGGCATCCTTGTAGACAGAAAGCTCATTCATTCATTCAATAGAGCTTGGAAGCAGAAAGAGACTTAACCTGCAATTTAAAATTGGCACCCAAAATGTGTGAAACTTAGGCAGATTGAGCTAGAAAGATATCATGATTTTGTGGAGGGCACATAGCATGTAAAATTTCCAAAGGGTAAAAAATTTAAGCTAAGAGTAAGTAAGTTTATATGCTTTGAATTATTGGGTTGGTAAAGTACAAGCTCTAAAAGCTTCTTATAACATTTAGAACTATATTGGCTAAACGTAGTTAACAGAGAAATATTCTGCAGTAACTTGCTTGTAAGCCTCAATTTTCAAATGTTTATAAATCACACAATTGTTTTTCAGTATTCAAATTATACAGTTTTAAATTATCATGCACACAGATCATTGTACTTTCTAAAGAGATTTAGCTTCAAATTAAATTTAAGAAAGGGTAAATATCTTAGATAATTGAATAGCTTTCATATTTGAAAAGTATCTTCATAAAATGTGGTGATAATTTATGTGATACATGTGCAAAAGACTGACCACATCTGACCACAAATGGACAGAAAAAAGGAAAATTAATATTGGATTTATTTTCAGCAATAGCTGTAATTAAATGAATGGGTTTGTTTTTAATCCTAGAAGAGAAATCCTGCTATATAAATTATATCTTTAAATTAGAAGAACTGCATATCCTAGAGTAAATTAAAAAATATTTTTATTGTGATACTGTGATTTACAATACTGCTAGTTTTAGTTCCATAAATGCATCATTCCAATATCAAACCCACCACTAGATCCGGGTTTTCCCCCCAGTGTCTCAAACTCAGGTCCACCCTGGGTCATCCTGTGAGAGGCAAATACCCCACCTATTACTATTACTATTACTCAGGCCCATACACCACACTTTCTTTTTATCCAGTCATTTGTTCTCAGACCTTGGGTTCTTTTCAGATCTTGGCTATTGTGATTAGTGCTGTAGTGAACTTAGGTGTACAAATATCTTTTCAAAATTGTGAGATCCTTCAGGTAGTATAAAAATGAAATGATTTTACTAAAAATGCCTGTGCCTGTACACATCTATTCTCACAAATATAAGAGGAATTGTTGTTTGCAGTTATGATTGACATTCAAGAGTAGGAGTGTGCTCCTGAACCAAAGTTATATTTTGATTGTTAGAGCACACAACTTTTAGTAGAAAAATCTAGACCTTCTTACTCAGAGAACAATCAGCATCACTTGTGTTTGAGAGAACCTAATGTTCCAATGTGACTTCTAGGAAACTCAGAAATGCTTAGAGTTTGCACTTTATTAATAATTTGCAATGCTTAGAATATACATGAAAACATTTTAATTTGTGTGTCTGGATAGGTGTGTGTTTGTGGGTATTCTTTAAAATCACAGCAGCTTCCTTGATCTGAAGGTGGGGAGTGTGTTACACAAAGTAACTTCTGAGGGGGCCCTGGGGATGGGGTCTTGTTGCTGTGTTTATTCTTCAAAGTCACAGTGTGGTGGCCACGTAACTGTTTCAGGTCAACTTGAAGTTGTCAAAATTCTGCTATGACTCAGTTTTTCTCTTGGAAAACAGATTAATTTGAAGCTAAGTCATAGTGTTGTCTAATGACTTTAGGTAAAATAATCACGTTGATAAGCTCAAGACTTTTATGAAAAATAAAAGAGAAAGCTGTGACTCTGGTTCCTAAGGTAATTTTTGGTCAATTTATAAATAAATAACAAGTAGACAAGTGCAACATGATTCAATTTTTATAGATGTGAATATATATTTCTATTTTTCAATTTCTATTTTTTCTAGTTTCTAGTCTAGTTTCTATTTTTCCAAGGATAGTTTTCTGCTTTTAAGTCACAGTGCATTTCAAACCTATTCCTCTGCCCTGTGTTCAAAATGAGTAGCTAGGAGAGTTGAACTAATTAAGTAATTTGCCTGACTCAATACTTGGTACTTATAACAACATTCACAGAGTTTCATTAAGTAGATGAGTTCATTAACTATTTGAAATGGGAGCATTTCAGAAATGGATTTGACAGTAACAGGAAAATGTCTATAAGGGTGTGAATTAAGTAAAAGTGTGATGCTGCCATTAGTTGAACCTCTTCTATAGTTGCCTCACTGCACTTTCTATCAAATAATTGGGACTCATCATAATGTATTATAATCATACCCTTGTAGTAGCTCCTGTATCACTATATCTATTTAGCATACACATAGAAAGAGTAGAATATAGCAACGGATATAAAAGCATGCTATCTGTATAAGCTCTAGGTTATGTTTAATAATGTGCCTCTAAAGGAGTACTTAAAAGAATCTTAGAGCAATGGATCTTTGTGGTTTCTAAACTGCAAATCAGTGTGGAGGAGTGATATCATTGAGCAAAAAATACTTGGAGTGTGTTTTTTGTTTTTTGTTTTGTAACTGGAGGAGCCTTTCTTTCGGATTCACAGCCCACATTCACTTTCATGTACTGCTATACTTAAAAGAAGACTTGTTTCTTAG
The DNA here is from genome assembly GCF_024139225.1 of Suncus etruscus. NCBI lineage: Eukaryota > Metazoa > Chordata > Mammalia > Eulipotyphla > Soricidae > Suncus > Suncus etruscus. Next base: position 60,034,150 of record NC_064859.1, on the reverse strand, counting down.
ATTTCATCAACTCAGACACGGACAGAGGTGGAACAATTATTCTCAGACTACCCTCTGGGATCTCAGAAGCATGGAAAGAAACTGCCCCTGGCTTGCAAACTGAACAGACCCTCAGCGTATTTACTGAAATGTGCAGAATTTGTACACTGGTCAGTAATAACTGGTTTGTATTATGTCTCTTGCCCGCTAGACCCCCAACTACAAATAGATGATGTCAAATTTTATTTAGAAAAAGAGGAAAATATAAACTTGATATCTATACAACTCTCCTCCACTACCCTCCACATGTTATTTCTTTTTTGCTTCAAAACTCTTATTTATTTCATTCTCATTCTCTCAGAACTTGAATGTATAAATTATTGGTTTCTTGATCCATTTGTATATAAGGAAGCACTGTCATTCCTGCCTCAGTTTACCTCTTATTCTGAGGCAACTATGTTAGTTGTCCTCTTCAGATTCATTTCTAAATTCTTAAATTTCTATATTGCCAGTTATTAAACCCTTTGCTGATATTGACTGGGTCAGACTCTAAGTAAAAATTTGATAAATGTTTTTTGTTTTGTTTTGGAGCTACACCTGGCATTGCTCGGGGGTTTATTTCTATCACTGTACTCAGGAATTACTCCTGGCAGTATTCAGGGGACCATATAAAATGCTGGGGATCAAACCCTGGTCAGCCATGTGCAAGGTAAATGCCCTACCTGCTGTACTATCTCTCCAACCCTGATGAACTTTTATAAGCCCAATATCCCCAGGTAACCAGCTAGATCAAGAAATAAATATTACTATCATTGTCAGAAGTTTCTTCAAACTCACTTCTCTACAGTGTCTCTTAAAAGGTGACCACCTTCATGATTTCAAAACAGTACATATTTTTGTCACATTTTTATATTCAAGTTTAAAAAAACATTTTTCTTTTTTCTTTTCCTTCCTTCCTTCCTTCCTTCCTTCCTTCCTTCCTTCCTTCCTTCCTTCCTTCCTTCCTTCCTTCCTTCCTTCCTTCCTTCCTTCCTTCCTTCCTTCCTTCCTTCCTTTTTGTTTTTTTGGGTCTCACCTGGTTAAGTTCGGGTTACTCCTGGCTATACACTCAGAAATTGCTCCTGGCTTGGGGGACCATAAGGGATGCCACAGTCTGTCCTAGTAGGTTAGCGTGTACAAGGCAAATGCCCTACTGCTTGTGCCACCACTCTGGTCCAGCAAAAATATGTATTAACAGTTAATTAAAACTAATCAGAAATGAAATATATACCATCATTTAAATGGAGAAGTTTGATATTTATTAACTAAATTCTTATTTACATAAAATTTACTTCTGCTGTTTATTGGATGCTGAAGCTCTTCCTTTCAATTCACAAACAGGATCAAAATGAATTTGAAATGCACTAGAGACTGGTACTTCATGCTTTAAATCTTGAAGGCATATTTTAATAGATTTAACTGTATTAAAATAATGCTGAACATATTACATTTCCATAAAAATCACAAAATAAACCCTTCTATGCCAACCAAATTTAATTTCATTTGGAAGTTTGTGGTTACAACTGTGATTTTGGAATACTGTAATATTATAAGAGGACACTGATAGGGAGATAGTTTTCTGAGATATTTTGAATAATAAAGTTAAACTGCCTAGGAGACATTTTAAGGAACTAGCTTATAGAAAAATTCAGCAGGATGTTGCTAAAATGATACGGATTCTTTATTTTAAAAATTAAAAAAAACTGTTCTTGGAACACACCCACAGTGCTCAGGGCGTACTCCTACTTCTGTATTCAGGGATCACTCCTGGCAGAGCTTGAGGAACATATGTGCTACCAGGAATCAAATGGTTTTCACTCTTTTCGGGATAATTCTTCTTTGCTGGTGCTTGTCACTCATTAACTGGAAATACCCTTGGGTTAGCTCCTTATCCCTACCTGTTCTCCACCCAAGGGGGTGGTCTTTCTCTTCCCAATAAAGACCTTGGGTCTCAGGTAGCTGTTTGAAGTTTCCTTTTCTACAACTAGCCTATCTACCTGCTGGTATTTTTTGCTAGAGAGTAGAAAGCTTGTGATGGAAGTTTTTCTTCTACCATGTGTGGATTATTTCCTGTGTCAGCATTTGCTTCCTGACTCATACTCTCCAATCCCCTGAGTTTGGGGCATGAGGTTTTTGCATCATTGTGCAAGACAAGCACCTTATCTGCTAAACTATCTCCAGCTCCCATACACAGATTATTTTGATTTTTTGTTATTATTGTTATTCCTGTACAAAAATTATTCTATGTTGCAATTTTGGAATAACAAAAGAAAATCTCAGAAAACTGAAAAATGTGAAAACTTAGTCCAGTCTATAATTGCTTGGTATATGCTTGGGGTGCACTGACTGTGTATAAGAAAAGTGTATCAACTCTATCAAGTATCTAAGCTATAAGAAAAGGATTATGATAAAGGCAGATGATATCTTAAAATTTAGTCAAAAGAAAGAGAATAAGAAAAACAAACATGATATAAACATTAAATGGAATACAGACTGAATGTCTAACCAAGATTTGATATATTCAGGTTATATTATACAAATTCAGAATTTTTCTTATAGTTTGGCTTAAGCTCACTGCCAGATGTCAATGGAACCAGTTGGCATGAACAACCTGTTTGGCAGTCAGAGCTCACTCAGCCTCAAGTGTCTCATAATTGGGTTTCTGTCTCCGAAAGAGGAAGTGTATCTTACCTACTTCTGAAAATGCTGGCTTTTCTACAATGTGCCCTTGGGCATGTGCTACTTAAGTGATTTGAAAATATGTGATTATGTTTCATGTGGCTGTCCAGAGTCTTTTTCCTGATTTTGACAGTAACATTTACAGTTTCTAGAAGCCAGAGTGTTTCTTGGCTTTAGCTTCTAGTGAATATCATATTTGTTACAGAAAAGTATGGATGGAAGCCCTCTGCTGTTAGTAGCAACAGGAACACTTTTTACTAAATCATGTGTTATGGATGTCTTCCTCTACTCATTTCTCATCACCTACTGCCTTCAACTTAGCTTGATCATGTAACAATCTTCTCTCCTTGAATGCACCAGTTACCACATCTCCCCCTCCCCATTTCACACACAATCTGAACAGTTTATCTTTTTATTTATGGTTTTCAGGCCACACTCAGAGGTTCGCAGAGGAAACACCTGGTTCTGTGCTTGCGGGTCCTTCCCCACAGTGCTCAGGAGACCATGTGGTATCAGGGATCAAACTGAGGTTAATTGCATACAAAGCAAGATTTTCAAATCTTATTCTATCTCTCTGACCCCCAAATCAGAAAGTTTTAGAACATAAGGTTTACCTGCATTTGACCCTAAATTATTTTTTCTACTTTCTCATTTTTATCATTAGCACTTTTTGGTTTGGGCTCTATAGCCACAATGCTTGATTCCTGTCACTTTTATTTATTTATTTATTTATTTATTTATTTATTTGACTTTTGGTCCTAATTCAGAGATGTCCAGGGGCTCTGCTCTCAGAAATTAACTCCTCTGGTGCTCAGGGGGCTAGATGGGATGCTGCTGGAGATCATCCTGAATTGACTGTGCAAAACAAGTATGCTACTTGCTGTATCTTTCTGGCCCATATTTTCTTAATTGTATGCTTCTTTCATTATTACACTGACTCTGAGTTCTTTCTTCATTTGTTAGCAATTTTTTCTTCATAGACAGATAGACACATACCAGACAGAGAGTATGAGTGATCCCTTTTGTATTACCACATCATTTGTTTTATCGTACAAACTACCTGACTTATAATATTTACTTCTCACACCCTACCTGACAGTAAAGTCAAGTATTACTTAGCAGGTACTGATGCCTTAATCAGTGCTGAACAAATGGCATAGAGTTCCCTAAAATTGAAATAAATCTACTCCATAATGATAATTCTAAAACCAAAGGGTAGAGGGCTAGATCTTTTCTTTCTTTGCTTCCAAGTAGATATGACATATATATATGTATATCTCCATTTTTAATCCACATGTAAACATGCTAATGATATGGGATCCTAGATTAGTGTGCCATCCTGTGTGTACATTTATACTTTAAATTTAAAATTTCATCTCTTTGGTGAAATGTATTGGTTAAAAAATCAAAGTTAAACCATTCAAGCCTGATGATTGTTATTCCCCTTATGAGTGTCACATGAAATCCTGGAATTCATATTTTTTCATAGTTATTAAAAATGTGGTATCTCTGTTCCTTTATTTGTCAAGACATTCAGAAATGAAGAACACATGTCATTGATTATAATTAATACATATGTTGGATAGGATTTGTTAAGGGAAGACTTTTATGAAAGCCATTTTGTCTTACATATAAGATATTGGAAAAAATTCTAACAATGAAGATGATATACTTGATAAGAACCTGGTTTAGTGGCAAAGCTCCTCCAGAGTGAATGAGCTCATCATCCTGTGGTCATATTACATTTTCTTCAGCCTGAACACTAATAATTAGGAATATATATTAAAATTGGAAAATACATGTCTAGACTGAAGAATGGGTATGACATTCATAAAAAAATGCACTTTTCTGCACCTTGAAGAATTCCATCACCCCAGAGCTGGTTGGGAAACTGGTAGACATATTTTTGTATTGCTTTTGTTTTATATTGCTTTGGGGTCATATCTAACTGAGCTGAAGGTTAACTTCTGGCTCAGTAATTAAGTAATTAATTAATTGAGTCCTTGTGGGCTCAAGGAATGATAGGCACTGTCAGAGGATCAGATGTGATTAAGACATGTACAAGTCATGCATCTTACCTGCTGCACTGTATCTCTCTGACTCCGACATACCTCTTTAGCTCAAAGCTATACTGTTCCATTCAGCTATGGACCACACTCTCAGATGTAAACTCAGTCTGCCAGAATTCTCTCAGGTGATGTCCTGCAGGGCTGAAGAGCACCAAGAGAACCACTGAACACTGGGCAGTGTCTTTAAAATATGTGGAAATTCTTAAGTTTCACAGCAACTTTCTAGTACCTTTTGATTATTGAGCAATATGTGTTTCCCTTCTCACTATTGAACAGTTGTGGTTTGTCATGCCATGTCAGTACCAAGCCTTGAGTGTATTGTTATTTAATAGGACCTTTTTCTTACTCTTAGCCCAGGCTGAAGTTAAAATTTAAAATGTTACCAGTGGTGGATGTTAGGTATCTTTAGGGATTCTTGATGGTAAATGGCATATTGCACTGATTTAAATAAAGGAGCTTAAATAAAAGGGATAATTTTAATACGTTATTTCATTGCTTCATTTTTATATGCATAAGATACAAAGGACCGCTGGGTGTAAGAGAAAAGAACTAACCGTGAATTTCCACTCATGCATGAAAATAACTTTAAATCACTTTAAGAATGAAGTTAAGTAGGTTTTAATGACTTTGTGTGTGTTAGCTTTTAAAGTTATCCCTACTGACAGTGAATTTGCCAGTCTTCTTGATGATTTCAAGGACTGTTCCCCCCAGGTTTGGGGCTGTATACAGACCTGCCCAGACTCATAATTATACTCTTAACTCATACATCAAGCAGATGAAGCTTTTAGGAGGTTGGTTTGAGTACCAAAATATGTAGGAGTTACTGTTCCTGAAAGTAATGTATTTACATGTTCAAATCTATAAAACACAAATAAAAAAAACCCACATTCATTGTTCCTCACTGACCTTGGCTCTGTGCACAGCCCCAAACCCTTTTTCCTTGAGTCTTGTTTGCTGGCATATGTTTGTGATGCCACTTGGATTCCCTGCACATTTTTTTTGTTTTTGGTTTTAGGGGGTCTTACCCAGTAACACTAAATGATTACTCCTGGTTATGTGATCAGAAATTGCTCCTGGCTTGGGGACCATATGGGATGCCAGGGGTAGAACCAGGTCCCTCCTTGGTCAGCCGCGTGCAAGGCAAAGGCCCTACCATGCACCATCACTCCGACCCATTCCTGCACTTTTTAATTAGGTTGCTACCCTGGACAAAGTTTTTGATAAGTGGATATTATTTAAAGCTAATCAGATTGGTGCCTCAAGACTTCTATCTAGTAGGGGTTGGTCACAGAGAAAGAGGCAACCTAACACACCACGAGATGAACACACACTGTCCAAGCTTTAGAGTCACCTGTGAGTCATAAGTGAAAACACAGGCTAGACATTTATTCAATAAAATATTGCTTCCCCACTCTGGTTTACATCATGTGAATTATTGATCAATTTGACATGCATTAAGGACAATTAGTATACATAAGAATTCAATGGGTACGTGGATCTGAGGACCATCTGACAGTGACATCTATTACTCAGTTGATCACCTGCATTGATTCAGCTGATTTGTCTGGCTAGACTGGTATCTGTTTCTTCTCCATGTACATCTCTCTCAAATAGGAGGCCTTCCCTGAATAGAAATGGAACATCTTCTGCTGGTCAAAGGTATATGAGTAGATGTACTCCCCTGTTAGCACCTCCAAACAAACTCTCAAAATTCAGTGGGTTCATTAAGAGCAGAGAGTAGGGCGTTTAGCAGTCAATCAGCTGGTGCCCTTAAGCACAGGATAAATTCCTGACAGTTTCCTATTCTATTTTTTCATATGTTGTCCTTCTCTACATCTAGAAGACTCTAACTTGTTTTACTTTATTCTTTCCTCGTCACATTCTTGTCCACTTCTACTTAACATCTATATTCTAAGACCTACTTTTCTTGCCCAGGGGGCTATCCCAACCTTCATGTTGGAATTTTATTAAGGGACTATCTTACACAGATGTGACTAGAAAATTTATTATTGCATTCTTAGACCCTGATGCCGATCAGAAAGACTTATCCCTCTGATAAAAAGCAACTCACCAATTTAGGTTGTACTTACTACTCAGAAAAGTTATAGTCATTTAGGTTGGTTTCAAATGGATCCCAAGCTTTTGGGGAGAGAATCCATGTACTTGGCCTGTGCCATCACATAGTTTGCTCTTTTGTTTGTTATTATTGCTGTTATTTAAAAAAAAAACTGCTTTAAATTCCCTGAGAAGCTATTTACTCTTAAACTCACTCAAAATAAGCACATTTTGGTGTTTTTTTTTTCAGGGCATACCCTGCAGTACTCAGGGGTTCCTCCTGGTTTTATATTTCAGAATCATTCCTTGTGGTGCTTGGTGGGACCATATGGGACGCCAAGAATCTGTCCTTGGTCAGCTGCATGCCAGGCGAGCTCTTTACCTCCTGTACCATCTCTAGCCCCACAAAATTAGCAAAGTTTTATGGAACCCTAGAAACTGATAATAAATGATATGGTTCTAAGGAGGCTTACTATTTCCTTGTTTACATTTCATGGATGTCTGAGTAATGGAAAGTTAAACTTTTGGAAACTTTTGCTAGACATTCAGTTGGCACACCAACAGAACTGTCCTTATTCTGTTTGGAAAGAACACCCTCCTCTTGGGCCACTCAGAAGGGAATCTAGCCTCTTAGAGTGACGTGAGAATAAGGCCTTCAGCTTTCTTTGCCAAGTGAAAGTGGGGAGAAAAATCTTACTCCTGAGTGGCTGTGGTGTTTGGAGGAATTCCTTGTCCAAACAGTGGCTGAGTGCCTGGTCCCCCTGGTGGCTTCCTGTCCAAAGCAGCAGACTTCTCCTCGCTGGCTTCTTTCAGCTGGGCCTTCTAGCAGCTGTCTCAGGTATGTTCTTCTGACTGCACACATAGCAAAGTAGATGGCAGCTAAACACAGAAGTAGGTCATTCTAGACTTCAAGCCTGTTTTCCAGATGTAAATATCAAATATATCCTAATCTAAACCTCCAATTCAATCCCTTTACTTGCTAGGGATTGGTATGAGAGATGATGAGATCCCCCTTAGAATTCTGAGATGCTTCAGCTTCTGCTTCCGATCCCTGCACTTCCCAGATTTTATCCATCAAGTTCTTGAGAACCGCTTAAAAGCAAACAAATTTTTCCCTCTCAGCATTTTCAGTGCTTTGTTTGATGGCTGTGAAAGCCTGGTTCCTACTCCGGGAAGTGCTCTTTAGAAACCATCATGCTCATAAAATAGCAGAAATAGGACAGGAGGTTCCTTGTCCCTTTGCCCCTTTGCCCTTTTTCTCCTTTGCCCCTTTATCTCTAGAGGATTCCTGGGACAGGGAACTCAATTATCACTGAGTTCGAAGATCATTTTTTTTGAAAGCTTCTGAAGAAAAAGATGTGACAGACTATACTTTTTATTTGCTGGAGGGGGTGTGTGGAGGAGTAGGTTGGTTTTTGGGTTTGTTTGTTTTTTCCTGACTGTCCCAGTGGAAGAGGCAAAAGCATTGTGGCTAAGAACAGCTGTCAGAAGTACACAGTCCTTTGCCCTGGACACTTTGGGCATCATATAAAAAGCCCTTCAGGAAAGTTCTAGGATGTGGGGAAGCCTAACCCTTTAAGACAGGAGATGGTAAGTACAATTTATATCTCAGGATTGCCTGCCTAGTTTTGTTTTTGTTTGTTTGATTTTTAGGGTTTTTTTTTTTTTTTTTTTTTTTTTTTGGCTGGATGGAGTTTGGGGTTTGATAGGGGGCTTACTGCTTGCTCTCTGCTCAGGAGTGACATCTGGTGGTATCCTAAGGGATCGTATGTGTTTTGAGGGATCAAAGATGGCTTGGTCACATGCACAGCAAGAGCTGTAATCTCTGTATTATTTCTTCTTCCCCTGTCTTGTACTTTCCATATTCTGGTTACCATTCCTAAATTCTCCTTAACATTCTTCAGTTCTTAGATTAAGAAGGTATCTATACAATTGTTCCCCAAGAGTTAGCAGGTTCCTTCAGGGATTTTCATTTAATAAAGGAAGATTTTTCGTCGTAATCTCAGGATTATTAATGTGGTCACAAAAAACCATCCACTTACTTCCTATCATATCACAAGACATATTATATTCTGAATAGTACTGTTTAAATTGCTATCTCTGATTCATGCTTTCCAGCCATAACTAAGATATGGAGGGACATAAATATGTGCAAGAAAGGAACTTCTGAGATTAGAAATTTTGCTCTACAGAAAAGAGACAAGCTGGCCTCTAAAAACCTCCCAAACCTGCAGTAAGACTACATATATAAAAATTTATTTAGCTTGAATGTCCCATCTTCTGCTTGTGGTCCTTGACTCCCTGACATAGCATATCAGCAAATTAACATCAACAATAAGCACCACTGTAGGCGCTTTTTAGGGTTTATTTTGTGTTTCGGACGTATACACAAATATTTAATATTTTATAGTAAGTTATAAAAGTTTATGGCCTCAGAACATGTTTTACAATAGAATTGTGGTCATAATTGGGCTCTTAATTAGAATTTCTACTGGTACTGTGTTGCACAATATGTATAAGCTCCTTTCTATCCTACATTGGATAACTTGAGAAAAGAAACAAGACTTGATCCATACACCACAAAAGCACAGAGGGGAGAGTAAATGATCATGCAAGGAATCTATAGTTAATCCCATTGACAGTATACTTCAGGAGTGGAAAAACCCTGAATCTCCTAGGCCAAGGGAATTCCCTCTATAACATCCCAATAGTTACTGTGCCTATGCAGGGGGGAAAAGAAAAAAAAGCACAAAATAATCATTTTATCCACATATATATATATATATATATATATATTTTGACTTCATTATTTTGGTGTAGATATTGAAGTTGATGTCTCCAATTTTATTTTATTTTATCTTTCTCTTTCTTTTTGCACTCTGGCATAGTTTGATTTCAGGACCGAGACTATTGTGTGGTGCTCATCTTTATTACTGTAGTGCTCACTGGATATTTAATTTGCTATTTCTTTCTGTACTGTTGTGGGGTTTCAATTACCTTTTTCATGGCCTCTCTCAAACTGAAGTTAAAGCCTCTAGAAGGACTCCACCTATTTTCAGCTTATTTGATTTTTCTTTCTTTTCTTTCTTTCTTTCTTTCATTCTTTCTTTCTTTCTTTCTTTTTCTTTCTTTCTTTCTTCTTCTTTCTTATCTTTCTTTCTTTCTTTTTCTTTCTTTCTTTCTTTCCTTTCTTTCTTTCTTCTTTTCTTTCTTTCTTTCTTTCTTTCTTTTCTTTCTTTCTTTCTTTCTTTCTTTCTTTCTTTCTTTCTTTCTTTCTTTCTTTCTTTCTTTCTTCCCCATTCTATTGCTTTTCTTTCCTTCAAATAAAACCACAAAACTAGAATTATCTAGCTCCTCCTCTCAAATAGAGGGGGAAACAAGGGAGGGTACCAGGACCAAAGAGATATGATCACTAATAGTAAGCTAGACAAAGAGGAGACCAACTACTCTAGCAGCCTGGAGGGTGATGGTGGTAGATATGGGTTGTAGAAAGGGAACAGGGATGGGGGGGGAGAACAAATTTGGTGATGGGTATCCCCCTGATTCATGTTAATATGTACCTAAAATACTACTGTGAAAGATATGTAAGCCAATATAATCAAGATAAAAAGAAAAACATAAAAAGAAAAAGAAAAAAACAAGACTTGGAATAAGCACTGGATCAAGTAACAAGACCTGAGAAACCTGTGTGTTATTTTTATGTTATTACTTTATAATTTAAAAAAATCATAGTTTTATAGCCATATTTTTGACAGGATAGATACAAAGAGCTCTCATTTACCTCATGCTTTCTCAGACTCCCCCATTACCAGCAGCTCTCACCAGAGAGGGACATTGCTACTATTGATCAATATACACATCATTATCATGCAAAGTCGAGACTTTTCCTTATGTTTACATTCCTTGGGTTTGGTTAAATGTATAATGACCTATCCACCATTATAATATCATAGAATACTTTCCCACACAAATAATCTCTATTTTCTATCTACTCATCTTTCTCACCCCTCCAGCCACTGCACCACAACTACTGAATTTTACTCACCACATAGTTTATGGGTTCTCTAAAATAGTTGGCCTGTCTGTCTTAAGATTCACTTCTTAATCCCCTTGTAGAATGCATCTATAGTTTCTCCAGAGTTTTCATGATTTGATAGCACTGAATAATATGCCATTGTCCAGCTATGTTACACCTCATCATTTCACCTCTTAAAAAATTCTTTATTAAGTGCTCGCCTCGGCAGCACATATACTAAAATTGGAACGATACAGAGAAGATTAGCATGGCCCCTGCACAAGGATGACATGCAAATTCATGAAGCGTTCCATATTTAAAAAAAATTCTTTATTTAAATACCATGGTTTACAAACTTGCTCATAATACAGTTATTTCTGGCATTTGATCTTCCAACATCATTTCCACCACTGGTATAATATTTTCTCTACCTTTGTTGCCAGTTTTCCATCATTCTCTTAAGACTGCCACTTGGCAGGTATGAATAATTTACTTAATATTGTTTGTTACAACAAAATGGTAATAGAATTATTGAATAAAAAACCTTCATTAGAAAATTTTGTGAAAAATTTTATATCTCACCATGTAGTCATTATGTTATGGTCTCAAGGTTTACTAAGCTGTTTGCTTCTAGTTGAGCATTCTTTTGTTGGTTTTGTTTGTTAAGCATAAGTGGCTTCTATAATTATTTCCATCTAATCCTAGATGCATTTTTACTAGGAAGCCAGAAAAGAAACCCATGGGGTGGCTGCATGGTCCAGGACTTCAAGTATCTGTGGAGCTGAGCTGTTGAGTTGATATGGCTACGGATCATGGACATGGCTATTGGGACTTTTAGAAGTACAGAGCTACAGGGGAGGCAGCCTACCCTGATTTCAGAAAGCATTTAGAGATATCAGCTCCAAAACCAACATACCTGGAGTTTTTGGCATTTGGGTGTCTGCAAAAATTAGTGGAAAAGCAATGAATTATGCCATTGGCATAATGTTGTGTGTGTGTGTGTTTGTGTGTGTGTGTGTGTTGTGTAGCTGTGGAGGCTTCAGCAGGGTGGGGAACTTACTCCACCACACTCCTGAGGGGCCCCAGTTCACTGAACATAAAGATCTGTATACACGTGAGTGTATACAGAAAGACACATGAGTGTCTTTCTTTCAGTAATTAACTGAGCCTATCATGCTAGCTAATGGGTTGGCAGAGTGTTGGCTATGGATTATGGGTGTGACTGCTGGGATTTCTGGAACTAATTTCTAGAGAGGGTGGCTCTCCCGAACTCCAAAGATTCTCTGGAAATCTCAATTCCCAAACCAACACATCTGAGTTTTTTTGGCTGTTAGGTGTCTCTGCAGAGATTAGTGGAATAGCAGTAAAGTTGAGCCATTGGTTTGGTGGTTATTGTGGGGTGTATGTGCAGCTGCTGAGACTTCAACAGGGGAAGGGAAACTTCCACCATTTTACTCTTAAAGAACTTGCTGTTTGCTTCCATGTTTTGACAATTATGATTAAAATCATCTCACACAGTCATGTATATTTATTTGTGTGGACAATTTTGAGTTTATTAATAAACACCAAAAAGCATTGAGGCTGATCATATGCAACATTATGTTTGTTTTTTAAAGAAAAACTATTGTCTTTCCAAATATATGTGCCATTTTGCATTCTCAGCAATAAATGAGAATTTATTTTGCTCCTCATCATTACTTGCTGTTATTATTGTTTTGGATTTTTTAAATTATCTTTTATTATTGAGGCAACAAGATTTAAAGTAGTGTTAACATTTCACTTTTAAGGTAAAAAGTTACTATATTCCCACTTCTATTCTATTACCTTTAGTCTTTCCTATACTTCCCCCTAAATCCTAACCATCCCTTTTCAAAATAATAAACTTCAGAGAAATTATCTGACATTATTTATCCTTCTCCATATTAGCACTTACTATGAAACCTACTAGTTACTCTTTTTTTTTTTTTTGGCTTTTTGTGGTCACACTTGGTGGTTTTCAGGAATTATTCCTGGCTCTGTGCTCAAGTATCACTCTATCAATCCTGGCTGTGATCAAGGGACCATATATGATGCCAGGGATTGAACTTCAGTCAGCCACATGAAAATCAAGTGCCCTACGTACTCTATCATCACTCCAGCCCCACTACTAGTTACATTTAAGGTATAGCAAAAGAAAAGATTGTATCTTTTATTATAGCTGAGTAGTATTCCATTGTATCAACATACTACAGAATTTTTATCTACTTAACTACTGCTGGTCTTTGGATTGTATCCAGTTCTTGGATACTCTAAATAGCAGTTTGGAAATAGGAGTGCATATATCTTTTCAAATTAATGTTTTGGTGTTCTTGGAATAGATACTAAGAATTGGAAGTGTTGGATCATGTGAGAATTATATCTTTATATTTTTAATTTTATCTTTCTACTATTTCACTGGTGGCTGAGCAAAACAACTTTCCACCAATAATGAATGAAGTGCTTTTTAAAAATCATGTCCCCTCAAGGGCTGTTTGTTTCTGGACTTATTGGTATTGCTTAATCTAAGTTAACATCTCATTGTTATTTTGATTTGCATTTCCTGGTAATCTGGAATGAAGGATTTTTGAATGCCTGTTGGCTATCTATATGTCTTCTTTAAGGAAATATCCTTTCAGCTTCTCTTTGTATTTTTTAATGGTGTTGTTTGTTTTTACTTTACTTGTTTACTTTATATAAGCTCTTTTTAAGATGTTAGGTATGTAAATATTTTCTCCCATTAAGTAAGTTTTTTAAAATTTCAGTATAATTTATTATAATATAGAAACTATTGATTTCATCTTATCTGTACTTTGTCTTATTTTTTTCTTTGCCAATGAGTCAAATCATTAAGATATGGGAAAAGTCACTATCATGGAGAGTTCTTCCTATGTGCCCACATGAATTTTAGGGATTAGATAATAATCATTTTGAGGTCTTTAATCTGGCTTGAATTAACTTTGTTTATTTATTTTTTGCATATAGCTAACTGCTTTTTCTAACTGCTTTTATTGAAGAAGTATTTCTTCTTCTTAAAGTCCTGAAATATTTTGTTATAACTTGAATATTCATCTATTTAAGGGTTTCCTTTTAGATTTTTGATTCTTTTCTATTGGTCTGAGAGTCTGAGTTAAGTACCAGTTTTGTCAAATATAGATTTAGAGTACAGTTTAAAATCAGAGAATGTCATGCTTCCATCTTCATTTTGTTTATTTTTTTCATTTTTCATTCTTTGCTATTCTCATTGTTATTGCTAACTTTGTGCTCAGGGATCACACCTGGCAGGGCTTAGGGTTCATATGTGGTACTTGGGATCATCCAACCTGGATCAACTATGTGAAAGGTAAGAGTCGTAACCGCTGCACTATTGTTCCTTTCCTCCTCCATCCTTTTTATCTCCAAATTCTTTTGGTTTTTTGGGAGATTTATGGTTCTATACATTTTGGGGGGGGGTTAGGCCACACCCAGTGATGCTCAGGGATTACACCCAGCTATGTGCTCAGAAATTGGCCTTAGCTTTGGGGGACCATATGGGCACCAGGGATCAAACCCAGGTCTGTCCTGGGTTAGCCATGTGCAAGGCAAAAGCCCTACCACTGTGCTATTGCTCCAGCCTGGCTCCATACAAAATGTAATTGGTATTTATTCTATGCCCTTGAAGAATGCCATGGGACTTGTATAGGATTTTACTGAATCAATAACATGACTTACGTATGATGATTATTTTAATAATGTTAACTCTTCCAATCCATGAGGATGGAATATATTTTCATTTTATTGTATATTCTCAGATTTCTTTTTTTTTTTGAGGGGGCACACCCAACTACGATATTGTTCAAGAGTATTTCTCTTGCTAATGTTTAGCATTCTGAAGTGTCAGGGCTCAAAACCAGGCTTCTAGCATACAATGAACACACCTTAGCCCTTTGAGCTTACTTATATTTTATTTTATACTTCCTTCAAAATTATTGATGGTTTCTTCCACTGATTTTATTTTGCTGAACATTAATAACGTTATTCTTTGAATTCTTCCTATGGTAATTTATAACATTCTGATGTGTTTGAAACGTTTTTAGACTTTTGTTCCCATTCACTGATGTGGCTTATTTCTTCCCACCCTCCCTCCAACCCTCCCTCTCTCTCTACCTTCCTCCCTCCCTTTGTATCTTCCTCTCTCCCCCTCCTCCTTCCTTCCTTCCTTCCTTCCTTCCTTCCTTCCTTCCTTCCTTCCTTCCTTCCTTCTTTCCTTCCTTCTTTCCTCAATGCTCAGAATTTATTTGTGGCTTTTTGCACTTAGGGATTACTCCTGGCAGTATTTGGAAGAGCATATGAAATGCCAGATTTACTCTGGTTGGCTGTGTACAAAGCAAATTCTCTACGTGCAGTATTATATCTCTAAGCCCCCTTTTTCTTTTTCATGTACTCCTGGTATATTCAGGATTAAAGAACTGAGTGCAAAATGGATTGAGCAATAATCAGGTTTTATACTTACAAATTTTAGTTGGTGATTGTGGCTTTAAAATTAAATGCTATTAGGAATATGTAGTCACAGGTGTTCTATAGTCCCTATACCACTGAAACAGGCTTGGGCTCTCACCATGTTTCACTGTTGCTGGCAAAGTTATGAAATCAAAGTACAGCTGGTTTGAGCAGTGATGAGGGATTTTGGCTACATGTACCCAAGAATAGGTGTTCAGTAAACAAATCTTTGTAGCTACTGTGACTTTGCATTTACCAGTACTTGACTACATTTGTAGGCACTCAGCAAACTTGGGTAGCAGGTGCTGCTGCTATTGTTTACATAGATATATGGCTCTAAGATCCAGTGAATTTTGTTGTCACAGATGAGGTAATTAATGTGTATGATGAGTACTATGTTTAAGAAAGACTGAAAATATTCACTAGTCCTTAAAACCTGTACTAGGCCTGTGTTGAGTAGAACTGATTAGTTCAGCTGTCTGTTGTACAATATTTCTGACAGCCAGTAATAACTGCTTGCTAGTTTTAAAGGACCTGGGAAGTAGAAAAGTTGGGGTTTGCATGGCCAAGGATAGTTGTGAGTCAGATTTGTTCAAAAGTGGCAAAGTAGGTTTCAGATCAGAAATTTTTGCCCAATGTGCCTGAACAGTTAATATTGGAAAGACTTGATTGGCAGCTAAAAGCTCTCTTTCACCAGAGCCTAGCAGGCTGGCATCAGCCCTGCTGATTATACATCAGGGCCGTTCTTTGCCTACACTTTGGAAGGTCTAATCTGTTTGTGATGGGTGGTACTGAGTTGTTGGCTTGGTTAAGCAAGTGCCTATTGGCCACCAGCCAGCTCTGCTGCAGACCTATAGTACTTTCAGTATGGTAGCCCCTCAACCAACCTGTCAGAGCAACAAAAGCAATATCTGTGCTGGCTCCTTCTAACTCCCAGTCATTTGGTTTCCTGTTCTATGGAAGCAAAAACAGCACCAGGCTTCTGAATAATCTGTGCACTCAAAACATCCTCACCTTTACCCCATTTTTAGATCTTACAAGCCTGGGACTGAAGTCTGCCTGTTCTCAGCCCTGTGGACATCCAAGTTACTTGCACTCCTTTATGCTTGTTGGTGCCTCTCTTTTTTGTTGCCTGCACTTTCACCACACAGACCCCCTTCTTCTGTGTGTCGATTCCTGGATCTAGTGATTTTTTTTCCTCCACTGGCAACTCTTAAGTCTGTTGCAAGTAGAGAGCAAAATGAAGGAAGTGGTAATGTGTACTGGAGAAAAACACTGTTATACACCTAAAGAAGGCATTTCAGATGCTGAACTGTCTTTGGAGCCCACCTTTGAGATGCAGAATTATGGACACCCTCATTCCCTTGCCCAGCATAAATAGACCCTTGGGAACCTCTGGGACAAAGGCCATACTAGCAATATTAAAAGAACACCATCAAGTTTTCCTTCTTGGCAATAACCCTATCAACAGATTTTGCTAGGCAGTTTGGGGAAAATCTATATAAACTAATTTGCCAGAGGCAAAGAGGAACAATTCCCCATTCTGGGAGCATGACCTGCCTATACTGTGTGCTGTCTTTATGGCCCTTCTTTCCCATTTTTGGAAATTTGCTGCATCTTTGCAATGTGTTTTTAGCTTATTTTGCCTTAGAGCAGCCCATGTTCTCTCTCAAGCATGAAACTCTTTTTCTTCCTTCATTTCCCATAGACACTTGTTTTACTTAACTATCACCTGCTAATGTTCTTTTCTGCATTGAAAGGCAACAATATAGACATCAGGTTAGATTTGAGGTATGATTTTTCCTGAAAGAGCAATTTCTCCCTCTACCTTGAAGTCCACAGCTCCCCAAGTGACAGGGATTATTTCCCATGCCGGGTAGAAAAAGTGTGACTCAAGTTTGTCATGTGGAGCTGGCGAAATGCAGGTGGTTATGGCAGACTTAGATTAGCCCTGAGTAATTAGGCACTGCCCTGAGTGACAAATGAATAGAAAGGGAAAGCATTTGACAGGTAGACTTCCTTCTGGAGGCTGATATCTTTCTCCTTCCCCCTTCACTCAAGCCACCCACACAGATCCAACTCTTGGGATAGATTTTGTCATGAACAGCTCCCTCTCATGGCTTTTGCCCATTCAAAAGGGTGTTGTGCCATCTCTTATTTCTTTATTTTTCTTTTTTTTATAATTATCTTTATTTAAACACCGTGATTACAAATATGATTATAGTTGTATGATTACAGTCATGTAAAGAACACCCCCCTTCACCAGTGCAACATTCCCACCACCAATTTCCCCCCTCTCTTATTTCAATTTGCATATCCCCAGTGGAATATGTTGTTGAGCATCATTCCATATGCTTATTTGCCATCTGTAGGTCAAATTGAACTATCTTTTAAGGGTTTTGGCACATTTTTAAATCAGGTTTTTATTTTCTTTTCGTTGAGTTCAAAAATTCTTGGTGTATTTCCCACAACAACACTGTCTTTTGCTAATACTTTCTCACAGCATGTGGCTTTTTTTTTTTTTATCATTTTCTTGATGTTGTCTTTCTGAGAGCAGAAGCTTTAAATTTTAATTAATGCCAGTTTACCTTTTTGTTAAATGGATGGTGCCTTCGATTTCAATTCTGAATTATCAATGCCTTACCCAAGTTCATCTAGAGTTTCTTCTATTAGATCAGTGATGTCTTCAACTGGCTCTTCTAACAAAATAGGAAAATGTTAACTAAACTCTAGGATTCAGTATTTTTCTCTAGTTAGATGGAGTAAATGGCCTAGTTTTTTTTTCTTTTTGACAAGTACTATTTTAAGGACCAACCAGCATATCTCTTGTACTTATGGGTGGCATTTGCATTATTATGAGGCCTTAATACTGAAAGTAAGTGAAACTGATTGCATGTCTTGCAGAATTTTGGAAGCCTGACTAAGCAGCTCTAAGAGAAGTTTTCATTTGTGCTGTTGGTTTTTTGTAGCACTTTCTTCATCTTTGAAGTAAAATTTATGACTCATGGACACTTAATCCCTAACAGAGTTGTGAAAATGCTGTAAAATCATGGGAAGGAATGTCTTTACTTGGATTTTTGTTTTCTTTGACCATGCTCAGATCAGCTATAACTTTGAACTCAAGAATTACTCCTGGCAGTGATTGGGGACCAGATGGAATGCTGGGGATCAAACCTGGGTCATCTGCATGCAAGGGAAAAAACTCTACCCTCTGTGCTATTGCTCTGACTCTGGATTGTCCTGATTTTGAGTCTTTTTTGGAGCCCAGGCACCCAAAAATTTAACATGCAGTCCCTGGTTTACATTCGGTGTTCATCTGTATTAATCTTTGAAACTTGCCTTGTTAATAGTCAAGTGTTCAGTTTAGTGCTCATTTTGGTATCTGTTAACCCTAACCTGTAACTAGAAGATTTTATCTGCCACAAAATAAAGCTCTGGTTTAAAGGGTTATTAAACATTAGAAATTGAGCTGTCATATGATCCAGCTATACCACTCCTAGGGATATACACTAGGAACACAAAAACACAATAAAAAATTGCCTTCTGCACACCTATATTCATTGCAGTCTTATTTACAGTAGCCAAAATCGGGAAACAACCCAGATGCCCAACAACAGATGAGTGTCTAAAGAAGCTGTGATTCATATACACAATGGAATACTATGCAACCATCAGGAAAAATGATGAAGTCATAAAATTTTCCTATACATGGATGGACATGAAAACTGTTAC
Source organism: Suncus etruscus (assembly GCF_024139225.1). Lineage (NCBI taxonomy): Eukaryota > Metazoa > Chordata > Mammalia > Eulipotyphla > Soricidae > Suncus > Suncus etruscus. The sequence goes on along the minus strand of NC_064859.1, from coordinate 60,015,088 downwards.
GCTGAGTGAAATAAGTCAGAGGAAGAGAGATAGACACAGAAGAGACTCACTCATCTGTGAAATTTAAAATAATGACATTATTTTAATAATAACCAGAGACAATAGAGATGAGGGCTAGAAGAACCAGCCCACGATATAAAGCTTACCACTAAGAGTGATGAGTGCATATAGCGAAATGAATGATGAAATGAAATGGAGTGAGTGCATAAAGAGAAATGAATACACTAACAATTCTCATGACAATTGTAAAGAGTGAGATAGATTACCTATCTCAAATCCAGGCAGTGGGTAGGGAAGGAAAAAGATGGGGACAATGATGGAGGGAAGGTTGCACTGGTGAAGGGGTGTACTTTTTTATGAGTGAAACCCAACTACAAACATGTTTGTAACTATGGTGCTTAAATAAATATATTATGAGAAAAAAAAAGATTATTAAATATTGGGGGACAGCACTATCTCCCTCAAGCGCTGCCTGTGTGATCCAAACTTCCCCACGCCTCCATCATCACCATACACCCCTAAAAGAAAGGTGAAAGGGAATGAACAAGTAATCAGCAAATGCTTAGATTGATCATTTTCAAAAAAAAAATGACAAAACTTTTCTAGAATTATACAAACTGTTGCATTCAATGAGAAGTTGTATAAAATGGTGCCAAAGCCAAAGAGCTTAGGTGTGATCCAGGATTCAGAGCCTGACACTCAGCAATAGAGACTGTATGCAAAATTAAAAGGCAGTTCATTTATTAAAAGGAAGTAACTCACCATATTAGTCCTAAAACAAAAGGCTTTTTCCTTCCCTTGTCTTTCCTCTCTCTTGATTTGCAACATTTTTAATGCTACTTTGAGTAAAGAAAAATTCAATTCTAGTTGTTAGCAAGAATTTTATTGCTCATATAATGCAATGTTACTTTTAAATGCAAACATAAGAGCATTTAAATTCCATTCAGAATTGTCAAAATAACACAATTTGTAATTGTTAATTGGCTAATGCATATGTATTTTGTTCTCACTAGAATCCTGGAAAAATTGGTCGAAGCAAACTCAGCTGTTTTTTATTTCACCTCATGATCCATGCATATTCTCCTGACACTCTATCTTCAGCTCTATGATAAGAAAAGACAGTTTCTCTCCATCATTTTCAGCACATGTGAATGACTAATGCAGGAAAATAAGAAAGGCATGTACTGTATCACTGGAACTACAATTATTTCTTAAAATACCATTCTTCACTTATTACTTTTGAGGGAATTTCTGGCTCTAATAGAAAAGACTGTCTCCCAAGAATGTGGGACCCTTTAGTCTTAGAGACCTCACATACTTTTTCTGAGTCCTTACTTTGAGTCTTGCTATAAGCTTGTGTATTCTGACTGAGTGGAATTTTCAGGCTGGCTCACTGTACTGAAATTGAATGGGGTAACATGGTACAATGGGCATCTGGATTGCACACACTTTACATAAATCTACTCTGCTCATAAATAGGCTTGTTTTGTCCATTCTCCCACTAGACAATACATTTTCAAAATGTATAAGGTAAAATTATCAAGAACTGCATTAAACTGAGAGCAGCCTTTTTGAGAACAAGGTTCTACTGGACTATGAAAGCCTTTTAGCCTAAAATGCCATATGGATTCAGCTTTAAGTGATCTGTTTTCTCATTTTGAACCTGAGACCATCATTTTACCAATCCAGTATATTGTTCTGATATTAAAAAGCTTTTTAACTCTTGGCCCCAGAGTATAATGAGGAGAAGGAAAGAAATTGAGTGGAGGAGAAAGACATGTGAAATAATGGGGAACAGAGCCACGAGAACTCAGGTGCACTTATGTTGTTAAGAAAGGACAGACTAAATATGCAAGCCAGAAAACAACAATGAAATCTTGAGATCCAAACTTTAATAACCAACTTAAAAATGTGCCTGTTATAATGGCAGCTGCAGTGGAGTAGGGGTAGTATGGCATGAACTCTGGGATCATTGGTGGAAGGAGGTTGACACCTGAAGAGGAATTGCTGCATAAACATTGTATATTTAAAACTTAACTATGAATGACTTTGTAACTCACGATGCTTTAAATAAAAAAATAAAAATAATTATTATAAAAAAGTTTTTGAGGAAGTTATATGAAAAGCTGTAGCTGTTGTAAACTGATAGAATGGTAGGAAGTATGAAAAAAAGAAAAAGACAGATTAAATGAACATTCTTTCAGTATTTTCAGCATCTGCACCCTGAAGTATATTCAATATTCAATGTATATGAAGAACAATTTTGTTCCTCTTAAATAAAAGCCTATGTGATATTAACTCTCTTGCAGTTGAAAAAACAGATTTGATTCAGTAACTCATCCAACTCAAAGCTAAGATGCGGTGTTGGACAATTGTTTGAATATAGATGCTGTGGCTCAGCGCTTATTTTCTCTGTAGAAAGTGTGATTTTATTCTAGATTACTGTTAGTATTCATAAGACAGAATAATCTGCACATTATCACCACCAACATCATTATCATTACTAGTGTCACTCTTCTTGTTTTTGTTTTCTTTTATTTTGTTTTGATTTTGGGTTACACCCAAAATTTTGGATTACTTACTCATGGCTCTATGCATAGAAATCGCTCTTGGCAGGCATGGGGGACCATATGGGATGCCGGAATTTGAACCATCGACCTTCAACATGCAAGGCAAACGCCTTACCTCCATGCTAGTTATTACTATTCTCTTTTTAAACTGAGAGACTGAAGATTAGATGGGTCCATTAGGTTGTGCTAGATCTCACTGGTGGCAAATATTTATATATACATATATATGTATATATATACATAAATTTTTTCCTTAATTTTTTTGGTGGTGGTGGGGAGGGAGAGGCAGGGCACACCTGGCAATGCTCAGGGATTATTCCTGGCTGTTTTTAAGGATCATTCCTGGTGGGGCTCAGAGGATCATATGGAAACCCAGGGATCAAACTCAGGTTGGCTGCATGCAAGGAAAATTTCCTGCCTTCTGTACTATTGATCCAGTTCATATTTCTTAGTCTTAGCCATCATATTTTCTTTAGGTAGAAAGAAACTGCTTGAATTGGGGCTTGAGGTAAGGTGCTGCCATCATACCAGGATGATACTTGGTGTTGGTCTGCTCCAGAGCTAACCTGAGACACTTAAACAGGTGACCACACACACTCCACACAATATTTTGAGCTACATTAGAATGAATTAGATTTCTCTTTCTCAATTTCTACCATCTTTTTCCAGCTATAGATCTTTCAGATACTCTAGATGTCATATTCATGATTCTATCTCTGCTGTATCATTGCAAATGATTAAGAATCAGATTGTGAGCAGAATAGATTTCAACAGATTTTATAGAATATCAGTCTCTTTTCATTGTTTAATGACAGAGCATGATAGATAGATAGATAGATAGATAGATAGATAGATAGATAGATAGATAGATAGATAGATAGATAGAGAGAGAGAGAGCTTGGACTAGAAAAGCTATATTTCCATTCAGTGACTTCAACTGACTTTGTCACTTATTTCACTTCTTCATACTATGGATTCCTCATAGTAAAAAATGAGGAAGAAAAACTAAAGGTAAGTAGAAGTTTATATAAGGTCTATAGGACATTTTATAATGACATTTTATAATGTTTTTCTTTTATTTTAGAGTTCCTTTGTCTCCAGGATGAAGAAAGTTGCATCAGTGATTTGTCACGTTCCTTGACTTTTCCTAGTCAAATAATACATTTATATTGTGAACAGTGACCTCGTGATTCTATTACTGAGTCCATTTATTTTGGGGACTGAGAAATATATTTAATCTTCCAAATTAATTAAATTAAAATAATTCAGTTATTTGTTTTCTTAAGTGTTGAGTCACTTTTCTTGGCTACTCTGCCATGCCACCATTAGTTTTTCTATTCTATCTGCCTCTGTTTGGTGTCTAGGTTATAAAACAAAGCAGAATAAAATTAAATTTATTGTTTCCACAGTTCTACTTATAACAGATATTTCATTTCATTGTGCAGTTTAAACTAAAAACTTATTCTGTGAGAAAGAAAAACAAGTCAGAAAAGCTTTTTTAAGCACATTCATAATATGAGACAGGGTTGCCATATATGGCTGACCTGGAACTTTACGTTCTGAGATCCAGAAGATGTTTTAGGTATACTGTTTTATTTTGAATTTGGAATAATAATGCTACACTATATAATAGTGAGTCCCAGATATAGATTTTTATCAAACTTGTGTGACATTTTAAATGAATTTTAGACTGATGAATTCAGTGTTTCTGTGATAGAGATTATAAACATTTTCCTTTTTCAAAAAGCAATCTGGGGAGTATATGTTTGTACTGTAGTTAATGCTGTGTTAAGTCAGTGTAATATAGCTATTGCAAACAGTTGTAGCACACAGGAGGAAAAAAAAGCCTTTATTTAAATCTTGCCAATAGCAGAAATGAAGTGAGCAAAAGCACACTGGAATGAGAAGCAACATAAAGAATGGCACTGTTTTATGACTGTGGTGCAGTAGTTTCAGCATCTCATTTAATCTGTGTGGAATATATGGCATGACTGCCAATAATTTCATGCCTGTGTGTGCCTTACAAGAGACGTTTGTTGAGTGAAAAAATGTTGGACCCATTATTTTTTTTCTGTTACAGATCTTTCATTTATTTTAAATGTTGTAAATAAAATAGACACCCTAATTGTAAAGCTATATGAAAATTGCTAAATGAATTACTGAATGACCCTCAGTTTCATTTGATATTAAAACATTGTTGAGTTCTTGAGAAGCTCATATTTGCTCTTGAGCATGTGTTCTCTGTTTTTTTCATACCTATTTGTCTAAATTCTTTTAAATAAAAATTGTTTAACTTCACTAAAGTATAATAAAGCGTTCCTGACTGACAGTGATACCATAAAGACTGTTTTAATAATTAATTCTAATAAGTTTTATAGACTCATAAAAAATAAGACATTTCTATTTTCTTGGGCTTTAACCCATTATCTGGTATAATGTCTGAACATATATTAAAAATATAATACATATTTTGTGCTATTATGTACATATGTGTACATGTACTTACCTCAGGCATGGGGGCGTAGATTATGTGTGTCACGACACTTAAAATCTAGACACAATAGGTTTTGACAGAAGTTAAAATTATAGCATTAAGAAAATAGGTTGAGTATGGTGGAGAGGAGATAACTAGATTCTGCAGTTAACAGAGATATAAAACCAAAGTTTATCAATATTTATGAGTCATGGTATCACCATAGAGACAGGATATTTTATTTTCTTTGATATGTTACATATTTACTTTCTTCAATAAGTTCAAACTTTAATTACTTAGTCTTGATTATTGTCCTGCCTTTTCATCTTTCTTTAATTTATATCCTTGACACTCCAAGAATTGAACTGATTCCCCTCCAGAGCAGATCTGTAATCCCAGCATTTATCAAGTATGCCCCCTTAAGGGCAGAAAATCAAGTCTATTTGAAGTCCAAAACTGAGTGGGTGGGGAGCTAGTATTTTCACTTCCTCTCTTCTTCCTAGTTTGATATGCAGAAAATAAAACTTCGGTAAGTCATACATATAAGTTTCCATGTCACAGCATGACACTTGTTTATGATTGAGCTTTAGTGCATATACTTTGTAAAAAGATGTTTGAATTATGCTCTGGTGGAGAAATTGACATCCATTGCACTTAATTTATGCCATTAACTGTGATAAAGATGTTAAAATTACTGTGATTCTCGTGAGTTTATAGGGCAATTTTTATAGAAACCTATTTTTTCATATTCCGGAATGTTTGCAGATTATGTAGCATGTGGTCTAGACTTTGTAAAGATCACATCAAAATTAAATACAAGAATGCAGATTCTTACTTTTCTCACATGGAAATTCTTGTGTTTCCACTTAACTGCACTCTGCAGTTAGTACCTAATTTCATAGTTCCTGTGTTTTCAGCTTACATTGTATTGCCTCCAAACAGCCTACCCACCTTCCCTAGATTAAATTATTTCCTTATACCATAATGTCTTCTTTCTTGCATACCCAATTCATAGTCTCTCATCTGTTTCCTTCCTTGCCATCTCCAGGGGTTCTGAATACTCTCTAGGTGCAAGGTACTCTTTTAGAAACTAATGATGCCAATGATCAACAAGAAGGGCAACGCCAACATGAAGCTTATAAAATACACAAGAAAGACAGTAAAGAAATGAATGTAGTCCATGATGGTCAGTTCTAAAAGTAAATACTCTCTTACTCACGAGAGATAGAGAGGATGAGAAAGTGTTGCAAAAAGTCATTCTGAATACACTTGGAACTTGAATTAAGCCAGGAGGATGCTAAGTCATTTTCTCCCAGAGGATTGATGCATGGCTACTCCATATAGGATGTGGTTCAACGCAAAATATATAGGAAATGAATTTGTTCAGGAAGCAGAAACAGCAGTAAAGAGGAGCAAGGACAAATGGTAGTACTGGGAAACAAGGGCCATATTGGTAATCAAGGATGTCCACCTAACGGTGGACAAAGATCAAGACTTGGGCTATACTGGATTTCCATGTTAAGTTTTATTCTGCAACTTGGCAAATCTATAACAGAAAAGCTACACTAGTGCAGTCTTAGGTGGCAAGGACCATGCCAGAGCAGTATGGAAGGCAACCAGGTGTGTAGTTCAGTGTTAGAGATGTCAGGGTGTGCTAATCATATAGATTGGATAGGGATTCAAGTTAAAAAAGGGTTTTTTGTTTGTTTATTTTTTGTTTGTTTGTTTTTTATTTTGAGGATTGAATCCATACATGTAAAGCATCTTCTATCAAGGAGTTGTATTCTTAACCCAATATGGAACATTTTAAAGCTAGGTAACTAGAAGAATGTCATATCATTTACTTGATGGGGAAACTAAGAGAGGAAAGAGAATAATGTGTTTTGTATTAATATGTATACTTTAAATTCTAAGAAAGTATTTAAATTCAGACATCACAAAGGCATTTGTTTCTATGAATCTGCAATTCAAGGGAACAACTAAGCCAATGGACATAAATATAAGAGGCATTCATAGATAGGAAATGAGAATAAAATTATAATCAGGTATTTATATAGAAAGTATATTTTCTGTTCATATTCACAAGTATTAAACTTAATCTAAATTTGACTGTATTTTGATATCCATTCCACTTAGCATTATTATTATTGATGTCTGTAAAATCACTATATTTTTAATAGATCAAATCAAATTAAGTATGCATAGAAGTGGGTTTTTTATAATAATAATAATTTTTATTTTGACCTAAGTGGATTATATATCTTTCACAGTAATATTTTAGGTACATATTGACATTGAATCAGGGGAATTCCCACCACCAAAGTTGTCATCCCACCACCCCTTTCCCAATATGCTAGTAATAAGTGGCCCCCTCTGTGTCTAGCTTGTTGTAGATTGGGTATCGATTCTGTTGTCATTGGCTTTGGTTAAGGTGTTTAAGTTTGATCATTTTTATTACTACTTAGTGATAATACAACTGTTTGGTCTTGGTACCCTCCATTATTCCCCCTCAATTTGAGAGACAGAACAAGAGAGTTCAAATTATGTGGTTCTGTTTGAACAACAACAACAAAAAAATAAAATGGAATAAAAATCAAACAAGCAAAAAATGGACAGAGTCCTTTTATAGGCTATAAATATTAATTTGGGAGAAGAAAGGGAAAAAGGAAGAGAAACACAATAACAATACAAAAAGAAAGATCAAACAAAAAAATCCAAAAAGCACCACAGCAATAAAGACAACCATGGCAGAATAACCACGGTCCTGAAATAAAAACAAAACGAAGCACAAAAGAATGAAGACAACAGAAGCAACAACAGTAACAAAACCAAAATAAAAAGAAATATTTTATGCTGCTGCTTCTTTTTTTTTCCTGCATAGGCACAGTAAATAATGGGGAGATTAGAAAGGGAATTCCTGTGGCCTAAGAGATACAGGGTTTCTCCGGTGGCTTTAATTTATTCTAAATCCATGAGAACTATGATATAATGATTGGATATGTCTGGGGTCTGTTGTCCTTTATAGGATATTTTTTTATTTTTTATTTATTTTTTTTATTTAAACACCTTGATTACATACATGATTGTGTTTGGGTTTCAGTCATGTAAAGAACACCACCCATCACCAGTGCAACATTCCCATCACCAATGTCCCAAGTCTCCCTCCTCCCCACCCGACTCCTGCCTTTACTCTAAACAGGCTCTCAATTTCCCTCATACATTCTCATTATTAGGACAGTTCAAAATGTAGTTATTTCTCTAACTAAACTCATCACTCTTTGTGGTGAGTTTCATGAGGTGAGCTGGAACTTCCAGCTCTTTTCTCTTTTGTGTCTGAAAATTATTATTGCAAGAATGTCTTTCATTTTTCTTAAAACCCATAGATAAGTGAGACCATTCTGCGTTTTTCTCTCTCTCTCTCTGACTTATTTCACTCAGCATAATAGATTCTGTGTACATCCATGTATAGGAAAATTTCATGACTTCATCTCTTCTGACAGCTGCATAATATTCCATTGTGTATATGTACCACAGTTTCTTTAGCCATTCGTCTGTTGAAGGGCATCTTGGTTGTTTCCAGAGTCTTGCTATGGTAAATAGTGCTGCATTGAATATAGGTGTAAGGAAGGGGTTTTTGTATAGTATTTTTGTGTTCCTAAGGTATATTCCTAGGAGTGGTATAGCTGGATCGTATGGGAGCTCGATTTCCAGTTTTTGCAGGAATTTCCATATCGCTTTCCATAAAGGTTGCACTAGACGGCATTCCCACCAGCAGTGGATAAGAGTTCCTTTCTCTTCACATCCCCGCCAACACTGCCTCTTCAACAAGTGGTGTTGGCACAACTGGGTAGCCACTTGCAAAAAATTCAACTTAGACCCCCAGCTAACATCATGTACATAGGTAAAATCCAAATGGATTAAAGACCTCGATATCAGACCCAAAACCATAAGATATATAGAACAACACGTAGGTAAAACACTCCAGGACATTGAGACTAAAGGCATCTTCAAGGAAGAAACTGCACTCTCCAAGCAAGTGAAAGCAGAGATTAACAGATGGGAATATATTAAGCTGAGAAGCTTCTGCACCTCAAAGGAAATAGTGCCCAAGATACAAGAGCCACCCACTGAGTGGGAAAAACTATTCACCCAATACCCATCAAATAAGGGGCTAATCTCCAAAATATACAAGGCACTGACAGAACTTTACAAGAAAAAAACATCTAATCCCATCAAAAAATGGGGAGAAGAAATGAACAGACACTTTGACAAAGAAGAAATACAAATGGCCAAAAGACACATGAAAAAATGCTCCACATCACTAATCATCAGGGAGATGCAAATCAAAACAACGATGAGATACCACCTCACACCACAGAGAATGGCACACATCCTTTATAGGATTTAAGTGTAGACTAATCTTCAAATAGAAACTTACAGGCCATTTTATACTCTGCCAATTTTGCCCTGGTCTTAGAAAATGAAAACTAGAAAAAGTGAAGAGAAAATAATGCATTTTGTCTAAGTGTTTTACAAGTCTGTATGGGAGTGGGGGAAAGCTACTCTTTATAGGAGTTACTGTGAATTTAAATGAGGTACTTGGAGTCATTCTTGGAAATGAAAGGCCTGGCAGCTCAGTGGTGTTCAGGAGCCATCTGCACTGGCAGTACTGGATGGGAGCAGGTAATGCTGCTAATAGAAATCAGGCCCTCACACATTTCTATATCTACAACCTGACTATATATACGTGGTTTTTGCTGAACCTCATTTTTGAGTCTCATTCTAGCTGTTTTAAACTTTTATATTTGGGGATATTTTTTTATATTCAGAACTTTCCATTTTGGACAATCCAAAGCTTAGTTGAAAGCTCCACAATAACATTTATTGCATGTCACATTTCATGTTAAACATTTAAGGAAATTTTATATTTAGTTCCATAATACAATGTGCATAATATAAAGTCTTGCATTTTTCAACCTATTCTATTACTACTCAGCAATCCAGGAAAGTATAGTTGATTTATCCTATGATTTCTGTGTAAAATATGTTTTTGGTACAAGCGATAGCACAGCAGTAGGGCATTTGCCTTGCATGAGGCTGACCCAGGATGGACCTCAGTTCGGTCTATGATGTCCCATCTGGTCCCCCAAGCCAGGAGTGATTTCTGAGCACATAACCAGAGTAACCCCTGAGCATCAACGGGTGTGGCCCAAAAAACAAAATATGTTCTTGGTAAAAGCCATAGTGTTTTTTCTGTTAAAAACCTCATTCATGAACATCTTGACACAAGAAAGTACTACCAGTGGCCACCCTTGAAGTAGCTAATTAACACAGATTGCAGCACCAGCTTCAGTATCTTAACAGTTTGTCATTTTCTCTATGCAATTATTTTTTCTTCTGTTTTTTTTTGTGTGTGTGTGTGGGGGGGAGGGGCATGCCCAGTGGTAGTAAGGTCTTACTCTTTGTTCTGTGATCAAGGACCACTCCTAGTGCTGCTGCTAGGTGACATATAAAATAAAGGAGATTCAAACTGGAACCAATGCATACAAGGACAATATCTTAATCCCTGTACTATCTCTCAAACCCACAGCATTTTTGCTTACTAAGATTTTATAACTTTCAACTTTAAAGCCAAACTTTGGCTGTGTTAATTTGTATAATTAAAGCTACAGAAATCAGTTTACTATGAAAAGTACTAATATAATAAAGAATAACATTATAAAATATTAAACTATTCTTGCATAGTAGTGGACCTGTGCTGGGCTGTGACAGAATGAACTTGGCTCACACACCTAGCTGAAGCCATGCCTCTGTGCAGTAGCCATAAGATAATCTCTAATACAAATAAACTCCCCTGAAACATTCCAGGCAGTAGGGAAGAATGACAGTGACATCGAAAAGAAGCACCTTGAGACTACAAAAGAAATCAAAGTAAACCAGTGAAAAACCGCACCACACCTGTGAGTGAAGACTGCAATCCTGCAGACACCATCAGTATTAATCCCCTATGTATCTTCTGTGAAATGGAGTTTAGCATGGGAATGCTCAAAGAAACAATGAAATATATTGCCAATGAAATACAGTAGGACATGAGAGCAGAAATGAGAAAAATACAAACAGCAATGTCACAAGTGAAAAACCTGGTAAGCAAAATGAAAAATTAATTGAAAAGCCTTACCAGAAGAGTAACAACTGCTGAGGGCTAAATTAATGAGCTCAACAGAGAGCTGCATAACATCTCTCGATAATAGCATAGGATGGAAAAAGTCTTAAACAGAAGATAGAAAAAGAAATTCAAAATAAACAGAAAATGACAATAGATGTTGGAATAAATTCAATAAAAGCAACATAGATTTATTGGAGTCCATAGAGCCAGGAGGAAAACCTCTATGAAGAAGCAACAATCAAAGACATCATTTCTCAGAAGTTACTAGAGGTAAAGAGTGCATGCACCTGCATCCTGGATGGCAATAGAATACCACCTGAAAGAATCCCAAAGAAAAACTTCCCAATGAATATTCTAGCCACAATAATAAAAACTATAGCTAGAAACAGATACGAAAAAGGAAGGTTAAAAAAAATGAAATTTCATACAAAGGAGTTTTCATATTTACAGCAGACTTATCACAAGCAACTCTCCATGCCCAAAGGCAGTTGTTATATAATAATAACAAAATAATAATAATAATAATAAAACCTCAATGTAAAGAACACTTCTTCAAGAATACTTCTTCACCCAGCCATATTCTCATTCAGGTTTTAAGAAACAATACACAGCTTCATGGATAAATAACAGCTCAGGAAATTTAGACTCAATGCCAGCTTTAAAACAAGAACTGAAAGGTTTCTTTATAGAAAGACAAAACCAATAAATACATCAATTTTATCAAACCAATGGCATAAAATTTCATGACAATAAATTTGACCATAAAATTGTCTCTGCAATGACAATGACTAAATTCTGCTGATTGAGAAATTGTGATTGGCAAAATGGATTAGATAATTAAATCCAATGTTCTGCTGCCTGTACAAAAAAACATATTTAGATAGTCAGAGCTAACACAGACTCAAAGTCAAAGGTAGGAAGACAATACTTCAAGAAAATAGCTCTGTTAAAATGGCTCATGTGGCCATATTACTCTCAGGAAGAAATCACACTCCTAAAAATATATGTACTCACAATTTGTAAAATACTTAAAACAACTTAAGAATCAATAGCAATACAGTAGTAACTGGAGATTTCAACATTGGTCTGTCACCTCTTAATAGATCAACCTGGCAAAAACTCAACATGAATATACTGGCTTGGAAGAAATGAAAGAGAATTGATAGTTATACAGGGTTTTTCATCTCCCTAAAGCCAAATACATATTCTTCTTTTTTTTTGGGGGGGGGGGGGAAGACCTGGTGATGCTCAGGGGTTACTCCTGGCTATGAGCTCAGAAATTTCTCCTGGCTTGGAGGACTGTGGTCCGTCCTAGGTTAGTGCATGCATGGCAAATGCCCTACAGCTTGCACCACTGCTCTAGCCCCAAATACATATTCTTGTCCTGTGCACATGGAGCACTGGAACATTCTTCATGACAGACCACGTGCCGTTCCACAAATATAACTCAATAATGCAAGAAGATAGAAACTGTATCAAATATCTTCTTATAATATGACTGAAAATAAATTACAAACAGAAACAAAATAACTTCAATACCTAGATAGTAAGCAGCTCATTACTCAATAAACACTAAATCAGAAAGTAACTCAAAGGGGTAATCAAGTTTCCTAAAAATAATGAGAATGATAAGCCAAATAATCAGGATTTGTGGGTAAACAGCAAAAGTGGTATTAAGAGTAAAATGTATAACTTTGAAAGCATTCATAAGAAAGAAGGGCCTGCATAAGTACCTCAATGGTGCAGTATCAGCAGTTGGAAAATGAGCCAAAAGAAGACAGGAAAGGAAGTAATAACATTTAGAGCAGAAATTAGTGAGCTGGAAACTCAGTAAAAAAAAAAATTGAAAGAAACAATAAAAGAAAGTGTTGGTTATTGAAAAATAAACAAGATTAGAAAGATTCAAAAAGAATGAAAACTCTAATAAACCGAATCAGAAATGTAAGCGGAAATGTCACAACAGACACTACAGAAATTAAAAGGATAATCTGAGATTACATTGAGCATCTTTATACCAAACAATGAGAAAATATAAAAGAAATAAACACATTTTTGAACTCCTATAAACTCCAATGTTAAACCTAAATAATTTGGAATACCTGAACAGACCTATTACTATTAAGGAAATTAAAATGGTAATCAAAATTCTTCCTCAAAATAAAATCTTGAGCAGAGATAGATTCACTAGTAAATTCTCTCAGACCTCTAAAGAGGACCAATACTTTTCAAGCAGTCCCAGGATATTGAAGAAACAGAAACACTCCCACAACGTTTCTATGAAGGTAACATCATCCTTGTACCAAGAGCAGACAGACATCCCCGCAATACACACACACACACACACACACACACACACACACACACACACACACACACACACAAAATACAGTCCAATATCCTTAATGACATAGATGTAAAGTTACTTAAGAAAATACTACTAAATAGAATCTAACAACTCATCAAAAAATGACCAAATAAAATTTATCTAGGTTCATCATTCATCATTCATTCATGCAAGGATGATTTGATATATGCAAGTCAATCAACATAAAATGCCATATCAATAAAAAATATAAAATTCATATGATCACATCAGTAGATATAGAAAAAGAATTTGACAAAATTCAGCACTCATTCATGATAAAAACCCTGAACAAGATGGGAATTGAAGGGACTTTCCTTAACATAGTCAAAGCTGTTCATTTTTAGTACAAGCCCATGGTACATATAATCAAGGTGGAAAAGCTAAAAACCTTTATTTGGCATAAGATAAAATTGCCACTCTTGCTATTTCTCTTCAGTGGAATATTGGAAGTATTTGCCATAACAATTAGGCAAGAAAAATAAAACAAATAAATCTAGGATATTAGGAAAGGAAAAACTCAAGTTCTCACTGTTTGCAGATGACATGTTACTATATTTAAAAATCCTAAAGAATCTACCAAAAAGCTTCTAAAAACAGTATATTTATAGTATATGTATAGGAAAGGGGCAGGCTACAAATGTAATATGTAAAATCCCATGGCTTTTCCACATACAAATAATGAATAGAAGAAATAAATGTCAAAAGATAAGCGATCCCATTCATAATTGTACCTCAGAAAATCAGTCAGAAAATTGAGTCAACTTAATTAAAGAAGTGAAAGATCAATACAAATAAAACTACAAAACACTTTCTTCGAAAAATAAAAGCAAACACAAGGCATTGGAAACACATACCCTAGTCATGAATTGGAAGGATTAACATAATTAAAATGGCAATACTTCAAAAGCACTGTATAGATTTAATGCAATCCCTATAAGTATAGCCATGACATATTTCAAAGATAGATCAAACATTTCTAAAATTAATCTGAAACAATAAACATCCATGAATATTTAAAGCAATCATTGGAAAGAAGAATATGGGAGGAATCACTTTTTTTTTAACTTTAAACTGTACTATAAAGCAGTAGTCACAAAAACAACACGCTATTATAATACAGATAGATCTTCAGGTCAAAGGAATACTGAATATTCTGAGACTGACCCTCAGATATTTGATCATTAATCTTTGTTAAAGGAGCAGTAAATATGAAGTGAAGAAGGAAAGCCTCTTCAATCACTCATGCTGTAATCTGGCCAAGTATATTCAAGGAAAAAAAAAAAAAGAATTCAGGCTACTTTTAACACCATGAACAGATGTTCAAAAAATTGATTAAAGAGCTTGATATTAGACTTGAAACCAAAAGTTACATAGAAAAAAATATAGGTAGAACTTTCCATGCCATTTAAGCTAAGATATTCTCAAGCAAATAGATGCAAAGAGAAGTAAATGGAACTGACTACATTAAAATAAGAAGCTTTTACACTTCAAAGGAAACAATTACCAGGAGACAAAGACTGCCCACAGAGTGGGATAAATTGTTCACCACATAGCCATCTGATAAAAGATCAATATCTAAGATATACTGGTAGAACTTAACAAGAAAAAATTCTCTAACCCCTTTAAAACATGGGTGGAAGTGATAAAAAGAAACCTCCTCCAAGAAGAAATACAGATGGTCAAAAGGCACATAAAAAATGCTTCACATCATTAGTCATCAAAGATGCAAGCAAAGTAACTATAAGATATCATCTTACAGCACAGAGACTGGCACATATCACAAAGAACAAGAACCAGTCCTGGTATAGTTTCAGAAAGAAAGGGAAACTCATTCACTATTGGTGGGAATGTAGATTGGTCCAGCCTTTTTGGAAAACAATATGGACATTCCTCAAAATGAGAAATTGAATTTCCATAGAACTCAGCAATACCACTCCTAGGAATATACTTTAGGAATCCAACAGTACAGTGTACAAAAAGCCCTCTGCACTCTTATGTTCATTGGTGCAATATTCACAGTAGTCAGAATCTGGAAACAAACCTAAGTGCCCAAGAACAGATGGATGGAGAACAAAAATCCATACATCTACAGAGTGCAATACTACATAGCTGTTATAAAAAATGAGGTCATGAAATCTGCTTTTATGAGTATAGATATGGAGAGTATTATGCTGAGCATAATGAGTCAGAGGGAGAGGAATAAACACAGAATGATCACAGTTATTTGTATGATATGTAGTAGTCACAAAATAAAATAAAATAGGTGGTAGTATGGTATTACTATATAGAGACAATAGAGATGACCAATGGGAAGACCAATAAATGGTAGGAAACTTGCTGCAAAAAATGGAGAAGTACAGTTAGGGAGGAGAGGAGATCTCTATGACAATGACTGTTGTAAATAATCACTCTGTCCAAGAACTGGGTACTGAAAAGTGATAAAGTGATATGCATGATATTCCTTTATTAACACAATAGCAAGCTACAGTGCCACAAAGGAAAAAAGGAAGAGAGACAAAAAAAAATGTCTACCTTTGAGGCAGTTGGGGGGGTAGGTGGGAGAAAAACTGGGGACATTGGTGACAGGAAATGTAAACTGGGAAAGAGACAGTTGTTGGACATTCTATACATTTAAACTTAATCATGAACAACTTTGTAACTGTCTCTCATGGTGAATAAATTAAAAACTATTTAAAATATAGATGCAATGTTCTTGCTTACATCATTTTGCATGCCTGTTTCAACATCCTCAAGATGAAAGAAAATCAAGCATTGCCTCCTTTTTGGCTGAGTCACTCTTAAATGTGCTCAGGCTTTACTCATGACTCCGTACGGGCTCAGGAGTTACTCCTAGTTGGGCTCAGTGGTAGTTGTGAAGATTAAAAAACCTCAATAAGAAGTCTTTTTGGGGGAAGGCTTTATTTAGTAATGATTATCTTGAATCAGATACTCACGTTTACCTCAACCTGGGATAATGTGTCCATTTTGAGGGATGCATACTTGAAAACTGTTGAGCATAAATGCATAGAATCAGTTTTTATAAGTAATAGTTAAGTATACTTTTTATACTACTCTTCAAACATTTTTAGTATTTCGAAATCTGTACTGAAGAATAAGTCTTATTGAAGTCTCACATTGGTCCAGGTGTTGTAGAGAGAAAGCTGCATGCATAATTTTTTCATTTGTCACTTGGAACAGTGAAGATTCAGACAGTTTTATGACTTACATTAAAAGAAAAAACTGAGGCTCAAAGGATTGATCCAGAATTACGCTACCAACAAGGATCTTAAAGACTGACCACAGGGCTTTCCTAAGCATCTTACATCACTTTTATTCCTTCTGACAAGTAGAGTTGTCTGAGTTCCTGATTGGTGACCCTCATCTGCCACTTGAGTTCAACACCACCTTTTCATTCTGTGATTCTTTGAATTGCTCTTGGGCAAGAAAGAGAGCATGCTCTTACTCAGAAAAGTGTGAGTTCTGCTGCTACAAGGATTTTATCCTTGTAAAATCCATCTAGCTTCACTAAACATTTCAGACATCAGTAATATTCAAATTTCAGTGACAGGTATGCAGTCTTTCATCATTTGAATTATTAAGCATCATAGCTGAAGCTAGATCACAACTTGAATCATTAGCCCTGGCCCATTATTGGTATAATATTGGTATAAAGTACAAATATTTTAGCACTCATTATTGTAAAACAAGCAGGCCACCAAATCCAAATGCTGTTTCATGAAGCCAGCAGATCTCACTGGTAGGCAGCTTGTGTTGTTTCTGCACAAGCATTAATAGATGTTTAAAATCATTTCTACTTCCCCTACCCCAGCTGTACCTGCCATTTTGCCATTGAAAGCAAAAAGCTATCCAGAGTGGTTCATACATAAGGGACTCTGCCTTTTAAACTCTCTCATCTACCTTGCCTCTCAAGGAAAAAACCTTGTACTGTTGAAAAATATACGCATTCAAGTTTTCTTTTTATTTAAAAGATTTTGCATTGAGGCTGAACAACAGTACAGTTGGTAGAGTGCTTACCTTGCAGTTAGCCAACATGGGTTCAATACCCAGCATTATGAGCACTATCAGAGTGATCACTAAGAATAGAGTGAGAAGTATGCCCTGAACATTGCTGGTTATGGCCCAAAATACAAACAAAATATTTTATATTCAGGGCTGGAGCAATAGTACAATGAATAAGGCACTTGTCTTGCATGTTACAGCCCAAATTTGGTCAGTAGTGACACTACATATATTCTCCGAGCCCTTCCTGGAATGATCCACTAATACAGACCCAGGAGTAAGCAATGAACATAGCTGGATATATGAACCAAAAAAAATTTGTGTTCACAGCGATTTATAGCAGTATCAGTATTAATGTTTTAGCAACATACTGTTGTTACATCACACCCAATACCAGACTATCAGCATCTCTGCAACTGTCTAGATTCCCCTTATTCTCCCATCAGCCCCCTCTTCTTCTCTCTGGGAGCCTTCTTATATTTATAAAAAGAAAAACATGAAAAGGAGCTGATGAGGATGTGAAGATACAGAATCCATCTGGGGCAGTGCTGTTTTCGTTTTCTGCAGACTTAAGTGTTTTCTTGAATATGTGACAAGAGCTAATCTTAGAAAAATTATTCTTGAAAGAGAAAATGACTCCCAAAGGCTATTAAGATACACAAGTGTCTCACTATTGCTCCTGCACTAAATCTTTTTTGATTTCAATGTTAAAATAAGTAGTAAGATTTAAGATTAGATCAGACAATACACCAGCAGAAAACCTGACCAGATGGTGTTTGAGGCCATTGCATCAATCAACATGCATTAGAAACACTCTATTCAAGAAAACTGATCAAGATTTTCCACCTCAGGATGGCTTAAGAGGTTATCATTAAAACGGTAAATCCCAGAATTATTTTCTTTTTACTCTTGCACAAAAGAAGCAGATCACTTATCACTTTAAGTTGCATTGCAGTATTCACTATAAATGCTTACATTTCTATTTTTACATTTCTATTCTGATAGCTTATAATACATTATACTTTTGTAAATTCTGGTATCTTTATGAATGTTTGGCTTATAAGCTTTCTCATGTTATTTAAATATCCTTGCAGAAATAGGACTGGTTTCTTTGAGAATTGACATCTATGATCTGGACACTGACATTTCTTGAGCACGCAGAGCAATAATCTCTGGCAATGAATCATTAACCATACTCATCATCTTTATGTTGTTAAGTTTCATGGAGGATTAACTAGAAAGGCATCAAAAAGTGGGGGCATAGAATAATAGTTCAAATATACAAAAAAAAAAAAAAAAAACCTACTTTGGGGCCAGAGCAATAGCAAAGCAGTAGGGCATTTACCTACCATGGCCAACCCAGGATGAACCTAGGTTCAATCCCCAGTAGGTGTCCCATATGGTCCCCCAAGTGAGGAATGATTTCTGAGCACCTAGCCAGGAGTAACCCCTGAGTGTCACCTGGTGTGGCCCAAAAAGCAAAAAAAAAAAAAAAAAAAAAAAAAAAGCAACTTAAAATTTAAACCTTAGACAGCCAGGCAATAAATGTCAGAAGAACTATGGACAGAGCTGTACTGAACAAACTTTGCTTATAATCTTACCAACTCTCTTCAGGGAAGCATTAGTAAGAACTGAACAACCTGTCACTTAACCCATCCTTAACAAAGTACATGTGAAAAATGATTAGGGAGCACTTTATCATTGGTGCCTGGGGACAGATAATTTGCCTAATGGGCCTCTTATTTCTCTGACGGCAATTTATATCACATCAGCTAATGATGGGATAAAGCAATGAGTATTACAGACATGACTTTGTTTAAGCTATATAACATTTCAGATGTACTATAATAGGGGGAAAGTGTTATTTTATATTGCTTAACCAAACATTTCTTTCTCTTAGTCTGTGGGTTCATTTTGCTATACCAGTGATGATGCTCTCCACCACTTTACAGTCAGAATTGATATAAACATGCTGAGAATTGGGACCCATGCTAAATTAAACGGTTCCTGTAGGATTTTGTTATGAGTGGATTTGCCATTACCTTGAGATTTAATCATTTTGAAGACTATTACCTTAATTGGTAACAGAAGGTTTGCTGTGACAGAGGTTGCAGTGAAGGCTTCTTGGATTATTAAAAGTTGAACCTAATCATGAGTGAGACAGGAACCCACTCCTTTCTATTATTACTGTGCACTCAGAACCACATAAAGCTCATCTAATGAAAACCACCCTGCTTTGCATTGTAAATAGAATTTCTTTTATGTGCTTTGAGAACTGCACAAATTCCCCCATCTATTCTACATACTGCAAAATGGAGGCAGAGATACCCACTGGGGATGGGGTAGGGATGGGGGCTGGAGAGAACAGGGGAGAAGTCAGAGAGAAGAGAGGAGAGAAAGAGAGGGATACTAGGAATAGAGTAATAAAGAGAAAACAGGGAGGGGCATAGGAGAGGAGAAGAAAGGAAGGATAGTCAAGTAAAGGGGGAGAGGGGAACTATAGGAAGAGTGAAGGAATAAAAGGGAGGAGAGAAGGAGACAGGAGAGGAGAAGAGTGGGAGAATGCGTGGAAGAGTGTGAGGAGAGAGGAGGGAGAGACTAAGCAGAATGGGGAGGAGTAGGGAAGGAGAGGGAAAATATTGTTCCAGGGTCCTGTTCTAACGTCTTTCCCCTCTGTTCTACTAGATCTTGTCTCTATATTATTTGTGCCCTCAAGTTTCCTATTATTTTCCTCCTGTCATATTCTTTGTCATGGTGAAAAAAGAAAAGGTCAATATTTTCAGTTGAATGAGGCATTTCAATGGAATACTCTTTCTGACACTGAATAACCCTGTGTAATTCAACAGCTCCAGTTCCTTCATCTTCCTCACTGCACTGAAATGAAGATATTTGGGTAATTTGAATTGGAGGATACGAACTTCAGATGCTAGCTACTAGATCAGAAGTTTCTTATTTTTCCCCAACATATATAAGGAGGAGAACACAAATCTGTTTCATATGCATGTGACCTTTTAACATTTAAAAAATTCTCAAGCATAACACAGGATATCACTTACATGTGATATTTAGAATGACTTATGAAGGAATACAGTGGTCTAAATAGAAAAATCTAGATCAACCTTGGTCCCATAGTACAGAGAGTAGGAAAGAAATAGAGTAAAAGGGAGGGGGATAAAGAGAAATGGTAAATAACAGAGGTAGGGACAGAGCCACTGTAATAATAAAGTGATTAAGATGTTTGCCTTGCAGGCAGAAGACCAAAATTCAATTCATGCTCCTTTATATTGCCCCCAGAACACTACCGGGAGTGACCCCTGAGCACAAAGCCAGGAATAAGCCCTGAGTACTGTTGGGTGTGTCCCCAAAACAAAAACAAATAATGGAAGTTGGGAGTCAAAGGAACACAGGTACATGGCTGATGTTAAGGAATGATAGAACTGCATATCCAAAGCACAGAATCAACAATACTGAAATCCTGAAACCCAAATTTTAACAACTGAATGTTGTTCCCTGCCAAAATGGTAAGCTGAGGGGAGGATGCTTAGGATGAAACATGGGAACTTTGGTGTAAAAGAAGTTGTCACTGGTGCTGGAATTGATGCTGGAACCATTATATTTTTAAAACTCAACTATGAATAACTTTGTAAATCTGAATGTTATAACTTAAAAACAGTATTTAAACATTTTCCTCAGGTATAGGACTTTAACAGGCTAAGCACTTGCCTGTAGAGTACAGAGGGTAGGACACTTGCCTTGTATGCTGCTTTTCTAGCAGATTCACAAACCCAGGGGATTATCCTAAAAACCCCTTATTGGCAACCAAACTCTGAGTAATATAAGTGGTCTGGAACCCCATTAATTGTTAATATCTATATTGCAACTGACTTAACTTGTGTGGGCTGTACTAATTAATTCCAGTGTTGGAATAGTTTCTCAGTCAGGGTAAAAGCAGAATGTCTATTATTAAGGGTGATTTTCTGTTTTCTAATATAATGTTGAGCCACTAGTGTTGGGAGAAAGTATACCCCTTGTTGGTTTTTTGGGCATCCACAAATAATTCCCAAAATGAGAGATTAAATCCCATTCTTCCATCCCCCCTTTTGGGGGAGACCTAGGTGATAATTATCCACAGCAAATAATCCAGATAGACAGAAAGGTTAGGGACAAAAGTTGGTGAGGAGAGTCCTTTAACAGTTCTGATGGCAGCTCCCAAAAACCAGCCATCAGCTCTGCCAAAAAGCCTCTCTCGTCTCACCAACAAGCCTTTTATTTTCTACTTCATCGCCCCCACCTGGAAGACCCAGGTGGGATGACAGGAAAGAACAATCTTACAGAAATACACTACACATTAGAAACCGTTTCTTGATCTTCAGGTTGAGTATGACAGTTTGAAGTAATCTTTTCCTGATGTAGAAATGTCATTTACTAGATTCAGCACAAAGTGTGGCCTCATCCTATAAACATTTGCAAACTAGTCATTACCATTTTTATTGAAATATGTACATAAGTTTATAGTATTTGAGAGCCAAGGCAATCATAAAGTAGGTTAGGCTTTTACCTTGCACATGACCAGTCTGGGTTTGACTCTCAGTTCCACATATGGTCCTCTGAGCCCTTCTGAGAGTAATTCCTGATAATTACTCCTGATAAATCATGGAGTAAGTCCTGAGTACTGCTGGGTACTTCCCCCACATTGGTAAGCATGTGAAAACTTTTGACAGAAAATGGGCATTGCTAAGGCATTTAGGAATGATATGTTTAGGTAAAAGTATAACTATGACAGTGTGAGTTGGGGAGACGTAATGTTTTACCACAAATAATTGAAGAAGCATTGCTTTGTAAAAGAATATATCAATGTACATGATCAAATGCGATCAAAACTGGGCATTAACTGTAACCTAGAGTAAGATGGGTTTGTATATAGTATCTGCTGCTTGCTATTTCTAATAAACCTACATTGCTTTTAAATGCTTTTAAAATTCTCTGGCCTAAAAAACAAGGAGACCTTACCTATGAAGTATACTGGCATAAGACCAACTCCAAACTCGTCATACTAATTTGTCTAACCCAAAGTCTTTCTCTGTGGTCCCAGTAAAAGCTCTTCACAATCTTGGTTGTTGCTGTCAGTTTTCTGTAGTTAGAGATCCTGATTTCTGTACAGATCCTATGTCAAAGTCAGGGTGACAGAGAGTGTCTTTTGGTTTCAACTTGCCATCAGGTGGCAATACCCTGAAAGCAGATTTTTGCTGTACCAAGTCATCAGGTTGTCATATGAACCCACTCTGGAGTAAGTCAATGCCAGGACAGCAGTTGGGCCTTCCCTGGGAGAAGTCTGATTCCTGGTGCTGGTGTAGAAAACAGGCTGTTTGCATAGATGAGATCCAAGGTTTAGGCGTAAATTGTCAATGTCCGATCTTCTAAAGCCTAAGCCAAGTCACTATGACAAGGGTTCAGGGTTAAAGGCCCCAAGGCAATATAAAATTTATGTGTTCCTATCTCCATTAGATAAAAACTTGTTTGGACATGTAAGATTTCTCCTTTTTAAAGTGTCTATGAAAAAAGAACAATGCCACATGGTACTACTGGTGCATATGAGGGTAAAAATAACAAGCTGAACAATATCTATAAACTGGTTCTAACATGAACTCAAAACACTGTTATCTACTAGAATTCCCTACTAAATAAATGCCCCCAAAATGGGGGAAATTGCTACTACATAAGAAAATAGATAATGAGGGTTTTACCTATTAAGGAAATACATCTAAAGAAATATTCAAAGAAGATATACATGTCTTCTTTAAGTCTTCTGAAAAAGTCTGGGGCAGATAAAATATGGAACACAGCTTCAGCCTTTAATTTGGTCTTGTGAAGTCTAAAATATGGCTCCCAGCAGTCACATATCAAGAACTATCTTGAGGGGCCGAGTAGGTGGCGCTGGAGGTAAGGTGTCTGCCTTGCAAGCGCTAGCCAAGGAAGGACCGCGGTTCGATCCCCCGGCGTCCCATATGGTCCCCCCAAGCCAGGGGCGATTTCTGAGCACATAGCCAGGAGTAACCCCTGAGCATCAAACGGGTGTGGCCCAAAAAAAAAAAAAAAAAAAGAACTATCTTGAGCCAGGGACTTCTCGGAAACTGAATTTGGTAGCGACCAACAATTCACAGCAAAGGGAGGTGGGGGGAAGGGGGCACCAAGAGCAAGTCAGCAGCAACAGCAGCATCAGTGGCAGCTTCTTCTAGGGTTGAGAATCTATCTTTTCACTTTGGGAGCTGGTTTACAGCTGGCTGTGTGTGTGTGTGTGTGTGTGTGTGTGTGTGTGTGTGTGTGTGTGTGTGTGTGCACGTGTGTGTGTGTCTGCTTCCTGAGGAGTTAAGAGCTGAAGGTAAAAAGGGATAAATGGGGAAAAATAACAAATGTGTGGATGAGAGAGTGAATGGCTAGAAAAGAATTTGTAAGGTGATAAGCAAAGGGTGGAAGGAGGGACTATATATAACTGGAGGAAGGGCAGTATACAAAATAGATAAACATTATATTTATTACAGATGGAAATTAAACAGACACTGAGGTGGCCAGCACATACACTCATGTGCACACATAGACAGGCACTGAGGATCAATACATGGGTTACTGTTCAAAAGCTGACCCAGGTGAAATGGGGCAGAAAGCTTAAAAAATATAAAGCCAGAAAGTCAGATGTAATGGTTTTCCATTTTCTAGGCCAATCATGATTGGAGAGTGTAAACTTTACTAAAGAAAGGCTTTGCCGGTTAGATTGCATATAGAGCATTCTTAAAAACAATAATAATTTTCAAGTCTAGAAAACTAAGTTATATGGTACTGAACACTGTAAGAAAAGTCTACACTGTGAAATATTGTCTAGCGCAGGGTTCTCAAACTCACAGCCCACGGCCCGCAAACAGCCCTCCCTACAACATTTTGTGGCCCTGCCCTAGAAGAATCTTTTTTGTTTTGTTTTGTTTTATTTTAGTTGTTTGGGCCACACACCCCAATGTTCAAGGCTTACTATTGACTTTGCACTCAAGGATCACCCCGACTTTGCCTCCTGCGGCAAATTGAGTTTGAGACCCCTGGTCTAGCAGGCCTTGAGCATCCAGTTTCCTTTTCTAAAAGTAATCTTAAATCATGAACATTATGGTGATGCATTTTCTTTAAATAAAAAATAATCTAAAAAAGCAAGTTACCTTTAAATACTTGAACTATCTCTAAACTTTAATATTAATTCAATGGAAATATCAATATCTTTTACTTAATTAGGTATGGGAAGACCAAATAAAATAGGCAAGAAAAGCACTAAGCACACATTCTGGCATACAGTGAGTTTAAATCCAGTATTATTACTTTTATGTTCAGTTCTTGGCACTGGTATTTCTGGCTTGGTGGAAGCGTGCTTTATACAACTGTGTTTAAGATTGTGTATGATGTCCACATTCTTGCTTTTTAACCAAACACTTTAAAATCTACAACATACACATTTCATGATATGTTGGTTTTTTTTTTAGTTTTGTAGACAACCACCTAATTTTTATTGCAGTACCATGATTTAAAATACTGAGGTTTCATTTATACTCTGAAATGCTTTTTATAGTATCCTTTTAGGAGGCTTAATTCTCACCTCAGGGTTGCTGCAATTGTTAGAAGTATTTGGAGACTGTTATTTGGCTTTTGCATCAGAGTCCATTTCAGTGATCCATTTCATAAAAAATCACCTCAAAATGTAGTGGCTTATGGCCTGAGATATGTCTCAGAGATAATGTGATATGCAGGATAAAGTCCAGGGCTTGATCCCTAGCACCAGGACAAACAAAAAATTAAAATTCAGAAGGTTGAAACAGGTTTATCCTTATCACTCATGATTCTCTAGGTGGATTATATTTGAATAGATTCTCGCTGGTTTTTAAGTCAGAGATTTACTGGGAAAATAAAGATGATGTCTACGTGCTCTTTGATACCATGGCTGAGGGAGCTGGAGCAGCCTAGAGTTGCTGGTCACCTGTTTATTTTGCAAACTTTCCATGTAGCTAGCGTGGGTTTTCTCACTGCATGGCTGAGTCAGTTAAGAGGGCCAGCTTTGTTGGCAGCCAGCTTTTCCCTGGAAGGACATTTTTGAAGGCAGAAAGTTGAAGCTGCTACACCTTGTTGAAGACCTTCCTTTACTCAAGGAGATGAGGTGGAACCCATCCTCCATGCAAAGAAAATCAAATAAACAGTGTGCTTTGAGTGGACCACTGAGCACAGAAGTGATTTGCTTATGTATATAGATTTCCACATGTTCCCCATGAAAAGCAGTGTGTACCTTTCTAAAGCAGCTATATTTCATTGGTATTCTGAATAAATACAGCAATGATTATTGTGGGTATAGCTCATGTGCCTTCTTTGTGATTTCCTGTTTACCTCTGCCAGAGAGGGACTGGGTGAGTCGCAGAATTCCTGGTCAGCTCAATTCATTAAGTAATTCCCCTGTGAGTTCCTCCTATCAGACTGAATACTGTTTTCTACCATTGCCTTCCTCTTTACCCAGAACTGCTACACTCCTCCCAGTTCTTGCCTTACAGCCTCCAAACCAGATCTAGCTTATGTGCTCAGAACCTGTTACCCTGCCCATTTTTCACAGAGGATGTGGATCAGCCTTAGAGGTATCTCATTGTTTGGTCAAGTTTTTCCCTCATGGTTTCCTGGCTCTTTCTAACACTCATTCAAACTCATAGCTAGAAACACAGCCTTCTCACCAACACACACGCACACACATACATGCACACGCACCACGCTCCTCTCCCCAACATACACACACCACATGTTCCTGTCATTCACTTAGCCAATATTTATTCACTGTCTGTCTGCGCTGGGCACCGTGCTCAGCTTCAAATGCCAGCAAGCTCAATTATTATTCCACAAACATGTCTGTGTATTCCCCTTTCTGAAGCTTGGCTTAACATTCTTGAAACTTAGGTGAGTTTGGTATGAATGTTCTTTTGTTTCCTATAGTATTTAGCCCTGTGCTCTTGCTAGGGCATAACAATGCACAGGGAGGAGTGTTTCCATCTCTTTGTCTTTCACTTTTTATCTATGCCTCCTCCTTTGGCATCCTTTCCCTGCTGGAACCTTATCTGGAATCAATGAGCTCCATCTTCATTTCCGTATTTAAAATCCTACGGCCCTTCACCTCCCCCCACCCATTCCATTAGACTCACGGTGAGAATGGAGTGGGGGGGCATTTTGGTGAGCTTTGTTTAAGTTCCCAGTAACCCTAACTAGTGCTTTTTCACAGCCATAACCACAGAGACTGAGCATTCAGGACCATGAATGTGTATCCTGGAGAGTATTTCAGGCAGCCTCCTCCTGGTGCAGAGTTTGATGAAGAATCCTTTACCCCTTAGAAAGGCATCATTATACGGCTGTGCAATTTATGGCTGTGTACCTTTGGTGGTCCTTTTGCTTTACAACGTTCACAGATTATAATTCTATAAATCCACTTGCAACCAGACTTGACTTGGAATAGCCCCAATTAAGCACTGTCAGAGCAAGGGGGAAACATGTTGCTGAATTAGCTACAGAAAGTCTTGCAATAAACAAATGGACACTCTGTGTCCCCTCACGAAATCCTTCCCTGTTGTCCTGCTTAGGTCAGGCTGCAAGGAGTTCTGACACTGAATTAGCCAAGTTCTGATTTCAGATTTCTTCTCTCCTACCCACATACATATAACTGGCTAACTCTGGCATCTGGATGTTTTGCAGATTCTTGGCCTTCTACTGCTTTCGGACACGTGCTGACTCCAGACTACCTGCCATGAAACCTCACTTGAAGCAGTGGCGACAAGGGATGCTTTGCGGGATATTTGCCTGGGGGCTCTTCTTCGTGGCGCTTTTCCTCTACTTCACTGACAGCAACCCTGCTGCCTCTGTGCCCAGCTCTTGTTCACTCCTGGACACCAGGCGGCTCCTACCCCTGCAGGGGAAGCGCAGGGCCATCATGGGGGCCTTGCAGGAGCCTGTGAGGCTGAAGAGTGTGGACTCGGGTCGCAGGCTCCTTGATGGATCCACTCCAGACCTATTACATCCAGGTCAAGGGGCATTGCAAAAATGGGCTCGAGGGCCTAGTGGGCTGGAGAAGGAAGATGAGTTCTTTTCTCAACCAGGGAGAGCTTTCTACACAGACGTCGACGATGAAGATGACTTTTTTGCTGCAGCTCAACCAGGGCCTCGCCGCCATACGCAGGCCACATGGGAGTCGCTCTTCCCCCAGGACCAGGGCCTGCGCCCTGAAGTGTGGCCTCTCGGACGAAGGAAGAAGCCCCTCTGGGGACCCGGGCTGGAGGAGGGCGACGACGACGAACAGCTGTCCTCCTCCATGTCCAGGGCCTTGTTGCGGCGCCTCTGGAAGGGGAACGTGTCGTCCAAGATGCTGGCCCCGCGCCTGCAGCAGGCCATGCGGGACTACCTGAGCACCAACAAGCATGGCGTGCGCTTCCGGGGACGCCGTGCGGCTGCGCGGAGCCGCGCGCAGCTGCTGTGTCAGCTGCGGGGCCGAGTGCGCGTGCGCACGCTCGACGGCACCGAGGCCCCCTTCGCCGCTCTAGGCTGGCGCCACCTAGTGCCCGCCGTGCCGCTCAGCCGGCTGCACCCGCACGGCCTGCGCAGCTGTGCAGTGGTCATGTCCGCCGGTGCCATCCTCAACTCCTCGCTGGGACCGGAGATCGGTGGGTGTGGCGGCGGGGAACTCCTTATGGGGCTCACCCTTTCTTCCTTCCTTCCAGGGGGGCTCCCAGTGTCGAGCTGAGCTTCACACACTCCCACCGAGGGTGCACACTGTTTGTTGAGTCTATCTGCCAGCTAGCAACGCCATCCCTGCATCTCTACCATGGGTCCTGCAACCCTGGGCCAGGATCTGGCAAAAGTGCCAAGGGAAGCATGATTTGAGGACTTTGGAGAGCAGAGACTTGTGTCCCCAGGGCGGGTGTTTAGCTTCCACCTTCCATGAGGTTTCAGATTCCATCAATGATGGAAACCACTTTCTCTCCATGGCCAGATGTTCATCCCTGTCCGACAAAAATCCGTTGAACCTTCTAGGTGGTAGATATATGGGAGAGAAATAAAAGAAAAGAAAACAGATTTCCATGGGACAGGATGAGAATACAGGATCGTTTAGTGTCCATGTGCTTTTGAAGATAGATTTTCTGTCCCAACAAGGGGTAATATTTTCGATTCCTGACCCCAGTGCTGATCTTCAGGCCTTGTACAGGAAGCCTCATACTCCAGTCCTGGGGGATTGGGAAACGCGGGTCTGGAAGTGAAACCAACATAGGAAATAATGCACACAGGTTAGGGAGATAAAACTGGTCGAGGAACTTCCACCACCAGCTCTCTGCCAGCAGGCAAAAGGGCACCGGTAGGCAGACAGACATGCTGTAGGCCCAAACTGGAAGAAGTCTCTTTGATATGAGGTCTCTATTGGGAAGAGAAGGACCACCCCTATGCGTGGAGAACAGGTAGGTGGAGAGAACCAATTAAGAGGTTCTTCCCGCCTAAGTGGGAGAAGCACATGCAAAGAGGAAATACACTGAATAGGTTGAAAACAGGCTACTCCAACAAAATCCTGGCCCATTTATCTTAGCAGGATACCCACTTCCATCCTAAAAATCCACAAGACCATGCCCTGTGC
The DNA here is from genome assembly GCF_024139225.1 of Suncus etruscus. Lineage (NCBI taxonomy): Eukaryota > Metazoa > Chordata > Mammalia > Eulipotyphla > Soricidae > Suncus > Suncus etruscus. Next base: position 59,985,820 of record NC_064859.1, on the reverse strand, counting down.
TTTCATCTCTACTTCTGTACAAGTGCTTCCCATCCTTTAAGCAGACCATAGGATTAGATGTAGGGAGAACGTTTGGTAGGATTTTTGTTATTGTTGTTGTTTTTTAAGAGAATTACTCCTGCTGTAGTCAGAATTCACAGATCTGATATTGGTGGGCAATTTCTAGCTTTCCAGGAAGAAAAATTGATTGTAATTGGGCCTAGAATCTGCGGGACCAGTTCTCTGAAAGCTCAGCCAAGGTTCAACCTGAAATCTAAATGTAAATTCCTAACTTCTAGTCAACTCCAGTCTTTGCCTTAAGATCTCAGATTTTATATTTATGTCTAGGAAGCTCAGGTCTTTAAACCCCTCCCTTCACTCAGTATATCTATTTGATCTGCGACCTACTTCTCTACTAGGCTTTAAAAAGCAAACCTGAGCTAGATATAGCCATAGCATAATGTATAAGTAGCAGACATTGGTTTCTATCTAAACCATTTTACAATAGACTTTGTTGTTAATCTAGAACTGGCATACAGGGGAGTATTGCTCAAATGTTAGAAAGAAAAGCCTCTGCTTTTGGTTTTATTTCTTTTGTTTTATTTTTCTACCTTTGGGAATAAAAGATACTGCAAAGCCATGTGGAGATAGGGCACGTAAGGCTCTACAACTTATACCTCATCTCAGTTGTTTTTAGAAATAAGACAAAGTGTAAAATTTGTATTTTTATAAGACAGGACACAGATTCGTGTTTGAGTTCTGGGGTTACTGCATCCCCACGCATACTTTATAGCAGGTACAATATAACATTGTCTATGTGTCATATAAAATTATAGCCAAAGCCTCCACAGAGCAGGTTTCAGTTTATTAGTCAGAAAGTGAGTGTTATAGAGCTCCCTGGGGTGAAGTGACACCACAGTTCTTTCTTGTTTTTAAAGCCATTATTTATAATGTAAGATGGAATTTAAGTATTATGCTTTACTGGCAGGGGTCTTCAAACTACGGCCCGTGGGCCACATATTGTATTTGTTCCTGTTTTTTTTCTTCACTTCAAATAAGATATATGCAGTGTTCATAGGAATTTGTTCATAGTTTTTATTTTCATTATAGTCCGGTCCTTCAACGGTCTGAGGGACAGTGAACTGGCCCCCTGTTTAAAAAGTTTGAGGACCACTGCCAAAGTCTGCATAGCCTGCTTCTAATTTTGTGTTGCTTTTTTAAAAATACCTCTGCCATGTGCTTGCATACTTGGATTATTTATGTGTCAGGGATAATTCCCTTGCTCTTTATTGTGGCATCAATATCTCAGACCAGAATCTTGTAAACTCTGCTCTGTTTAGCATTTGGAAGACAGTGTGAAAGATATGAGATTTTTCTCTATTTCTTGAGCAACAAGAGATTTCGGTTAAAATTTTGTTATTTATAGTATCCGAATTTAATGTCTTGATTGTGTGTACCTATATATAAAACTTCATGATTAGAATAACCTAATCATATGTGAACTTTATGCTCAGAAAATTAAAATAAAACTCTTGTCTTTAGAGTTTCAGTGATAGTAGCAAAGCATGATTTTACTCCATGTGCATTTCCGAATTTTATCCTCAGCACCACATGGCCCCTTGACCACCACTGGGAGTGGCCCCTTAAAAAGAAAATTCTCCTGTTGTTTTGATCGATTCTTCTTTTTGTTTGTTTGTTGTTTTTTTGTTGTTTTTTTGTTTTTGCTTTTGTTTTTTGTTTTTTGTTTTTTTTTTTTTTTGGTCATTTGGTCATACCTGATGGTGTTCAGAAGTTTCTCTGGGCTCTGTGCTCAGAAGTTGCTCCTGGCAGGCTCAGGAAATTTTATGGGATGCTGGGATTTGAACCAAGGTCTGTCCTATGTTGGCCGCCTTCAAGGCAAACACCTTACCACTATTATATTGCTCTGGCCCCTGCTTGATTCTTTTAAATTCAGTTTTGTACCTGCATTTTAGGAATGTGTAAATTTAATATAATTCAATTTGTAAAATAAGAGCCTTTGATATCCAGGTAATCTCTCTCTGCCAGGTACTGCCATCTCTATATCTCTCAGTCTCTGTCTGTCTTGTCTGTCTGTCTTGTCTCTTTTGTTTTGGGGCTAGACCTGGTTGTGACTCAAGGCTTCCTCCTTGATTTACTGAGGGTAATATATGGGATGATAGGGACTAAACTGTGTCAGCAGCATGCAAGGCAAGCAACTTAACGCTGTCTTCTCTTCTACCCCATGCTTCCGTCCTACTCATTATCATAGATATGCTTACTGACACCTGATTGCTAATGGATCTCTTAATGAAACTAATGTAGAATACCAGGGCAACTAAGCTCTTCAGTTAAATTAACTTGGTCCCTGGTCAGAGTGATAGCATGGAGTAGAAAGCCTTATTGTGACCAACCTGTATTCAATATCCAGTACCCCATATGATTCTCAACCCTGCCAGAGTGATCCCTGAGCACAGAGCAGGTTGTAAGCCCTGAGCACTACTGGTAATCCCAAACCAAAACAAAATCTTTGTCTCCACTTATATACATGTTAATTAAAGATATAAAAAAAATTCCAAAATAAAGATTTAAAAGGTCACAAGCCCTCAAGTGAGGGCAGAACTAGTAAAGGACCTGAGGTTAGTTCTATCTTCCCTAGTAGATGCCAACCCATGCTGAACACCACCCCCTACACACATACACACACGCGCGCACACACACACATATGCACACACACACACACACACACACACACACAACTGCGAGGAGGAACTGTGTGGCTTAGCTTTGCTTTCTGACTGACCCACAGCTCCTGTGCTTGCTCCATTGGCTCCAATGTTATTCCTTCTGCATTATTTTACTATTGTCGATTCCTCTACACTATTTCAATATTAAAAGTGAGTCAGATATAATTGCTTTAAATAAAAATGTAGCAGTTATAAATGCCTCTGCTTTGAACAGATTATTAAAAACAAGCTTAACTACTTGAGACATGGAACATTCTTTTCTAGAGTCATAGATGTCCATTTTCATCCTTACATGTAAACAATAAGAACTTGTTATTAAGATCTACCTACAGTCTTGTGGAATGGAGCAAAAGGGAGCAGTCCTTTGGAGGAGAATTGTCTTTGCTGAACTAATAGAACATCAGGATCTCTGTGAGTTTGTTATGGAACATGTCCTGTGTCCCTTTAAGAAGAAAAGCCAGAGAGCAAATAATAAAGTCTTTCAAGGAGACATTCCATCATAAGTGTTGCTTAGTACTGGGAGTGTAATGATAATAAGGAAGAAACATAAACCTCAAGTTCCTCTTTCAGTACAGAATGAAGACAGGAAATCTCAGTAACATGAGCAGGAAATGGATGAAGAGATGGATTACTGGCAAAGAAGGAATGGCAGCAGAATCCTAACCCATTATGGGATTGATGGCTGGGATTATCATGGGGTTAGCAAAGACTTATGTAAAGAGGGAAATATAGGCCAATAGCCAGCAAAATAGGATGGTGAAGGGACTCAGTAGAGACAGTACAGTGCCTGTTTTGCATGAAGCTGATTTGGGTTCAGTACCCAAACTTTAAGCTTTCCCGAAGTGATCCACAAGTGCAGACCCAGGAGTAAGCCTGAGAACTGCTGGGTGTGGCTCAAAACTCAAGCTCTTTTTTTTTTTCCCAAAAACCATTTTTTTAAAGCAGTGTACTGGTTGAAAATATTCGTAGGAGCACTAGGGAAGTGGAGAGAGATAAGAGGTAGCTGGCTATGTGGACAGTACATCAGTACATCACTCACTGATATACAGGTGTATTTTTTCCAATTAAATAGCCTTCATTTTTGGTTTTTTTTTTTGTGTGTGGTTTTTGGGTCACACCCAGCAGTGCTCAGGAGTTATTCCTGGCTCCATGCTCAGAAATTGCTCCTGGCAGGCACGGGGGACCATATGGGATGCTGGGATTCGAACCGATGACCTTCTGCATGAAAGGCAAATGCCTTACCTCCATGCTATCTCTCCAGCCCCAAATAGCCTTCATTTTTAACTTTAGTAACTGGTAACACATATGGGGTGTTTATTGCAGACTCAGTCCTGTACTACATGCTCTCAAGTTTTAGCTGCTTCTGTAAGTAAAGCTTACATTCCTAAATTATAGATTACATGATTCCTAATTTTAAAATAAGGGAATAAAGGCTTGGACAGATACAATAGTTGGCCTCAATTTAAACCCTACTGTGAGTGTCCAGAAATTCTACTCTGACCTTTGGGTCAATAAGATCTCTGAAGCCAAGGGGCTGTGGGTCAAATGGATTTTGATTTAAAGGACTGTAGAAATATAAGGGAGGGAGCCATGCTCAAGGCCAGAGCTGTGACTTAGCACATTCTTTCTGAAGGGCTGCTTTGAGGAGAGTTTTCATCTTCCTTCAGTGAATCTATTTATCCTGGCTCTATTCGAAAGTTCAGTGTGAAATAAGTCCAGCCTGGAACTGCCTTTTCCAAAAATGAGGCTTTACTTTATCCCCTTGTGCTGGCTGTCAAATGTAGGCCTTTATTTCTAAATATGAATGGACAGCTTATTTTTTTTAAGTGTGTTATCAAGGAGATGCACAGGCAGGCGTCCATTTAAAGGCATGTCTGAGTGGCAGACACTCTCAGCTTGGCCCCCTCACAACCTCCAACCTCCATTGGAATCTATTTATTCACATTCTGTGCTGACAGCTTTCCGGAGCCTGACAACTGGAAGGAAGTTTAGACTCACACCACTTCAAATGATGCTAGTTTACATTGCTTGTCTTGTAGAGTTTGAAGGTTTCAGAGACACCTCAGTGTACTTCACTGTCTTTTTTCTTCTTCTTTTTAAATTCACTTTAGGAATGATGAGTTAATTTAGAATTATTACTTTTCCAGGGTTCATGATGAAAATTAATTTTATAACAATACTGAGAGTACTAGATAGATAATACAGGTATAAGGAGCTTACTTTGGTGCTGCCAAGGCACTGGCACAATCCCTAGAATTGCATATGGTCACCTGAGTACTGCTAGGATTGATTGATCTCTTGAGTGCTGAGCTAAGAGTAAGTCCTGTGCACAGCTAGGTGTGGTCCAAAGACAATCTATGAAAAAAAAGAAACAGTAAATGAATTAGACTCTAGAATACTGAGGTCTTTATGTAATTGTTGATCATGAACTTTGTTCATAATTTTCCCCCAGTGACTTTTGTCTAAAACACTGATAAATAGTCTTGCACAAATCAAGATAGTTTGAATGAAATGTACTAGGTATCACAGAATTTTTCCTGACGAGGAAATAGGAAAAAAGGAGAGCCAGTTTCACTGTGGATGTTCTTGAAAAAGCAGTAAAAACAAAAGTGTTGGCTTTATTAAATTTCAGCCTTTGAATATTATTTTTTCTGGTTTTTATTATTATATTTTAGGATGTTACAATAATGTTAAAGTTTATGATATTGGTGTACAAATTTACTCTATGCCACCACCACCAATACGCAATGACCCTCCATCACTATCTTATGTCACCTATGGTTGGATTTTCTTTCACCTCTGCCATCCACCCTCTGTTTTTAATAAATTTTTAATTCAAGGCTAAGGGTTTGACTTTGTCCTGTATGGTCTACATAACTTTCTTTTGTCTCTGTATTCCACAGTCTGGTGAGATAGTCCAATATTTTTTCGACCTCTAAATTATTGTCTCCAATATGATACCCATATACATTCTCAAGAACTGCATGATTGCATCATTTCTTATCACTGTATAGTATTCAATTTTGTGTTTGTGTGTGTTTGTAACAAGTTTTATTCATTAGTCTGTTGTTGGGCATTTGGGTTGGTTCCATGTCCTTGTTGTTGATTTCCATAGCTATATTGTATGACTAACGATATAATAAATATAGGTAGGGATGCATATATCTTTTCAAATGTTTTCTTTGTTAGAGATAGCTTATAGGACTTGGAAACAATGTATTGTATAGAAGTCCTGTTTTTAATTTTTTGAGAAGTCTCCATACTGTCTTCCATAAAGATTGAACGAGGTGACATTCCCAATGTTTGACACCCCAAGTTTGCCCCAGTAGCTCTGATTGCTTCCAAGCTTGTAAGATCTATAAAATCATTATTGATTTGAAGTTATAAATTGTTATTATAATTTGCAATTTATCAATTAATTTGTATAAAGAAGCACTTTTTCATATGCCAGCTACTTTTTTTTTTTTTTTGGTTTTTCAGGCTACACCCATTTGATGCTCAGGGGTTATTCCTGGCTAAGTGCTCAGAAATTGCCCCTGGCTTGGGGGGACCATATGGGACATCGGGGATCGAACCATGGTCCTTCCTTTGCTAGCGCTTGCAGGGCAGACACCTTACCTCTAGCGCCACCTTGCCAGCCCCATTCTTTGGGGAAGTCTATATTTATCTCCCTCCTCTCCCCATTCTTTTTTGGGGAGCTGAACCATACACAACAGTTCTCAGGCTTACTCCTTCCTCTACTCTCAGGAATCACTTCTGGTAGTGCTTAGGGGACTAGATAGAGTCCCAGGGATTGAACCTACTTGATTTCACACAAGACAACTCCCTACCCACTGAACTATTTCTCTGTCCCCTCCCCATTTTTGGATTTTCTTCTTGAACTTTGTATATTTCAGATAATATATATCTTATATATGATATACATTATATATATCTTACATATTGACCTATATATCTTATTATATATTATAGATCTTAGATATTAGCCTTTCATCTTAAGTATTGTGAACAAATTTTTTTTATTTTCAGAATAAACCCAGTGGTGCTCAAAGGATATTCTGTACTTAGAAATCACTCTTGGGAAGCTTACAGGACCATATGGCTTATCAGTGATCAAACCTGGGTCAGCCACATTCAATTCAATGTTTTAACAGCAATATTATCACTCAGCCCCTATATACAATATTTTTTTAATTTCAGAATGGTATCTTTATTTTAGACCATTCCTTGTGCTGGGCAAAAGAAGTAGATGTATCCATTTGTTCATATTTGTTTTCATTATATCTGTCAGTTTCTCTCTTTCCTTTTAAGCACTGTGCTTTACAATATTGTTACTGAAAATAATCATGCATATCACTTTACTTACTTTCAGCATCCAGTTTTTGTCCAGTGAATGTAAAAAACTGTCATTGTCATAGTGGTCCTTTTTCTTCCCTAACAACACCCTCAGGTCTCTCACCCCTTCTTGTGGCAAACTTCCTACCATGAACTAGTTGTGTTAGCTCATGTCTCCATTGTCTTTGGATCATGCTACCTTTTTATTATGTTCCCAAAGTGAGTGCAATAATTCTATGTCTATCCCTCTGTCTCTAATTCATTTCACTCAACATAATGCTCTCCATGTCTATTCATAGTTAAGCAAAGTTCATGGCATCATTTTTTCTAATAGCTTTATTTTATTTTATTTTATTTTATTTTATTTTATTTTATTTTATAGATGTTCCAATTTCTTTATACATCATCTTTCTTCCAGGCACTATAGTTGGGGAAAGAGATGCCTTCCATCTTCTTTTTCCCAAGAATTCTGTTAGTTATTCCTGTAGGTTTATTGTTCTATATGAATTTTAGAAGTTTTTTGATCTATTTTTTGGAAAGTGTAATGGTTATCCTTATAGGTATTATATTAAATATGTACTATGCTTTGGGGAATACTGCCATTTTAATTATATCAATTCTTATAACTCATGAACAGGATATTTTTTTTCTTTATGTCCTCTTTTATTTCTTGTAGTAATGTTTTGTAGTTTTCTTTGTATAGGTCCTTCACTTCTTTAACTAAATTGATTCTGAGATACTTGCTTTTCTGAGGCACAATTGTGAATGGGATTTTTTTAATATCACCTTCTTCTTTTTTATTATTTGTATATAGTAAATCCATGTTTCTTTTTGTATTAATTTTGAATTCTGCCACTTGACTATAAAAATTTATTGTTTCTAGAAGTTTTTTGTAGAATCTTTAGAAATTTTAAATATAGTATAATGTCATCTTCAAACAGTTTCCTATTTGAAGTTTAACTTCTTTTACTATCTGGATGACCTTGATATCTTTTCTGCAATGGAAAGTACTTCCAGAATGATACTAAGTAGAAATGGTGATCTTGTCTTGTGCCAAATCTTGAGGAAAGACTTTTAGTTTTTGTCCCATTTAGTATAATGTTTGCTGTGGACTTCTGTTAAATAGCAGTGACAATATTGACAAAAGTTACTTTAATTACCATCTTGTTGAGAATTTTTATCCTAATGGACGCTGAATCTTGTTAAAGGTTTTTCTTTTCTTTTATTGATATGTTGTATTATGTGGACTTATACCCATATGTGAAACCATTCATGCATCCCTGGAGTAAGTTCTTCTTGGTCATGGTGAATGACCTTTTTGATGAGTTGTTGGATTCTATTTGCTAGGTTTATTTGGTTTTTATTTGTTTATTTGCTTTTTATTTAGGAACATTGCATCTGTGTTTAATGTAATTCTCTTTGTGTATGTGTGGTGTCTCTGAATAAACCATCCAGGGAGACTTTTATCTCCATAGAAACTGTTTGGGAATGTTTATATTTCTTCAATTTCCTGAAAAGTATTGACAATAGGTCTTCTCTTTAAAGATTTGAAAGATTTCATTCGTGAATTTCATCATGTCCTGGGCTTTTAAGAGAAAAATCTTTTTTTTGTTTTGTTTTGTTTTGTTTTTGGGCCACACCCGGCGGTGCTCAGGGTCTGCTCAGAAATAGCTCCTGGCAGGCACGGGGGACCATATGGGACACCGGGATTCGAACCAACCACCTTAGGTCCTGGATCATCTGATTGCAAGGCAAACGCCGCTGTACTATCTCTCTGGGCCCAAAGAGAAAAATTTTATTAATGTTTTAATTTTCTTAATAGTGATGGGACTAGTCAGGTATTCCAAGTCAACTTGATTTAGCCCTGGGAGATTATAGGAGTCCCAAGAATTTGTTTATTTCTTCTAAATTTTCTCATTTTATGGCATAAAGATTCACAAAGTAATATATGGTTCTCCTTTGAGTTTCTGTAATATCTATTGTGACATTCCCCTCCCTTTCATTTCTGACACAGTTTATTCAGATTCTCTCTCTTTTTCTCTTACTAATGATTTATCTATCTTGTTTATTTTTTGAAAGAACCAGCTCATGCTTTCATTGATCCTTTTGTATTGTTTTTTGGATTTCTAGTTCATTAATTTATGTTCTAAATTTTATTATTTCTTTCTTCCTTCCTGCTTTTTGGCTCATTTTTCATCACCTTACAGTTTCTTAAGCTGTATAGTTCAGTTATATTGTGGACCTTTTTTCTTCCTGATGAGTGCTTGCTAAGCTATAAATGTTCTTAATATCATTTCTGCTGTGTTCCTCAAATACTGATAGATTGTGTCTTTAATCTTGTATTTTTTTTAGTAATCTTTGATTTCTCTTTTACCACTATTTGTTTAGTAGATAGCTGTTTTATTTTCCAGTATTTGAATTATTTCTCCATTTCTGTTTGTAATCCACTTCAATTTTCAGTGCACCATTATCTAAGAATGGATACCATTTCTTTCCTCTTGACTTTATTGAAGTATGTTTTGTGACCCAGCATCTAATTGATCTTAAAGAAGGCCCCATGTTGATTGAAGAAGAATATGTATTTGGCTTTGGGGGATAAAAAGCTCTCTTCCATTTCTTTCTTCAAAACGAGTTTTTCCTGGCTAAGTTTTAGCCGGGTTTATCTATGAGGAAGAGAATGAGCAGTGTTGAAATCTCTAACTATTATTGTGTTTTTATTGATGTCTTCAAGTATGTTTGCAGTTATTTTAAGTATTTTGCTGAATTACCTCAAATTAGGTGATATATATTTAGATTATTAAGAAATATTAATCTATTTCTTATTACATTTTGAGCCTGAGTCTATGTCATCTGTGTAATACGACTATTATATGTATGGCCACCTCCGTCTTTTTTATGGAGTTTTTTGCTTTAAAGATTATCTTCCAATATTTGACTTTGAGTCTTATCTTTGACTTTGATTTTTCTCTATTAATAGTTGTTTCTTGCAGGAAGTAGAATGTCAGATTCAATTTTTTAATTTATTTTGCCACTCTGTATCTTAATTGGTGTATCTAGTCATTAACATTGAAGGTGATCATTGTAATGAAATCTTGTCCCAATCTTTTTGTAGAATTTTGGTGTGTCTGTGAATTTTGTTTTGTCTTAAATTGTCTTAAAGTGCCTCCTTCCATTCTTATTTTAAAGTTTGTTTTGAGTCTATGACATTCCTAAGCTGTTGATTTTCTGTGAAGTTATGTATATTTTCTACAAATTTGAATGAGAAGTCTGGCTGGGCAAAGTATTCTTTGTGAGACTTTATTTATTTAAGTTTTTTCACTATATACCACCAATGCCTGTGTGCCTGGAAGGTTGCCTTTGATAAGCCTGCTGTGCATCTTAAGGATGGTCCTTTGTATATGATTCTTTTCTTTGATCTTGATGCTTTCAGTATTCTATCTCTATGGTTTTTATCATTCCTATTAAGTTGTGTCTTGGAATATTTTTATTTAAATTTTTTGAACTGTAACCTTTAAGACTCCCGGATATGTCCTAAACAGTTTTGTCTATGTTTATCTCCCCATATTGTATAAATTTTGGTTTATCTAAAGGTCTGTAATCTACTTTTTAAAAATAAATTACTTTATTTAAGCACCATGGTTAAAAAATTGTTCACAATTGAGTTCCAGTCAAAAATATACACCTCTCTTCACCAGTACATGTTTTCTGTCACCAGTGTCTTCAACATTCCTTCCACTTTCTCACCTGCCTGCCTCTGCCTGACATTTCACCACCACCCTCACTCTTCATTTTTCCCCTTTTTAATACTGTGTTAATGAAGGGACACTATGTATATCACTTTATCCACTTTTAGCACCCCATTTTTGTCCTAAGTTATGTTTCAACTATCACTGCCATAGTGGGCTCTTCTCTACCCTACTGCAATCCCAGTTCTTTGTTGCAAGCTTATGGCCATGGTCTAGTCTCTTGGCCCTCATTTCTATTGTCTTTGGATATTATTACCATACTTTCTTTTATTTTTATCCCACAAATGAATGACGCTATTCTATATTTATCCCTTTTGCTCTGACTCACTTAGCAAATTAATCTCCATATCCATCCATGTATTTTTTTTTTTTTTGGTTTTTGGGCCACACCCTGTGATGCTCAGGGGTTACTCCTGGCTATGCGCTCAGAAGTTGCTCCTGGCTTCTTGGGGGGACCATATGGGATGCCGGGGGATCGAACCGCGGTCCGTCCTAGGCTAGCGCAGGCAAGGCAGGCACCTTACCTCCAGCGCCACCGCCTGGCCCCATCCATGTATTTTAGTAGAACTTATTACATGCTTTCTTTGTATCTATTGATATGATCATGTGGCTTTTATTTTCTCTTTTGTTGATATGGTGTATTATGCTGATTGATTTGCATATGTTAAACCACCCTTGCATCTCTGGCTGAATAATACTTTGTTATGGTGTATGAGCTTCTTGATGAAGCATTGGTTCCTATTTGCTAGGATTTTATTGAAGATATTTGCATCTGTGTTCATCAGGGATATTGGTCCATAGTTCTTTTTGGTGCAACTTAGCATTTTTAATGGAGTTATTTACTTGAAGGGTTACCCTCCAACCTTTTGACTTTGAGTCTGTGTTTGCTCTAAATATTTAAATGTGTTTCTTGCAAATGGCAAAATGTTGGGTTGAATTATCTGATCCATTTTAACAGTGAGAGAAATCACTGTTAATGGGATTTTGTGCAATTTTTGGTAGAAGTTTGGTTTGTTTGTGTGATTTCTCTTGCCTGAAAGTAGATGTTACAGTGCTTCTTTTAATATTCGTTTTGAGTCTGTAATGTTCCTTAGCTATCATTTATCTGTGAATCAGTGTATCTTTTCTTAAAACCTAAATTAAAGTCTGGCTGGGTGAAGTATTTTGATGAGATGTTCGTTCATTTTGTTGATTTTTTTTCCACTAAATTCCTCCACTTCCTTTGGGCCTGGAGAGTGGCTTGTGATAAATCTGCTATGAATCTTAAGGATGCGTCATTGTATGTAATTGTAGCAAGTCAGCCCCTGAAGAGGTTGACTGATGGTGGGATGGAGAATGAGGCCCTTTTCTTCCAGCTCGGAGTACGCGTCTGCCACCCTGTCTAGCCCACGGTTCTGAGGTGAAACGGCGGGTAAACAGCTCGCAGACAATCAGGCTCGTGGAAATATTTGCTTTATTCGGATGGACAAAACTGAAGTCCAAAGACTCAGATTCAGTTCCAGCCAGCAAAAAGCTCCCGCTTTCCACAGACCCTTGCTCTTATACTCCAGAGTCAGGTCCCACCCCATGGTGGGATCAGATACCAACCAATGGTGAAAGCAGAATCAGGTCCTACCCTAGGGTGGGGGCAGAATGCCAGGTCACACCCTAGGGTAGGGCACAATCACCAATCAGTTTAGGGTGAGTAACATAGTAATCCCCCAAAATATTTACATACACAACATGTAATTTCTCTTTTTGATCTTGCTGCTTTCAGTATCCTATCTCTATCTGTGGTTTTCATCATTGTGTCTAAGATATGCCCTGGATTAATTTTATTTGGGTCTCTTTTGACTGGCACTCTTTGGGCATACAGGATATAGTTGCATGCACTCTTCAAGTCTGGACAATTTTTATTAATGATATCTTTGACTGTTGCTTCTTCATTTGGGTTCTCTTCCTGCCTCTTTGGGACCTCAGTAATTATCATGTTGTTCATTTTGAATTTATTCAATAGGTCTATTATTGTATTTTAGTTATTTTAAGGTTTTTATTTAACCTGTTCATTTATAGTAAGGCTATTTTTCATCTTCTGTTGTATATATTTATTATGCAGGTCATCTTCCAGCTCATTGATTCCATCCTCATCAGCTGTTACTCTGTTGGTAAGGACATCTAGTGAGTTTTTATTTTGTGTACCTTGCAAGTTGTTCAGTCCTGTTATTTCTGATTGAAGTTTTCTTACTTCTATTTTATATTATCTTGAGTTATTGGCTAAAAATTCTTTTCTTTACATAGTTTCTTTGAGTTCTTTAAACATACTCCACATTTCCTCTCTAAAGTCCTTATCATAGAGTCTCTATAGGTGGTTGGTAATAGAGTCTTCCAAACTATCCTCTTTATTCACTAAGAATGGTGATGTTCTGTATTGTTTCCCCTTGATGAACTTTACATCATGGTGGTGTTTCCTGTGTGTTGTGTTGGGGCTCATTAACTAGAAGAAATGTACAGCCCCAGAGTGGAGGAGTAGACACTTTTTTATTTATCAAAACCATTGTGATCTATAGTCCTTCATAGTTGAATCTGAGATATACCATAAGTCAGGGCCATTCCCATCTTCAGTGTCAACCTCCCTCCACCAATGAATCCAGAGTGCATCTTATAAAAAATTTGCCCCCTGGATTGCCAGAATTATAGGCCCATTTAAGTTTAGATTGTTAAAGTTTAGATCTCTTGATTCTATTATTGTTAACTTTGGCTTGGATATTTCATTCTATCCTTATTTTTCCCCCACCAATGCATCTGAGACCATTTGGTCCCTGGCCCCCAGCCTTTCCTTTTTCTTTTCTTCTTAGTTTTATAGAAAAATGCAAAAATATGTGGTGAAACAAAGTAATTTGTATCCCAATATTCTATGAAAAAGCTGGGGGCCCTATTTAAAGATAAATTAAAAAATAAAAGAAAAAAGGTGTGGCAGGTTGTTGAGGTTTTTGTGTTTTTTGCTTGTTTTAGTTTTTTCAGAGGCACAGCAAAAGATGGGGAAAATAGAAAAGCAAACCCTTTGGTCTAAAAACAGGGAGACCCTACCCATGAATCATCCTGTCATAAGACCAACCTCAGACCCCGGGCATACTAAGTTGTCTAACCCCAAAGTCTTTCTTTGTGGTGCCAGTAAAAGTACTTCTCAATCACAGTTGTTTACAGTCAGATTTCTGTAGTTAGAGATCCTGATTTTTGTACAGATCCTATGTCAAAGTCATGGTGGCATGAAGCATCTTCTGTCTTCACCTCACTGTTAGACAGTAGCCACACTCTTCTAGTAACATGTTGAACCTGTGTGTTTGTTGCACCAGCAGCTATAGCGGAGCTGCTGTTTGGGGGTTGATGTCTTCTTACCTATGGGCGGATTCCTCTGTGGGTGGGTCCCTCCTCTTATAGAGTGATGCACTGGAACCATGTGTTGGTGGCATCAGCAGTGGCTGCCTTGTTGCTTCAGTGGCAGCTGTAGCAGGGTGGCCTTCAATCTACTTTAAATTAAACTGTATGTGTTGTGTTATTTTTAATTCATTTAATTTTTAAAGATTTTTCTTTCTACAGTTTTTACTATTAGTTTTTCTAGTACCAGTTTTTATCAGATACCTTCCTTGTTCCATTTTATGTACCCAAATCTTTTGTCATAAATTAGCTGTCCATAAGTTTGTGGTCTTATTTCTGATTTGTTAGAATAGAGTTGAGTTAGTTTATTCCAGTGATTTTAGAGTCTATTTTTATTCTAGAGCCACACGATTTTGATTACTGTTGCTTTATAATACACTTTGAAATCAGTAATATCTCCCATCTGATTTTTTCCCTAAGAATTAACTTGAGGCCTTTTATGGTTTCATAAAAATTGTAGTAACATTTTTAAAGGCATTGGAAAGTATTAATAAAAATTTAATGGAATTTCACTAAATTTATACAGTGCTTTGGTAGGATAGTTTTGACAATATTAATTCTTCCAACTCATGAACATAGCATATTTTCCCATTTCCTAGTGTTTTTTCATTTCTTTCAATAATTACTTACATTATATGTCTTTCATATCTTTTGATAATATAATTCCACAGTATTTAATACTTTTAGAAACTTTTGAATAGGGCTGTCCTTTTTATTTCTTTCTCTTCTATATCATGATTCACATATAGAAATGCAATATTTTTATTGATTTTGTATCCTGCTACTTTGCTATAGTTTATCATTTATACAAAGTTTTTTGTGAATTTTTAAGATTTCATATGCATATTATCATATCATCTGCAAATAGTCATACTTTAATTCTTCCCCTTGACACTTTGATATAGTTTTTTCTTTCTGATTGCTGTGGTTTTAAAACATTGGGGATTTGTGTAGGGTGTCATCATAGTGAATGCATCATGTGTCCACAAAACTCTTGTGCAGATTAAATGTATTTCCAACATACTGTTGACTTTTCACTTAAAATTAGTCTAGAATTTTTGAATCATAATTAGCCATAGCCATAGAAATCCTATTATTGTACAAGAAGGTTATACAAAAATCATCTAGTAAAAGATGATTTATAGAATAAAACAGCTGATGAGGAATTTCAAAGCACATATTACCTATGTAAAGAAAACATAGCCCCATCCTATAATCAGATTATCCCATGTTTGGGGATTTTTGTTTATACATGAACTTAATGGACTTGGAGTGTCTATCATGTCAAATGTCTAGAATTAAGACATTTGTCTTGCATTTGAAGTTATGTGAACCAAGGTATGCAATTACAGAATATAAAGAGCTTTAGTAACCAGTGATATTGACCGCTCCTATTTTTCAGGGTTTAACAATAAACTAGTCATACATTGAAGGAAATCAAGAATGATCTAAAGTTGTTCTAACATGTCCTCTTGTCATTTTTTACAGAATATAAACATTTATACAGAAATCAGGGGTCATTTTCTTTTTAATCCCAAATTGGAACCCATAAGTGATAAGATTGCCCTTAAGGTTATATCTCTGGCTACATGAGATATGTGCTTATTCACCCAACAGGGTTTTTTATTTTTTATAATTAGAAATAATTAAAATTTTTCTAATCACTGTTTTATAATTTTACAATACTTTAATGATGGAATTTTTGTTTATTTGTTTGTTTTTGGGTCATACTCACTGGCACTGAGACATTACTCCTGGCTCTGAGTTTATAAATTACTCCTGGCAGGCTCAAGGGACCATATGGGATGCCAGGGATCAAACTCTTGTAGACTGCATGCAAGGGAAATATCCTACCTGCTATGCTATTGCTCTGGCCCCAGTGATAGGATTTTATAAGTACAGCATTCCAAAACCAGAGTGTCTGTGTCTTCTTCCATTGTCTACCTTTATTCTCCCCTCCATCCTCAACTCCCCGTTTTCCATATCCACTCACATCTAACTGCCATCAGTTGTGTGGATAAGATTGCATTAGTCTGACCCTTTCATTATTCCTCTTTTTATCTCACATATGAGATAGATCATTCTCTGTCTTCTGGTTGCTTTCACTTAGCATGATACTCCAGTTCTTTCCATAGAGAGACATGGAGACACATTGATTGATTTCATATTTCATTTCTTTTTTTTTGGGGGGGTCACTCCTGGTTCTACACTCAGAAATTGCCCCTGGCAAGCTCAGGGGACCATATGGGATGCCATCCCTTTGCATGCAAGACAAATACCCTACCTCCATGCTATCTCTCCGTCCCTGATTTCATACTTCTTAAAGCTGGGTAGTAACCATAGTTTATGGATTCTTGGACACTTAAGTTGTTTTAATGAACATAGAAGTGCATATTTCTTTACTAATTAGAGTTTGGGGGCCCTTGGTATATTTGCTAAGAAATGGAATTTCTGGGTCATAAGGAATCTCAATTCTTAGGTTTTAAAAAATTGTTTTCCAAAAAGGATGAACTAGTCAACATTTCCACCAGTAATAGATGAGGATTTCCTCTCTCTGATATCAATGTTAACACTAGTTGTCTTTGTTCTTTTTTGATATGTTCCAGTCTCACTGGAATGAGGTGTTATCTCATTGTTTTAATTTGCATATTTTAGTTTATAAATAATATAGATTATTTTTTCATATACATTTTAGGCATTTTTATTTTTAAAGATTTTTCTTCTAATCTCTTCTCTCCATTTTTGTGAGTTTTTTTCTTGTTAAAAAGTGCTTCATTTATCAGATAAATGGTGAGAAAAAATATTCTCTTCCTATTTATGAGTTATCTTTTAATTTCAGTCATCATTGCTTTTGTGGTTCAGAAGTTTCTTAATTTAACAAACTTCCAGTTGTTTATCTTTGCTTCTGTTTCCTCGGCCAGTAGCATTAGATCATTGCAAATGTCTCAAGATTCTATTTCAAGAAGGGTTTTGCCTATATTTCCTCAACACACTTTATGGAATTAGATTAGAGATTAAGGTTAGATTAGATATCAACTTTTTATTGACTTTGACATACTATGTTGAAAATGTGTCTGACTCCTTTTTTTTTAGCATTTGACCCACAGTTTTCCCAGTACCATTTGTTGAAGAAGTTTTCTTACTCCATTTCATATTTCTAGCTACTTTGTCTAAGACTAAATGCTCTATACTTGAGTTTCTGTCTCTGGGTTCTTAGTTCTCTTCCACAGGTCTAATATTGTCCTTATTCCAGATCACACTGACCTAGATAATTTGGACTTGCAAAGTGAAAAGCTTTCCCAAGTGCTCCCATTGTCTTCTTTTCTCTTAGGATGTTTTGACTGTTAATTTTTTTTTAAAAAATTTGCTTTATATATTTCAACAGCATTTTATCTATGTCTTTAATAATTATCTTGGATATTTTTATAGAAACTGCATTCAATATGTAGTATTTCTTTGGCTAGGATTTTCATTTTGACAATATTATTTCTTCCAATCATGAATAGGGGATGTGTTTCTATTTCCATATACCTTATTTCATTTCTTTTAGCAGTAAAATTTATATATGTGTGATGTGCATATATTTATATTCAAATATATTTCTTTCATCACTTTTTAGCTTATTCTCATATTTTGAATTTCTTAGATACAATGTGAGAGTGACATTTATTTTATTTTTCTCTCTTTTATTTTGGTGTTTGATTGTAAGGACACCATAAATTTCAGTATGTTGATTTTGTGCCCTGCCACATTACTGTGCAAGTTTATTGTTTCAAGAACATTTTTAATAAAATCTTTTTTTTTTTTAATAATATAATTTTTATTTTGATCATAGTGGCTTACATATTGTTGACAATAATATTTTAGGTACATATTTACATAAAATCAGGGGGGATTCCCATCCCCAAATTGTCCTCCCTACTCCCCCGTTTCTGTCTTACCTCCCATTTCCTCTTCCCGCACCCCCAGGGCGGCTAGAATATGTGGTCCCCTCTGTCTCTAACCAACTACTTAGTAGTCTTGCATCAGTTTGGTCTTGATGCCTCCCTTATTTCCCCCTCTAAGTAGGGGCAGGGGTAGCTAGTTCAAGTTGCGTGGTTTTGCCTGAAAAAGAGAAAATAAATAAACCGGGGTAAGAGTTTAATACCCCGAAAATGGGCAGAATCCTTCTAGAGGTTCTCATCATCGATTTGGGAAATGAAGGAGAAAAAGAAGTTGAAACACTCCACCAGTACCAAAAGAAGTGTCAAATATCCAGTGAGGACTCCAGCTATAACGATAAGCACCACAAAAAAACAGATAAAAAATAAACCAAAACAAACTAAAAACAAACACAAACAAACAAAAAACACGCCGTGGTCTTGAAATAAGAAACATGGCGTAGCACATAACGAAAGAAAAGAAAGGAAGAGAAAGAAAAGAAAGAAAAAAAAAAAAAGAATAATTGGGGCCAACAATTTCAATAATCACATCCAAACTGAGGAATCGACCAAAATAGCTAGGTAAATAAAAATAATAATAACAATAATAAATGAAGGTAAGATATATATATATATATATATATATATATATATATATATATATATATATACATAACCAAGGTTTTGTGTTTTTTGTATTTTTTTTTCCCTCCTGCCCTGGCACAGTAAATATTGGGGTCATTCGAAAAGGAATTCACTTGCCCTATAAGATATGGGGTTTCTCCGTCCTTGGAGTATACTGTCATGGAATCAGCTCTAGTCTTTGCTCAGGATCATTACTCTCCAGGTTGTGTTTTTTTTTTTTTTTTTTTTTTTTTGGTGTGTGGAAAGCTTCTGCTCTGTCCAGTGTGATACCGTCAGAGCTCTGTGTTTAGCAGTCCCAGTATCTGTACATATCCTGAGGTGGGACTTATGGTGAAGTCAGTCTTTGTGAATCTGGAGGTTCTGTTACCTCAGTGCCATTTTAATCCATCTTCTGTGGTTGGTGATCTTGGTCTTTGCGCTGAACCTAGGAAGGCATCTAGGATAGCGTCTTTCTTTGTTCTTCCAGAAGCCCCTTTCCGTTACAATTGTCTCTGCCGGACCTTTGGGACTGGGGATCATGCTTATTGTGCAGGTCTTAGTTCAAACCCTAGACTAGGGCTTTTTTATTGGTCCCAAGATGTATACAGTCTGGTCGTGGTTCTAGTATCCAGTCATCTGTAAATCACGATCTTGGCTTTTGGACCTACCAAAGGGTGCCACGTCTTCTGGTTTTGTCTTGTCGTTAGCTGGTGAGGTAGGCTAAACTGCTCTAAGGTCAAGTTGTTCACATTTTCCTCATTGTCGAGATATCATGTTAGAGCTGGCCCTTGTTGTTGACCCTGCAGTAATAAGGCTGTCCCAGATGGAGATTGTTTCTTACAGCTGTTGTGAGGAGCTGTGCCGTTTCTATGTCTGGGATCCAGGGTTCAAGGCTGGTTGAATGGTATCTAATCACCTGAGGTCTAAGTTGATTCCACATGACATATTTTCAAGGTAGGAGATAACCCTGTATTGTAAACAACTATGAGTTCCTATCTCTAGTAGATAAGAGCTCTTTTTTTTTTTTTTTTACTATGTAAGATTTCCCCTTTATTTAGTGTGCCTTTGCAGGGGGAAGTGGTGCTCCATTATATGTCGGAGTATTTGGGGTGGACAGAGTGAGTAACAGAGATAGGTCACATACCCAAAGACGATTAAAAAAAAAAAAAAAAAAGGAAATAAAAGTGTATGTGCCCACAAATGTATATGTAAGGCAAACATTTAAATAAATAAGTTAATTAAAAAAATATAAAAAAATTAAAATGAGTTAGCGAAGTTTTTAAAGGACCAATGTGGTGCAAAAGACTACTTTGCATTTGGGAGAGAACAGGTAAAGAGTTGGTGTATTACAGGTCTTATGCCTATGTTGGAAGTACAGTTTTCCCATTGTCTTTTGGATTTTTCTTGTGGTGTGTGGGTTCCCAGGCATCTTCCAATCACACCCCCTGCCCCCCTTCAGATTGGTAAAAATTTGCAGCTGGGAGGTCTTGGAAGAGTTCTTGCATTGGGGATACTATTGGACCTAAGTCCGGTTTCAAGAAACAGTCCATGTTAGGGGGAGTTGGTAGGGAGGGTCTCGCAGCATGTGTCCACAGGGGAGTTGGCTGTCTTTTCTTGCAGGAGACTATGTGTGGGTTCGGTTGGGTGTCCCCTCGCCTGGGTGCTGGGTACTGGTTCATTGGGTAGGAGGTCGATCTTGATGCCTAAAAGATTAAGGACTGAGGGTGGAGAGTTTTAATATGGTGGGAGATCTGGATGGGATTGAGGGGTGAAGGGATAGTTGGATTTCCGGGGGGGAGAAAGGGGAAGATATATGGGAGGGGTATGAAGGAAGAGAAAAGAGAAAATACCGTAGAAAGGGAGAAGAGAAAGGGAAAAAAGTAAAGAGAAGAGTAGAAGAGAAAAAGAAAAGAGAAAAAAAAATAGAGAGAAGAAAGGAGAGAATAGCAAGGGAATGCTGGTTTGGTTGAATGTGTTCGATGACTAGAGCCTGTAGTTTAGGTCTGTACATCGCAGGTACTGCTTTGGTGGTCTGACTGGTCACGTGCTTCGATTCCTAAAAGAAGGTTTAACCTAGAGATAAAGTGAATGTTAAAGAGTTTTCTCGTGGCCATCTCATAGTGCAAGCAAGGTATGGTATCTCGTGTGGTATCCCGAGTTGCCATCTTAGTTTGTCCGCCCTTTGTATCTAAGGGCGCCTGTGGAAAGAAAAGCTGAGAGGTTATTTTTAAAATATAGTAAGGTAAAGGGATTAAAACGTAGTGTTATGGTATGTTGCCATTGCATTACGTGATTTCCCGTGGTGTTCTATACTTGTGTTCCTGTTTACGATCTCTAAGGGATTATTGTGGGCCTTTGTTGTAGGAGTCTGGTTACATACCTGTTCTCTCCATGTTGCTGTTTCTGTTGTTGCTGTTTTCTTTGTGGTATAATGTGCAGTCAAGAGTTTGCATTGTTCCTTTTTCATGTATTTTGGACACCGCTCCCACGTATATGTTGACTATTACAGTGATCGGAGTTTCTACCCTGTTAAACCCTGTTATATGATTGTTAGGTATTAGTTGTGTATAAAATATATGTTCTAGGTGTTTCAGAATAGTGCTACCATTCTGTGTTTATCTTTTGTCTTCTGGCTTACTTCGTTTAACATAACATGATCTAGGTCCATCCACGTTGCTGCAAAGTCTGTGATTGTATCATTTCTAACTGCCATGTAATATTCCATTGTGTATATGTACCACATCTTAATGATCCATTCATCCGTTGTTGGACACCTAGGTTGGTTCCAAGATTTGGCTATTATACTGAGTGCTGCGATAAATAGTGGGGTGCATATGTATTTTGGAATGAATGTCCTTCCATCTTGTGGGTATATGCCTAGGAGGGCAATTGCTGGGTCAAATGGCAGCTCAATTCTGAGTTCTTTGAGCACTCTCCAGACTTTCCTCCATAGGTGTTGGACTAGGGGACATTCCCACCAGCAGTGGATGAGAGTTCCTTTCATACCGCATCCCCGCCAACAAAGGTTGTTTCCATTATTTTTGATGTGGGCCATCCTCACTGGTGTAAGGTGGTATCTCATTGTTGTCTTGATTTGGATCTCCCTGATGATGAGTGAAGGTGAGCATGTTTTCATGTGTTTGTTGGCCATCCTTCTGTCTTCCTCAGAGAAGTGTCTATTCATTTCATCTCCCCATTTTTTTATAGCTTTGTTTGCTTTTGGGGGGCTCAGCTTTCTGAGTGCTTTGTATGTTCTAGATATCAGCCCTTTATCTGATATGTCGAGTGAAAAGATTTTTTCCCATTCTGTTAGCTGTCTTCTTGCGTTAAGCAGGGTTTCTTTTGCCATGCAGAAGCTTTTTAGTTTGATGTAGTCCCATTTGTTTATATTTGATGCTAACGTTCTTGCCATTAGTGCTCCATTCTCAAAGACCTTTTTGATATATAGGTCTTTGAGTGTTCTGCCTATTTTATTCTCAATAAACTTTATGGATTCGGGTCTGATTTCAAGGTCTTTGATCCACTTTGAGTTGATTTTTGTATAAGGAGTAAGGTATGGGTTGATTTTCACTTTCGTACATGTGGTTTTCCAGTTGTACCAACACCATTTGTTGAATAGGCTTTCTTTGTTCCATTTCAGATTCTTGCCTCTTTTATCAAATATTAGTTGGCTATATACCTGGGGGTTTATGTCTGGGAATTCTGTTCTGACCCACTGGTCTGATGTCCTGTCTCTGTTCCAGTACCATGCTGTTTTGATTACTATGGCTTTATAGTATAGTTTCAAGTTAGGTAAGGAGATGCCTCCCAGCTTCTTGTTTTTCAGTATTTGTTTGGCTATCCTGGGTCTTTTGTGGTTCCAGATGAATTTTGTGAATGCTTGTTCTAATTCTTTAAAGAATTGTGTCTGGATTTGGATAGGGATTGCATTAAATCTATATAGGAGTTTGGGTAGGATAGTCATTTTGATTATGTTAATTCTACCTATCCATGAGCATGGGATGTTCTTCCATTTCTTTAGATCATCTTCAATTTCTTTCTGGAGTGTTTTGAAGTTTCCCTGGTATAGGTCTTTCACTTCTCTTGTAAGGTTGATTCCTAGATACTTGATATTTTTTGATACTATCTTAAATGGAATTGTATTTTTAATCTCTCTCTCCTCAACTTCATTGTTTGTATATAGAAACGCTACTGTCTTTTGTGTATTGACTTTGTAACCAGCCACTTTGCTGTATTGGTTAATTGTTTCTAGGAGTTTTACTGTGGACTCTTTAGGTTTTTCGATGTATATCATCATATCGTCGGCAAAGAGAGATAGCTTGTGTTCCTCTTTCCCAATTTGAATTCCTTTGATTTCCTTCTCTTGTCGGATTGCTATTGCTAGGACTTCTAAGGTTATATTGAATAAGAGTGGAGAGAGTGGACAGCCTTGCCTAGTTCCTGATCTTAGTGGGAATGCTTCTAGTTTCTCACCATTGAGTATAATGTTGGCTGTAGGCTTTTCATAGATAGCTGTAACTATCTTGAGGAAGGTTCCTTCTAACCCTATTTTGCTGAGTGTCTTTAACATGAAAGGATGTTGGATTTTGTCAAATGCCTTCTCTGCATCGATTGATATGATCATGTGGTTTTTGTCTTTCATGTTGTTGATGTGGTGTATAATGTTGATTGATTTTCGTATGTTGAACCAACCTTGCATTCCTGGGATGAATCCCACTTGATCGTGATGTATGATCTTTTTGATGAAGTGCTGGATTCGGTTTGCTAATATTTTATTGAGTATCTTTGCATCTATGTTCATTAGTGAGATTGGTCTGTAGTTTTCTTTTTTGGTAGTGTCTTTGCCTTCTTTGGGAATGAGTGTGATATTAGCCTCATAAAAGGAGTTGGGGAGGATTCCTGTTTTTTCTATGGTTTGGAAGAGCCTATGGAAAAGTGGTAGTAACTCTTCTTGAAATGTTTGATAGAATTCACCTGTAAATCCATCTGGGCCTGGGCTTTTGTTCTTAGGGAGTTTTTTAATTACATCTTCAATTTCCTCTGAGGTGATTGGTCTGTTTAGGATTTCTAGATCTTCCTTTTCCAGTCTTGGAAGAGGGTGTTTTTCCAAGAATCTATCGATTTCTACTGGGTTCTCTAGCCTAGTTGAGTATAGTTGTTCATAATATGATCTCATGATATGTTGTATTTCTTGGGGTTCTGTTGTAATCTCTCCCCTTTCATTTGTGATCCTATTGATTTGGGTGTTTTCTCTCTTTTTTTTGGTGAGTTTTGCCAGTGGTTTGTCTATCTTGTTTATTTTTTCGAAAAACCAACTCCTGGTCTCATTGATTTTTTGTATTGTTTTCTTGGTTTCTATGTTGTTTATTTCTGCTCTGGTTTTTATTATTTCTTGCCTTCTGGATGTGGTTGGACTTCTCTGTTGCTGATGTTCCAATTCTTTGAGGTGATCTTTTAAACTGTTGGTTTTGTTATTTTCCTGATTCTTGACATAGGCCTGAATTGCTATGAGTTTCCCCCTAATTACTGCTTTTGCTGTGTCCCATAAATTTTGACATGTTGTCTCTTCATTGTCATTTGTCTCAAGGAATCTTTTTATTTCTTCCTTGAGTTGTTCTTTGATCCAGCTGTTGTTGAGCAGCATGTTGTTTAATCTCCAGGTATTAGTTTTTCTCCATTGCTTCTTCTTGACCTCAATTTTGAGCTCTGTGGCATAGTGATCTGAGAAGGTACTTCTAATGATCCTTACCTTTGTGGTCTTATATAGGTTGGCTTTGTATCCTAATATATGGTCTATTCTGGAGAAGGTTCCATGTGGGCTTGAGAAGAATGTGTATTCTGCTTTCTGGGGGTGGAGGGCTCTATATAAGTCTATTAGCCCTAAATCTTCTAATTTTTCATTCAGAGCTCTTATTTCTTTGCTATTTTTCTGTTTGGTGGATCTGTCCAGTGGTGATAGTGGAGTATTGAGGTCCCCTGCTATTATCACATTTCCCTTCATGTGTTTCTCCAGGTTTGCCAGTAGTTGCCTCACATATTTTGCTGGCTCTACATTAGGTGCATAGATATTGACCAGGGTTAGTGTTTCTTGATCTAATGTTCCCCTGATCAGTAAGTAGTGACCCTCTTTGTCTCTGATCACTTTCTTGAGGTTGAATGCAATTTGGTCTGATATAAGAATTGCTGTCCCTGCTCTTTTTTGTTTTCCATTGGCCTGAATAATCACTTTCCATCCTTTTATTCTAAGCCTGTGCTTATCCTGCATCTGTAGGTGTGTTTCTTGCAGACAGCAGAAGTCCGGTTTATTTTTCCTAATCCAGTTCTCTACTATGTGTCTTTTAATTGGAGAGTTTAGTCCGTTAACATTTAGGGAGATTATTGAGAGAGAGGATTGTTGTGTAGTTGTGTTGTGTAGGGTGGTTTTTGTTACAATCGGGGGTTTGGATTGTGTAATTCGTCTTTGAGTAAGTCGTTTAGGATCGGTTTTGTTTGCACAAATAGTTCAAATTCGTTCTTGTTTGAGAATGTTTTTAGTCTATCCTCCCATATGAATGTAAGTTTTGCTGGGTATTGGACCCTAGGTTGGAAATTTCTTTCATTCAGTCGTTTAAATATGTCATTCCATTGTCTTCTTGCTTGAATTATTTCAAATGGGAGATCTGGTTTGATTCTTATGTCCCTACCTTGGTACTTGAGGTTTCTTTTCTTCCTTATTGCTTTAAGGAGTTCTTCTTTCTCTTTGTTTTTTGCCAATTGGATTACCATGTGTCTTGGTGTTTGTTTATTGGGGTCTATCTTATTGGGAACTCTTTTTATTTCCTGTATTGGCATTGCAGTATCCTTCCAGAGGGTGGGGAAGTTCTCCGCTATTATCTCTCTGACTACTTGTTCTTCCCCTTTCCCTACTTCCTCCCCTTCTGGTATACCCACAATTCTTAGGTTGTTTCTTTTGTCCTTTTTCATTAGATACTGGACCTTTCCTTCCAGTGCTTTGCCTTTTATTTCTTTGTTGGTTTCTTGATCATTTTTTGTTTGCAGTTTTCCTTCGAGTTCTTCAATGTGTTTCTCCAATTCTGTGTTTCTGCTTGTAAGGCTTGTTACTTTGTCTGTTAATTCCTTCACTTCTTTTTGTATGGAATCTCTCATGTTCTTTAACATTTCTTCTTTAATTTGGCTGATTTGTTCATCCATAGATTTCTTATACTCGATAGCTAGGGTTTCTCTAATTCCTTTTATTAATTCTTGCATTTCCTTCCTCATGGCTGCTTTTAGGTCTTCATCGCGTGTATCTGTGTATTTTGGTGGACTTGGAAGCTTGCAAGAGTTCGTCACCATATCTCCAGATATTAGTGATTTCCTTGATTTAAGCATATTTCTTTGTATTTAATGGTGTGTTTTAGAGTGCTGTGCTTCTAATTTTCACCTGTTTTGATCCCCTGTGGTGTGGGAGTTGGTTCCCTCCCTGAGGGTGGTTCTAGAGGGACTTTTGGGTGAACTCGCTGAGGTTTTGATCCTCCTGTACTCTTTATGTGGCCTGGTTAGTTGTTTTCCTCTTTTGTTGGCAGCTAGTACTGGCCCTTTCCTGACCACAGTGGTGGGGGGCACTGTTTCTCCTCTCCTTTTTCTCCTCTCCTCTACTAGTTGGAAGTCAGTCTTCCTCTTTATTCCTGTCAGCAGGTGTAGTTCCGCTTCTGGCCACACTGGTTGCGGGCGCTGTTGAGCCTGACTCTCTGTTCCCTCCCTTATCTGGGGGTCAATGAAGCTCTGCTCCTCCGAGTTACCGCGGAAGAAATTCCCCCAGTCAAGCCCTCCCGGTAGCTGCTCTCAGCCCTAGGGGGGGTCTCAGGTCCACTCTGGGGCTCGGGGCTAGGTTGCTCTAGGTTACCTAAAGGTCCAGGGGGCAGGCCCAAGCTCACCTAGTCTATTCGTCCCACCTGTCCCAGCTGGGCAGGTGACTCCGGCCCACTAGGTACTAGGGAATGTCCTCCCCAGTCTACGCTCGGGTCAGGTGGGATGAACTCTGGGGCCTGGAAGTTGAGGCAACGGGTGGTGTGGTCTCTGTGCCAACAAGCTGGCCTCTGCAGTCTATGGGGGGGGGGGGGTCGCGCGCAGGGTGGCTGGCGGCTGCGGGTCGTCCACGTGTGAGCGCCCTAAAACAGTGCACTCACCATGGACGCCGGGGTTCCCTACTCCCCGTTGGTGCGACTGGCCTCTGCAGTCTATGAGGGGGGGGGGTCGCGCGCAGGGTGGCTGGCGGCTGCGGGTAGTCCACGTGTGAGCGCCCTAAAACAGTGCACTCACCATGGACGCCGGGGTTCCCTACTCCCCGTTGGCGCGGCTGGCCTCTGCAGTCTATGAGGGGGGGGTCGCGCGCAGGGTGGCTGGCGGCCGCGGGTCGTCCACGTGTGAGCGCCCTAAAACAGTGCACTCACCATGGACGCCGGGGTTCCCTACTCCCCCCATTTTTAATAAAATCTTAAAGGTTTTCTAAGAGTAGTATCAGGTCATCTAGTTCTTCTACCTAATTACTTACTTATTACTTATTTACTTATACTTACTTACTGGTTTTTTTTGTTCCCCATTTCACAATACAGACCAGGCAGAGGGCCTGTGTTGAGGTATATATGGGGTGCTTTAATGTATCTCCTCTTTCTATACAGCCAGTGTAAAGAACACAAACTGTGGTAAGAATTGGGAGGCCTTATCTTTATATATATATATATATATATATATATATATATATATATATAATAATTTCTGTTACTGCACTCAATGATCCCTGTGGTGAGCTTCATGTCAGGACCCTGGACCCTCCAGTCCTCCTCTATTTTGTCTCAAAACCCATTATGAGGGAGACCATTTTGTGTTTATCTCTCTCGCTCTGACTTATTTCACTCAGCATAATAGATTCCATATACATCCATGTATAGGAAAATTACATGGCTTCATCTCTTGTGATGTCTGCATAATATTCCATTGTGTATATGTACCATAGTTTCTTTAGCCATTCATCTATTGAGGGACATCTAGGCTGTTCCCAGAGTCTGGCTATTGTAAATAACGCTGCTAAGAATATAGGTGTGAGAAAGGGATTTTTGTATTGTATTTTTGTGTTCCTAGGATATATCCCTAGGAGTGGTATAGCTGGATCATATGGGAGTTCAACTTCCAGCTTTTGGAGGAATCTCCATATCTCTTTCCACAAAGGTTGGACCAGATGGCATTCCCAACAGCAGTGAATAAGAGTTCCTTTCTCTCCACATCCCACACTGCTTGTTCTCATTCTTCCTGATGTGTGCCAATCTCTGTGGCGTGAGATGGTACCTCATAGTTGTTTTGATTTATTGTAATCTTACTAAACAGAATAATAGTGAGCAGCCCAGTTTTGTGTCTGGAGAATCACTTACATTAGGGTAAAGCAGCATCGTTTAACAATAACAGTAGCTGTACTCTGTCTGCATGCTCTACAAGTAATGTGAGTTGCAGACCAATTGTCCTATTTTACATTATTCTTATCAGAATAATTCATTTCATCTTAGAAATGTTTTAGAATCTTTAGGAGAATAGCACCATAAAATTCCACTTAAAGAATGTGAACACCTTCAATGAATTTAAGAATATTTTGGATAGATGTAGATGATTATGTAAATAATATAGAACCATTTATTGTTGAATGGGCTTATAAATTTCTGTTAATTTTCCCCTAACCAGGATCCTATCATGATTAAACAATATACTGAAAAATATATGTATAGGTATCTGAATTTTATTGATTGATGCATTATTAGATAAATTATTGAAATATTTGCTTTAACTTATTTTCTATAACATGTTGATTATAGGCTTGGAACAGCAATAAATTTGTTACTTATATGCCCTTAGATTCTCATGATGCAGTTTTAAGATTTAACTCTGCTCCTACACGTGGTTATGAGAAAGATGTTGGAAATAAAACTACCTTGCGCATCATTAATTCCCAGGTAAGAGAGATGGTTGTAAAATTCACAAATATATATCTTATACATTAATATTTTATGATTTTTTTCCTTTTATTTATTGCCATGTGCATGTATTGAGAGGAGATTGGAATCCCATCTGGGAGGGCTTGGAGGTACTTTTAACTCTGTGCTTGAGAGTGGTATTTGGGATACCAGGCTGTACTAGGGATCAAACCACGGTCAGCCACACATGCAAGATTCATGCATTAACTTTAGTACTATCTCTCAGTAATCTTATTTTTGGGAGTTTAATTTTTTTCTGTCTTTGGACCACATCTGGTGGTGCTCAGGTGTTACTCTTGTCTTTGCACTCCTGGTGGGGTTAGTGGGAGCATATGGGGACCCTGGGGACTGAACCCACATAGACTGCATGCAAGCCAAATAACCTATTCACTCTACTATCACTCTTCTAATCCTATTTTATGGTTCTTGCAATTATAAATAATGAGGAAAAGACAATGAAATGAGAATTAATGCATTATGTGAATAGAAAAAAATGGATAAATATAGTCAAAAGTAAAACCAGAGTATATAAAATAAATAACTATTTGCAATGTGTATAGTCATTCTGTCTACATGTTGTTGCCTTTTATATATTGAAAAAGACAGTCAAACTCAGACATCTTGGTTTTGAGAAAGACAGTGGGAAAAGAAAAAAAAGTTATGAATGTGAGGGATAGTAGTGAAGCTTGAAAACTTCAATCTGTTTGAAATTTTAAAAATAAAAATAGATTGTTTAATTAAACACTAAATATTAGGTCAGGGAGATAGTTCAAAGGACTGAAGCATATGCTTTGTGTACAGGAAGCCTGAGTTTTATCTCTGGTGCTGCATATTCCCCTGAGCTCCACAGGAAGTGATCCTTGGCTACCAAGCTAGTAGTACTTACTGAGCAGCTGACAACCAATGAATGTGTCTCAAAGACAAAAACAAATGAAAGGAATAAAAAAGACAAAATATTTATATTACTTTTTTCTTATTAAGAATATTTCTCAAAATTATAACAAATTGCTCTCAAAATTAGCTCAAACTCCTAACATTTCAAAACATATAGAAACTGGAGGTGCTGAGTCATTTATGATAAGTTGTTTGCAGAATGAAAGATTGGCACAATGCATAGTTCCCTGAACCAGGCAGCCTGCAGCAAGGTAAGAAATAATTATCATTAACTGGATGGTACCTCAGGGAGTGATTAATAATTGGAATGCATTAACTACTCAGTTGGATTCACGATATCGTGTGTGCATCTTGTCACAACCTGCTTGTCCTGCCCAACAGCAATTTCATTTTTTTAAGATGAATTTTTATTTTATTGTTGAGGATTTGAAGGGCTCCTTGGGTTTGTAAACCAAAGGGCACAAGTGACAGGATAGTAACAAATTTATCTGTAGCAAAACATTTTAGCAAGAGCAAAGCAAAAAGACTATTAGAAAAATACACTGGCTAGATTTGACACAGTGAAGACTATTTCAGAATAAAGTTTAAATTGAGCTTGAATGACATCTCTGGACTCAGAAATAAACAAATTAGACTAAGGTAACTTTTTCTAGAAGCATTATGTTACAGTTCCCAAATTGCTAAATGACCTTCAGCCAGTCTTTTTTAGTTTGCTTAACCAGAGTCTTTGTATATAGGTTTGGTTTTTGTTTGTTTGTTTGTGTTGAGTTTTTTTTTTTTTTTTTTTGGTTTTTGGGCCATACCTGGTGAGGCTCAGGGTTACTTCTGGCTATGTACCCAGAAATTGCTCCTGGCTTGGTGGAACATAATGGACGCAGGGGATAGAACTAAGGTCTGTCCTGGGCCAGCCATGTGCAAGCTAAATGCTGGCCCTACTGCTGTGCTATTGCTCGGGCCCCTCTATATAGGTTTTGGAGAAAATAAGAAACAGGTTAGTTTTCCTGTCTGGTTAGCTTCTGTCTCCTATCATACTGCTATTTTTCCATCTTCTTAGCTCAAAGACTCTTCCATGTTGTAAACTAATAGCATAGTTACCTTCTTTGAGTCTTTCAAGACTCAATGCCAGACTCATAAGGATGTCAATAAGGTCAAACTCTAAGGCAATGATGGGTCTTAGTTCAGATGACAAATTTAGAGAATTTACAGAAAAGATAATTTATCATTAGGAACCTCCCAAATGATAGCATTTGGAGGTTACTTAATTTTTTGTTTAAAAGTATCCAAGGGGCTCACTTTTTACACAGTGAGCAGATTAGAACTCTTAAGTAAAGCAGCCCATTTCCTGGTTAATTCAGTAGCCCACGTGGGTGTCTATCATGGGTCTCTTTAGGTGCCTTTAGGTAGCAGTGTATGAACATGAGAGTTGTAGGTTGGCCACAGGATTTTTCCTGGTGAACTGATGATATGACAACTTGAGAGTCAGGATGAACAGTAACACGACCCCAGCATAATCAAATATTAAGAGTGAAGTGAACACTTTATTTGTAGTGTCCACAGTCATGGCTCTTCATCTCTCAGTTAAAAATAGCAGCAAAGTAACAAGCATGGAGAAGAAGAAAGATCTTTCTTTGGGAAGTATATTGGCCTCTAGAAGAGGAGTGTTTAGAGGCTTTGAGTACCTGGGGTGTGAAGCATGATAATCATGAGCTTATTAGGCAACTTAACATTTTCTTTAAGATTTTTTAAATTATTTTTATTTTTTTAATTTTTGTTTGTTTGGTATTAGAACAGTTTTATTAAATGGTTAAAGGTTTTTGGAATGATCACAATGAAAAATATTGTTAGACCAAATTGGCAAAGAAGCTTACTCCATTGTGACATACTTAAAATACCCGGAATTAACTGGAACATATTAGTATTTTCAACTAATTTTAGAGTGCCATATTATCACTTACATACATGCTAAGAAGGTTGAGCTTTTTTTTTCAGTGCTTTCATCAAGATCCAATATACTGAGTTTGCCTGATTTTTATATTTATCTATATCCCCATTTTGTTGCTTGTTTTTGGGCCATCCCCAGCGGTGCTCAGGGGTTAGTCCTGGCTTTGATCTCAAAAATCACTTCAGACTCAAGGGCCCATAAAGAATGCTCAGGATTAAACCCGCGTCAGCCACATGCAAGGCAAACACCCTACCCACTGTGCTACTGCTCCATTCCTTAGATACCCATTTTTTTTAACCTAGGCAGTTCCTTAAGACCATTGATTGAATATTGAGAATTTGTGTCTTTTTAATTTCAAAGACTTCCTTTCTTTAACTAAGAATAACACCACAGAGATTGGCGCACATCACAAAGAATGAGAACAATCAGTGCTGGCGGGGATGTGGAGAGAAAGGAACTCTTATCCACTGCTGGTGGGAATGCCGTCTAGTACAGCCTCTATGGAAAGCGATATGGAGGTTTCTTCAAAAACTGGAAATTGAGCTCCCATTCGACCCAGCTATTCCACTCCTAGGGATATACCCTAGGAGCACAAGAATACAATACAAAAACCCCTTCCTCACACCTATATTTATTGCAGCACTATTCACAATAGCCAGGCTCTGGAAACAACCAAGATGCCCTTCAACAGACGAATGGCTAAAGAAATTGTGGTACATATACACAATGGAATATTATGCAGCCGTCAGGAGAGATGAAGTCATGAAATTTTCCTATACATGGATGTACATGGAATCTATCATGCTCAGTGAAATAAGTCAGAGGGAGAGAGAGAGACGCAGAATAGTCTCACTCATCTATGGGTCTTAAGAAAAATAAAAGTCATTTTTGTAACAATCCTCAGAGACAATTAGAGGAGAGCTGGAACACCAGCTCACTCCATGAAGCTCACCACAAGAGTGGTGAGCACAGTTATAGAAATAACTACACTGAGAACTACCATAATCAAGTGAATGAATGAGGGAACTGGAAAGCCTGTCTGGAGTACAGGTGGGGGTGGGGTGGGATGGAGGGAGATTTGGGACTTTGGTGGCGGGAATGTTGCACTGGTGAAGAGGGGTGATCTTTATAGGACTGAAACCTTATCACAATCATTTATGTAATCAAGATATCCAAATAAAGAGAAAAAAAAGAATAAACAGATGCCACAATATATAAGATGACATGATATATAACAAATAATGGACATAAATGATCACACACATGTGCACAATTATAGTTGATTGACTTATTCTAGCTGTTTACTTGACCCATCAGAAGTGGCATGAATGACAACTAAACCTAGAGTCTGGAGTAGACAATCTCTAGGGCAAACAACTCTAGGTAAAGAGACTAACACAGAATTTCTGTTATAAGAGTAGCCAAACATTGAACCCCAATTTTGACTGTACTGGGGATGGGTTGAGAAAGAGCTTTTTTTTACATTTAACCAAACTGAAGGTTGAGAAATAGCAGTGCAAAGAAAGGGAATTTTACAGCTCTGTGGCACAATCCATTTCATTTAACAAACTAAAAGAGAATAAGACTCAAGTTTTTGTAAATCTGTGTTTATCTCTAAGACCTGGTCTCATGCACATGTCAATGATGTTATCTGTGAAAGTTTTTAGTTTATTGTTTTTTGATCATTTTATTCTCAGATAAATATTTTCTGATGTTTTTAGGACAATGCCCAAGTTTACTCTGAGAATGGCAATGTTCCTACTTCAAGAGAGAATACTTTTATATTATTAGATATAGGAAGCTTGAACTACCTTGATTAAACAGGGGTAAACAATAGCCTAATAATGGATAGGAGCAGGAAGTTTAGATATTATCTTTTTTGGGTGAAAAATCTGTTGTATATTTTCACTTATTGATAAATTTCTGAAACCCTACGTCATTATCATTTTACTAGTTTGGGGCAGGCAAGGTCCATTTGAAGCATGGGAATACTGGCAAGGTGCCTATTGGATGATCAGGATTCCTGATCAGAAGGCTTTGCTTGCCTTACTCTCCTTTGAAAAGTGGTTGGGTGGAATTTAAGGATATACCTTAAAGTTGAATGAGTCAATGGGGATGAATTAGACAGTTTAGGCATCTTCAAAGCAGAAATCCAAGTGCTTAGTCTCCATCACATAACTAACTTGTGTAGGAATTTTGAGTTCTGAGTTTCCCAGCTCTGTAGACTGATTCATTTATGACAGATAAAAAGTAATGGTGATTTTCTAAGCAATGTAGTAGAAGTCTGAAGACATCATTTGCCAATTCAGAACCCACACACCACATCAAGGTAGCAGTAGGGATGGCATATGGAAGAGAAAAAGGGAAAGAGATCTATGTCACCAGTTAGTGACAAATTGGACAAACAAACTGGCAGACTTAGAGAATTACTGAGCAGTAGCTCCAATCCAAAACCACTTCAATTTTCAGCCAGTTAAATACTATCTCACCCATTCAGGGAAAATGGTGATAAAAGAGACTAAACTGTTGGTTCTGAGAACTGGGAACATGAGTTTATTGAGGAAAGGGAAAGGTCAGAGAGTGGGTAAGACAATTACCTCTAGTCCTACCTCTTGACCAGGGGATAAATCTGAAGATGACCAGACTTACCTTCTGCTGGAGAGCAGACCCATTCCAAAGGCCTTGCCAGCAAAATGAAATGCCTCTCTTTCAGGGATGAAGCACCATCAGTACATTCTTATTGAGAGTCACAAGTTACCCAAGGTTTTGAACCAAGTTTTTGAACAAGTTACCCAAGTTTTTGAATACCAGAGAGTTGTCCTAGTCAGACTTCTTTATTCATGCAGAATCCCTGAAATTTCTTTCATTTGGAGATAAAAAGAGAGATCTTGGTGCCACATTGGGAGGCAAAATGAAGAGATACCTTAAATCCAGACCTAGATTGTCTAAAGTAGAATTATTTAAGGAATTTCCCAATACAAGATATTTTGGAAACAGCAAAGCAGTGGTCTTTCTTCAGAAAACAAAGACTTCAGACCACTGACAGTTATGTAAGAGGGAATCCTGTGCCAGGAATTCTGCAGCAGTCTATTAATCTGACTAGAAAAACTAGGGTTACTTTTTGTCTTTTTCCAAACACTCAGGCTGCCACTTGTGTAAATGGGGGGCCCTACCGGAAGATCTGAGCTGAGCCATGTGTGTAAATAGGAAACTGACTACTTGAGTTAAGTGTACCACTAACCTGTGGGAGATTGAACTATTAAGAAAAACATGGAATAATGGAAAGAGTAAAAGTTCATTTCCCAGGAGTATAAAAATAAGACTTTTGTAAGATTATCTGAGAAGAGGAGTGTGGAAGGGATGTCAGAGAGTAATGGAATTTAGAATAGATATTAATCACTATACTTCCTTAATTATTAAATGTCATTGATTATAAAATGTATCATTCATTTAATAATAGCTTTTCAGAGAGGAGATTAAGCCCATCAAATTAAAATTTGTGTCACTTGTACAATACATTTTGACTTGGAAAGAATTTAAATGTATATGGAAAAATCATCTTATAAACTAAAAGATTTCATTTTAAAATAGAAGAAAATCTGTACATTATTTGTTTCCATAAGTGTAGTTTTAAAAATATTATTGGTAGGTAAGTTTGAAGAATTTACCCAGGACCAGATAGTAGAGTCTACAGAGAGTAGACAGTCATATGACGCTGGCTAAAGTCTACTGGCTTTTCCTTGTCCCATTTGTCTTGTACCTGGCATTATAGACACAGTTTAATAATTGATTCACTCACACCAGCTACGTTATTTCCAAATTACCTGTCAAGGCAATTCTAGAAGACGTTTGGGAAAAGGGTCATGGATTAGTTTGAGAGTTTCATTTTTCATAAACTAATTTAATGATTCTAGAGTATAATGCTTTGACAATAAAAATTGGTGTCTTTTTAGCCCACCCTTTCTAGTTGATTGTTTTTTTTTAACCTCTCTGTGTTTTAGAATGCAGTACTGACCCACCCCAGAGGAAATATCGAGTTTGTGGAGCATTACTATTGAACATTACTGTTCTAATACTGGAACATTTCTTCTTGCTCTACCTATTTTATAAAATTTCACTGCTTTTTAAAGTATAATTTTAAAGAATCTAATGTATGCTTTTAAATGATTGTTTTGCATTTTCAGATTCTGACCAACCCTAACCATCACTTCATTGATAATTCGTTATATAAAGATGTCATTTTGGTGGCCTGGGATCCTGCTCCTTATTCTGCAAATCTTAATCTTGTAAGAGTTTTTCTTTGTACCCTTTACCTATAATTTAAACAACGATTTTGGGTGATTAACAATGGGAACAAGTTAAAATCGCTTCAGGAGAAGTAGAATGCTTCAGTAGCTACCTTCGTTTATGAAATACATGTTGTAACTCCATTTTGATATGCAATTATGGCAGCTTTCTTGGAAAGAGTTGATCATCGAATGTTAAAGTATTTTTTAAATTGGTGATTTTTAAAATAAGAAACAGATAATATGCAATAAGTGTTTAGAAATATTTTAGTAGGGGCCGGAGAGATACCATGGAGGTAAGGTGCTTGCCTTTCATGCAGGAGGACATTGGTTCGAATCCCGATGCCCCATATGGTCCCCCGTGCCTGCCAGGAGCAATTTCTGAGCCTGGAGCCAGGAATAACCCCTGAGCACTGCCAGGTGTGACCCAAAAAAACACACACAAAAATATTTTATTTATACTATACTAGCGGTTTGGCTTATTAAACAAAAATTTTTATTGTGATATAGTTACATGATCCCAAATTGTTACAAGAACATTTGAAATAAGTTATTGGAAATGCTTAGTAAGAAAGTCTTAATTATATGAATCAATAGCTTCTATTTCAATGGAGTCATGTTTTTCTTGAGTTTGACAGTCTGTGACTTCTCTTCTAACCTTTTTAATCTTTGGTAATATAACATTAACAAGATTAATTACTAGTCATCAATTACAAACACGTTATATTCGTGACATTATGGTAAACTGTAGACTTCTTAAACAAGTAGCTACCTTTGATAAATGGTAAGTCAGTGTGTTTGCTTAAGAAGACTGGGAAAGATGGGTAATAATTCAGTCTTGTGAAAGATCATGCCAGTTGTCCTAGTGAGTGTCTTATAACTTATTCTGTCTTGACCTGCAAGGATAAAATTTAAAATGAACACAGGAAAATATATATATGTGGCCTGCCTAGAGAAGGCACCTTTTGAATACAGCTGCTTATTGATTGGCCCCTCTGCAAAGAGTGTTCTGCCACTATCAATGTCACTGTTCCTCTTGAGACTGAGACTTGATTTTTAGTCTAGCATGATTGTTTATTGGTTCTTAATCAGGAATACAAATACAAATGATGTGGATAATATTTTTCAAGATACATGTTGAAGCCTAGTTTCCAAAATGTATTTGATTTTGGAACACACCCAGTTGCAAACAGGTTACTCCTGGCTCTACTCAGAAATAACTCCTGGCAGGCTTGTGGACCATCTGGAATGCTGGGGATTGAACCTGGCTAGAAACATGCAAGGCAAATACCCTACCTGCTGTGCTATCTCTCTGGCCCCAAGTTTCCAGAAATGTACATCAATATTTTTAGTTGTTTGTGTTTTGTTGTTGTTTTGGGACCACACCTATAGGTGCTCAGGGTTTACTTCTACTCTGTGCTCAGGGGTCATTTTTGGCAGTGTTCAGGGGAAAATATGTAGTTCCAGGGCTCAAATCAGGGTTGGCCTTTTGCAAGTCTTACAAACTGAACCATCTCTTCTGCCCCATTATGTATTTTTGAGAAAATTCTCCATTTATACTCTGTATTGGTAATGTAGTATCAAATGAGTATTTTCAAACTTTTCTGCTTTTTCCCATTCTGATATTCTATGGTTTTAAGCCTTGACATTTTATGGTGCTACTTGTGGACAGACAATAGCTTCTAGCTATTAAACATTGATTCTTCTGTGTTGGAACATCTGACTGAACCTGGGACACAGAAATGTCCAATAGCTTTGGGCAGTGGAAGGGATAAAATCCAAATGGCAGGACTGTTTTCTTTCTTTAGATAATGCCACATGAGGATCAGGAGGAGAAAGGATAAAGGGTCTAGTCCTTTATTCCTCCTGCTGCCTTTCCACTTACTCATGGCTTGTAGGCATTGTTGAACAAAAATGATCCTCAGAACTTTTAAAGCCCCAGAACCCATTTTACCAAGGAATATTTTTCATATATTTTATGAAAAAATTCTTTAATTGAATTATCATGAGATACACAATTACAAAGATGTGTATAATTGAGTTTCATTCATACAATATGCAATACCATTCACCAGTGCATATTACTTGCCACCAATGTCCTCAGTTTTCCTGCCATCCTCCCCTTTCCCTCTCCACTGCTTGCCTCTGTGGCAGACATATTTCTTCTTTCATGCATGATTTTTCTCTCTGAGTTTTTTTAGACACTGTGGTTTGCAATATTTTTACTGAAGGGTATCACACATATCACTTTATCTCCTTTCAGCAACAAGTTCTTTTCCAGAGTGATGATTTCCAACTATTATTGTCATAGTGTTCCCTTCTCTACCCTATTTGCACTTCCTTCTATTTGTGGTAAGCTTCAAAGCATAGACTGGTCCTACAGAAAATCTTTATATTTAATACTACAAATGAGTGTGATCATTCTATGTCCATTCCTCCTCCTTCTAACTCATTTCACTCAGCATAATACTCTCCATAACCATATCTGTGTAAACAAATTTCATGATTATGTTTTTCTACCAGCTGCATAGTATTCCAAAGAATTTTATTTTTTTAATATATTTTTACTATTTATTTATGTTCTTTTAAAGAAGTACAGATGCTAATTGCTTTAAATGTTAATGGTATCTCTTGAGCACCCCATATACTTCCTTAATATTTAGGCCCATTAAGTGGCACATAGTATACTTCTGCTCACAATTCTTTTTCCTCTTCGTTTCTCAAACCGAGGATGAGAGCCAAGGACTCCGCCCAGTTCCGGTGTATTTGATTTTTACCCCATTTTATTACTTTTCTATTCTTCAAACAAAACCACGTAACTTGAACTATCTAGTCCCGCCTCCCAATTAGAGGGGGACATAATAGATATACCATGACCAAACAGTTGTAAGATCACTAAGCTAGGTACAGAGAGGACCACTCATTCTAGCAGCCCGGGGGGTGAGGCTGGAGGATATGGGAGGCAGGACGGGAACAGAGGTGGAGGGAGGACAACTCAGTGATGGGAATTCCCCTGATTCAATGTTAATGTATACCTAAAATATTACTGTGAATGATATGTAAGCCATTATGATTAAAATAAAAATTATATTAAAAATTAAAATTAAAAAATTTCAAATTTACTCATTTTTCATACAATATATGTGCAGTAATTTACATGTACAATATGTTTATTCAATGAGTGTTACAAAGTTTGTATAGCTTGTATCTACTATCACAACCAAAAGTAGAATTATTTTTATAATCATTTTAATTAAAGCGTTTCTTGTAGGGGCCAGGGTAATAGCACAATATGTAGGACACTTGCCTTGCATGAGGATAACCCAATTTATGTCAAGTGCAATACATATGGTCCCCTGAGTGCTACCAGGAGTGATCCCTGTATGTAGAGCCAGGAGTAAATCCTGAATACTACAAATTGTGGCCTCCAAAAACTATTAATAATAACTTGCATCTTTTAATGTAGTTTCCTGTGCTCCACTCAAGTCAATCTACCCTTTCCAGACCTAGGCTATCACTGACAAATATGCTGTCACTATTTTTTAAATTCTTTGAAATACACTAGTTTTCTCCAGGGATCAGCACACCAGAGTCATGGACCAAATCTGGCTTTGTTTCTCTAAGCGAAGTTTTATTGGAAATCATCTACATCTATTCCTTTTTATGTGGCTGCTTTTGCACAGATTTGAGTAGTTGCAGCAGAGACAGCATTATTACAAATTCCTAAAGTGATTTCTTTTCCCTCTCACCTACTCATTCAATGCATTTCAAATGTAACATCCTTAAAACCAACAAAAGATACTGGCAGTGATGCCAGAGATAGAATCAGATTCCATAGATTAAGCTCTTCCCTGATTTTTTTTTCCATTGTGTGATCATATGAAATTGATTGTGTTAATTTTTCTCTCCTCTTTCAGTGGTACAAAAAACCAGATTATAACCTCTTCACTCCATATGTTCAGCATCGTCAGAGAAACCCAAATCAGCCATTTTACATTCTTCATCCTAAATTTATATGGCAGCTTTGGGACATAATTCAGGAGAACACTAAGGAGAAGATTCAGCCCAATCCACCATCTTCTGGTTTCATTGGTAGGTATGTTTTGAAAATGATGATTTCTAGCATGCAGGAAAGTATAAACTAATATTTAATAAAATATGCAGCCATGTTATATAATAAGAGCAAGTTAAAGGTATATTTAGAGGGAAAAATAGATGAATTAAAAAAGAAAGAAATCTATGTTCTACACTCTACTACTGCATAAATATAAACCTTTCCAAGTTTGAGATGTAAAACAAGAGCTATTTTATTTTCCCCTATAATTTTGTAAGTCACAATACCCCTGAATGGGTAATTCCTCTATTTTACATGTATCATGTAGGAGTGGGGTATCAATGGCATTAGACATTAAATTAAATTATACATTATTAGATGTCAAATTACTTCATTGCCATAGTCCCTGGTTATGGATGGCAACACCTTTCACCTTGTATCTGCATATGGACTTTGACTGATGACCTCAGGGTAATAGGATTTCTTAAATGCAAGGGCATTTGGAAAGTGTTCACAAAGGACAAGATATAAACTGCCTATTTTCCTTTTTTTTTCTTTTTTTTGGGAGCACAGCCAACCATATTCAGGGATTACTCCTGGATCTGTTCTCAGGAATCACTCTGAGGCACAGGACACCATATGGAGTGACAGGGATTGGAACTGGGTTGGCTATGTGCAATATAAGCACCCTACCTGCTGTACTATTGTCCTTCAAAATTGTCAGTTTTATAAGACTGACTTCCCTCAGTATGACCAATGAGGATGAAATCTGTGGGTCAGAGTGGTCATAGATAAGTAACATTTCAGCCACCTTTGACCCACTTGCAGCTCATTCAGGAAAACAGTTGACATGAGAGCAAGCTGAATTTCAAACATGGCATATGTTATGTGTTGCATGATTTCTGGTAGGTCCAGATGAAATGGGACTAACTCATATTTTAAGTTTTTATTTCAAACATTGTGATTTAAAATGTTATTCATGGGGCTACAGAGATAGCATGGAGGTAGGGCATTTGCCTTGCATGTAGAAGGACTGTGGTTCGAATCCCAGCATCCCATATGGTCCCCTGAGCCTGCCAGGAGTGATTTCTGAGTGTAGAGCCATGAGTAATCTCTGAGCTCTGCTAGGTATGACCCAAAAACCAAAATAAAATAAAATAAAATGCTATTCACAGTTGTGTTTTAGACAGTGTCTTAGCAACAATTCCACCTTGTGCAAGGCAAATGCCCTACCACTGTGCTACCACTCAGATCCTATTTACTTATTTTAAATACTTATTGAGGTAACTATGATCTACAGCACTGTTAATAATAGATCTAATAATACATTGCCACACCTATCACCAGAATACCATTATTCCTCCAAGTTCCTGAGCGGCTCCCCACCTCAATTCTGTGGAACAACTCCAGTTTTTTGTTTGGCTTTTTGTTGCTCTTACTGCATAATCCCACAAATAAGAAAAAAAACATTCAATATCTTTCCTTTCCTCTTATTTACTTCAATCTTTTTCATCATGCCTTTGATGCTTTTTCCAGTTTATTTGTTTTTTGTCTTGTTTTGTTTTTGGTAATTAAACCACACCTAGTAATTCTCAGGGGTTACTCTTGGCTATGTGCTCAGAAATTCCTCCTGGCTGGGGGGCCATATAGGATGCCTCAGGATCGAACTGCTGTCCACCCTAGGTCAGCCATGTGCAAGACAAATGCCCTACTGCTGCGCCACCGCTCTGGCCCTACTTTTTCCAGGTTTTTTTTGGCTTTTTTGTTTTGTTTGTGGGTCACACCCAGCATCACTCAGGGATTACTTCTGGCTCTGTGCTTAGAAGTCCCTCCTGGCAGGCTTAGGGGATCATATGGATGCCAGGATTTGAACCACCCTTCGTCCTGGATCAGCTGCGTGCAAGGCAAACATCCTGCCAATATGCTATCTCTCCATCCCCCCCGTTTATTTCTTGAAATCCATTTTTTATCATCAGTGTAAATTGTACAATTCTGTTGGTTTATGAAATTGAACCTCCTTATCAACAAAGGGTAAACAGGAAAGAAAATTGCTTAGAATATTTAATTGAATGTTGCTGACATTTAATAGTGTTTTTCATATTGTTGCCTTCATATAAATTCATCT
Source organism: Suncus etruscus (assembly GCF_024139225.1). Classification (NCBI taxonomy): domain Eukaryota; kingdom Metazoa; phylum Chordata; class Mammalia; order Eulipotyphla; family Soricidae; genus Suncus; species Suncus etruscus. The sequence goes on along the minus strand of NC_064859.1, from coordinate 59,943,756 downwards.
GGATAATATTGGATTAGAGCAAAGTTTTAGTTCACTGTACGTGCTGTCAGATATGCTCATTATTGACATATAGCTTACTTGTATGTAGATAAATATAACTTTTCATTTGTTTTAGTGAAGTGAAATTATGTCCTGAAAAGTCAGCTTCTTTTTATATTTTTCATGCAGAATTTAGAATTTTTCGAGGCATATATTTGCTTTTAAGTCTCATTTATATAATGAAGGAGGGATGCAGTTTAGTGTCAATACTGAAGTATGGGTTGGTCTCTGCCACCTATTAACTAATCTTAGGCAAGTTTTTTTTGTAAAACTCAACATGCTTATTTGAGAAATTAAAGTAATGATAATAAAGATTATTAAATGTGAGTCACTGGGCCATTTCTTTATTATTATATGCTAGCACTATTCAGTCCAGTAGAGTAACTATTAACCACTTGTGACCATTTACATTTAAATTATTTAGGTTAGTATGAAGAAAACTTCAGTTCCTTGATCAAGTTCTTGGTAGCCTGTGGTGTCCACTGAGTTGGTTAGTGTATGCAGAGGACATCTTCACCAAGGTTGTATAGGACAGATATAAATGAATGAATAAAAAGAGCAAAGAATGGAAAAGAAAACATTAATTAAGTTCCTGCTTGGCAGGCTATGCTCTTTGCTGGGGAGTACAGATATGCCAGAAGACAAAAAACCACCATCATTAAATTCAGTTTGTGCCCTTGTTTCTTACCATATTTTAGCATGAAACCCTCCCTAAAGATGGGAGTCAGATATTACCTAGGTTAACACTATCCAGTGGTAGACCAGGCACCCTCTTATTACCCTTTTAATGATGTTGCAGTTTTGAACCTTTTAAGTGTTCTTGCTCAGAAATGCATTTAGCTGGTACTCTTAAATATAGGTTAAGTGATGTCACCCACACCTCAATCTATTTTGGCACAAGAATTTTTAAAAATCAATGATCATTTTTTGTTGTCAAACTGTCCTGTGAATAGCCCTTTATGCTGTAAGGTCAAGTTGAAAGTTATTGACATGACTTCGCAGTACCTCGTTATTTCCAACACATTCACCTCTAATGTCAGTCATTGAACAAAAGAACCCCAGGTGTAGCTGCTAAGTGAGATTCACCGTTTTAATATTTCAGAGCTCAGAGCCCAGTTATGGCTCAGGCAGGTCAGCAGGACCAGTCTGTCTCTCAGCAGAGAGAAGCATCATTGTGTTTCCCTGACCTTCAGGTTTTCTCATTAGAACAATGCCTGAAGTGTGGCATCTTTTTTTCTTCATTTTTATGCTCACCCTTGTATGGGGAAGAGCTTTGCCTCTTCTTTCTCTTGTTTCTAATTCTGTTATGTCTTCTTTGGATCTGCATCTGTTTATGTAAAACAGAGAGGCTCTAAAAACTATTTTGACATTGAACATTATTTATTTTTCTGTAAATGTAGTCCACGGCAGTTAGAAACCCAGAGGACTTCTTCAGTGTTACTGCTGCTGGTCAAATGCCCATTCTTGAATCTGAATTACAGTTTAGGCAAAAAGGCAGTAGAAATAGAAGGGAAAGTTATCACAAAATGGAGAACATTTGAACAGTCCTTTTAGACCAAACCCAGATGTGAGTAGCAGGGGAGGAGATGGAATCAGAGACAAGTATTTGCCACCTAGAACTCAGCGAAGTGATAGAGTCATGTCTCTGGAGTGTGTGTTCACACAGAGAAAATATAATTGTGACTCTTAGATGCAATAAAGGACATAGTACTCCTTCTAGCCTAGCTCTTCAATTCACAAAATAGAATTATTTAGATGAGTGTGAATGAATGTTCTAGTTCAGTGCTTCTTAAAGGTCAACAACATACATAAGAATTGCCGGGAGAGCTTACATATTTCTCATCTAATTCTGAGAAGCAAATTTCCCTCAAACTTAGGTATTGAAAAAAAAAAGCACTTATCATATCACAGTTTCTTTGGACTAGAAAACTGGAACATATCATTTGGATGATTAGCTTGATGTCTTTTGATGATTCATTTGAACTGTCCAGACTCAGGCTAGTCTGCTTCCAAGATGGCTCACTTATTTGACCACTTGTCCTGACACTTAAGTTCTCTTAGGCTTAGGGACTCTCCATGGGCTGCTCGAATATTCTCACAACTTGGCAAAGTAAGGGACCCAAGAGAGAGACAAAAGCAAGGAAAATGTTATAATCTTTTGGACATGTTCTGTATGTTACATGTCAGCTGCATTGCAAGGATGTAATGCCAAACCAGATACATGATACAGTGCTACATACACGTTGGCAACCAGTTTCTAAAGGTTTTCCCTCTAGAATTTACTAGTACAGATTGCAAAGGATGTCTATTACTAACATGTCCTCAACTAATTCTGCTGCTTATGGCCTGCAATTAGAGAACAACTCTTTTGTTTGCTTTTAAAATTCTTATTATTTCTTCTGGACATATGGTACTATAGATTTGAGGGGTATATATTTAGGCTTTATATGTATGTCATCAGAAGTTCAAAGTCCCACTAGAGTTCAATATATACACCAACAAAAAGATATTCCTACCCATATTTCTCACCTCTTTTCCCCCTTAGATATGGTAGCTACCATATTACCAACGTTTTATTGTATCTTGCCAGTTTTTTTTTTACCAATTACTACAATTACTACAATGCATCCATTTTATTCCAAAAGGCACAATTTTATTCATAATGGCAAAGCATATTTACCACAGGTGATTTATTGGAGGGTGAGGCAGAAGCCTCATGGCCCAATCCCAGAGTGTTGGGGGAGAATTGGGGATATGTAGGTCTGGAAGTGAACACTGACACAGAAAATAATCCACATATGGTTAAGGAGATAAAACAGTTTCAAAAACTTCCACTGCAAGCCTTATGAACCTAGCACTAAGATAAGCAAGCAGAAAGTTCAGTAGTGGAAAATCAAAACTGCAAACAGCTTCTTCCTAAGATCTAGAGTTTTTATTGGGAAGTCAAAGAACACACTCTGGGATGGAAAACAGGTAGGCTAAGTGGCCAATCCCAAAAGATGTTTCAATCCAAAAGTGCTCCATACAATGAATAACAAGCACCAGCAAAGAAGAAATATCCTGAATATAATGGAAACCATTTAATCCAATATCTCCACTTTTTAACTTTACAGAAAAATGCAGAAATATGAAGTAAAACCAAGTAATTCATGTCCCAAGGTTCTAAGAAAAAGTTTTATGCTCTATATAATAGATAAAAAAAGATGGCATTTTTTTGCATAGATACAGCAAAAGCTGGGCAAAATATAAAGAAAAACTAATGGCCTAAAAACAGAGTGTCCTTTCCCATGAAGCATCTTGTTTTAAGACCAGCTAAAGGCTCCACACAAATTAACTTTTCTAACTCTAACGTCTTTCTTTATGGTCCAAGGAAAAGTTCTCCTCAAACATAATTGTTGCAGACTGGCTTCAGTAATTAGATATCTTGATTTTGTATGTCATAGTCAGCATGTCACAAAACATCTCCCAGTATCATCTCTCCTTTAGGTGGTCTAGAAATCTGTCTAGAAAGCAAGTCGATGCTGATTTCCAAGTCATATCAGGATGGCATATGAGCCCACCATGGAGCAATTAAGTGCCATTGCAGCACTTGGGACTTCTTGGTAAAAGTTTTATTCCTAGCGTTGATGAACAAAACTGTGCTGGTTCCAAAGATGGAATCCAAAGTTCAGGCATGACCATCCATTGTCAAAGTGACTAAAGCCTAAGTCAAGTCACTATGACAAATGTTCAGTGTAGAAGTCCCCCCATAACAAAAATTTTGGAGTTCCTAACCCTATTAGATAGTAACTCCTCTCTATATCTAAGATTTCCCTCTTTTTAATGTGCCTATGTGAAAAGAGCAAAAAGTGACTAAGAAGAAAATAATAACATACCAAACCAAAAAATCCCTATAACCTAGTTCTCTCAAAACTCAAAAGATACTATCTACTATAAATTATTACTAAATAAATCCAAAGGAAAAGGAGGAAACTATCTACATAATGAAACACATAATAAAGAATTATTCACATTGAGAAAATATACCTAAAGATACATACAAAGGAGGTATACTTATCCCCTTTAATTCTTTTGAAATATTCTGAGTGGGGAATAAATCCCAGATCACAGCCAGCAATCTGGTCTTATGGTGTCTGAAAAAATTGGCTCGCTGTGCCATAGATCATGAAATGTCCTAGACCTAAGGGTCTCTCAAAACCCTAAACCAGTTGTGTACAAGAGTCTATAATGAAGTTATGTGAGAGAAAAGGGGTCACCAAGATCAAGAGCAAATTGCAGCAACAGGGATAGCATCTACTTCCCAAGGCCAAAGGAAAAGTTAGGCTTGTTGTGGGAGAATGTTCTAGTTCCTGAGGATTTAAGAACTGAGGGTAAATAGGGTTAAGTAGGAAAAAATAACAAATGAGGGTCAGAGAGCAAAAGAAAACAATAGAAAAAGATTTATAAAGTGTTAAGTAGGAACGGGGGAGAAAGGAAATGCTATATATAACATAGATAGACATGTGCAATATGGACAGATATTAAAGACATAGAAGTAGCCACCACCATGCCCTCTCTCCTCTCTGTATTTCTCACTCTCTCTCTCTCACTCTCTCTCTCTCTCTCTCTCACACACACACACACACACACACACACACACACACACACACAGGTGCACACGTGCACAGGCAGGCAGACAATGAAGATAAATCCTTAGGTTGCAATTGAGAAAATGACCCAGGTGGGATGGGTTAAAGTGCTTCAAAATATAATGCCAATATATCAGGAAAATTTTTCCAATTCCTAGAAGAAATCATCATTGGTGAAGGTGAACTTTTGTTGAAAAAGACTTCATAGGTAGAATGTGCATAGAACATTCTTAAAACAATTATAATATTTAAGTCTATAACACTAAGTAATATGGCAATGAGCACTAGTGCACAGCATATAGTATTATAGATCTTAAGCATCCAGGTTCCTTTCCTGAAGGCAGACTGAGAACAAAGGCATATAATATAGGAGAAAACTAGCCTGAATTAAAAGTAAATTAAAAAAACATACTCAATGACTGAGTACTGTACCAAGAGTTTATGACATGCAGCTACCTCATTCAAAAATATCTGTGGAGAGAAACATTAGACTATGCAAGCAGGTATACTCAAATGGAAAATGAACAATTTTAAATATTTGATAAGAAATCACAATGAACACTATATTAGTAGTCTAACAAAACATAGTACTGTAATGCAAAAGTAGAGCATCTAACCTGCATATCAAAGGATCACTGTAAATAAAACCATTAAAAGGTTATTTTAAACATAACAGTATTTAAATTAAGTTAAGTAGTGGGAGTCCATAGCTTCCAAATGTATTCTGCAGCTATTTATGTGGGTAAAATTATTTGAACATTATTAGAGACATCTATAAAGAGAAGTTCAACTGAATACCTGCTTAATCCAAACAGCTGTATCTGTTGCTGCAGGTCTCTTAGAATTACTCTTAGAATTACAAAAAGATTAAAAACTGCTGAAGATTTCACAGATGAATTGGAGATTTCTAAAACTTCTTGATTACCAAATTTAAAACAACATTGTCTTGCTGCATTTTTACAGTAGGCTCAGAAATCGCTCCTGGCTTGGGGGACCTTATGGAACACTGGGGAATCGAACCATGGTCTGTCTTAAGCTAGCACTTGCAAGGGCTTTTATAATTTTACCAAACTTTTCTGACACTTTGCCTTTATGTCCCAGTGAACCGATTTGATGCGTTAATGTCTTTGTTGTAATGGCTCTGGTAAAAGTAATTAGTCAAACTTGGAATATTAGACAGGCATTGTAAACTTGAGTTCAAGTAATAAGTGTTTCCTAAATTATAAACTCTGGTTAGACTATAGAACCAAAATCTCTGGAACTGATCATTTTCCTCATCTACAGAACCAAAGCTCTGGAATTGATCATTTCTACTCCTGGTAGTATTTGCTTCAGTGTGAGGTGTCATTTTATTGTCCCAGCTACTTGTTGAGGTCACAGTTTGTTTCCTACTCTCGTTCTCTCAAGTAGTCTGTATTGGGTTTAAGGTAAAGCTTGCAGTATTATCATGACCAGTGCCTGGGTTTTTTTTTTTTTTATTTGTGAGAATCCTATTTTTTTACAAGGCATAACAGGACCCAGAATTTTTTTGCAAGGTTGTTATTTGTGAAAACATAAGTATATTTTTTTTCAAATGAAGAGATTACCAACAATACTTTTATTAACAATTTTTACTCAAATAGCTAAAAAGAATTGCTTTTTTGTAACTGAGTATATCTTCTTTAAAGTGTCTTTCTGCAGCTTTTTATGGCTCTCATTGGGGTAAGTTCAAGAAATTTTGTGAAAATAGTGTTAGAATAAAAAGTCCAGTGGTGACTTGCCCCTTTTTCTGTGTTTTAATAATTGAGCTTAAGGGTTCTGTAAGCTCTTTCAACTAAGTCTTGTCCTGCAGATTATAAAGGATTTCAAAGATGTTTGAGTTTTCATTCTTTTCAAAATGATTGAAAAGTTTTATTGCTATAGATGGATCCATTGTCTGTTTTTATGGATTGGTGGACACACATAGCAGAAAAATATTGTCACATAAAAGTACAAACAGCTTTGTCTCTTTCAGAAATCATTGGTGCTCCCAGATAAAATTAGAATATGTATCAACAATCACATGAAGATAGGGTGTTTTGGAAAGAAGTCAAATGTGTAATATCCATTTGCCATAAATAATTTGTCTGTAAAACTTTGGTTTTAGCCCAGCTATATGTGTTCTTTTATTAAAAGAGACACAAATGGTACATTTATATAAAATCTGTCTGGCTTGCCTCCATGGAATATGATAGTTCACATGAAGGTGGTGGGCATTTTTATGTAGCACTGCATATTCTTCTACAGATATCATATTCTCATGGCTAAATGGCTTTATTTCCTTGAGACATTGGCCATGGGAAGCCAGATTGGGCTCTTTTGTGAGTGATGAAGATTGGCTCAGAATGTTTTTTAGAAGAGTTTGTAATTTCTGAAGCAATTCCTGGACCACGTATTTATGAGAATTTAGGGAAGCAGTGATGATTCCAGGGAAAAGGTTAACCACATTGGCTGAGTTATTTACTATGTTTCATGGCTCTAAAATACGTGATAGTAATTTAAAGAAGCCAGTTCCACTTGTTGAGTGGATTTGTAATTTGTAAACACTGTGCTCAGTGAAGGGCCAGTGATACTGCCTTTTTCTGATGATGACCCATCAATGTAAAACACAGGGACATCAGATATAAGTGAATAAGCATAAATTAAGAATTATAAAATGGGTCCTTTTGAAAAAAAAAAACCCAGGCCTTTCCAGCAGGATAATGGGATGAAACTTCTGAAAAAATCAGATAAGTCTCACTGAAGGGGCTTACTGAAAGGTAACATGCATTCTACATTTTTTATGGAATTGGCAGGATTATTATTTCAAGATAAAAATGTGAATAAATTGTTTTGAGTCTTGCTTTGATGATAAGAGCAGAAATCAACTCTAAATATGACACAAATGTTCAAAGTTGTTTGTTGTGTAAATAAACCCACTCTAAATACCCAGACAGCTGAGTAGTACACCCATAGGAGAATGAAGTGTTTCAAACATTAAAAGCCACACCTCTCCAAGTGTGAACCTGAAAATATTGCATGAAAAAATACAATCTTTTTGGATTTTTTGAGTTAAACACCTGGTGCTATTTAAGTCTGACTCTCCCTCTGGTGTGCTGAATAAGTTGCTGAGTTCAGAGTTTGGAATCCCAAGAGAGGGCGGATCCAATTTGTGTCACCTAAGAGTTTTTTTTAAATAATTAAGAGTCTGTAGAATTTTCTGATATATATAGGCATCCTTTTGGGGAAGAACTGAAGTACACTTTAATGCAAAACCCAAGTATTAAAATGGAGACAAAGTCTGAATTTTTGTGGCTATTTTAAAACAGCAACCTGCAAGCAACTAATTATATATTTATACAAATATTGTTGTATTTTCTTTTTTAAGATTGGCAGTATAGCCTATTAAGAAATTATTAGAAGCATCAGGATATGTATTTTCTTTCTGTGATTTTCAATCACAGAAACTTCAGTGCCAGAGTTAAACATTCCTTCAAATTTCAAGGATTAGCATTAAGGAATTAGCATAAGCATCAAGATTTGTACTTCCAAAACCTCATTTCCTAATGCATTCAGATTTGCCAGACATAGCATAAGGAAATAATAAAAATTGAACTATATTTTTATTTTTTTAAATCCAAACTGTGGGCAAAGAAACAAGAACAATTTTCTCCAATGTGGTCATTATCTATAATTAACTCCCAGATGAATATAAATGCCAAGTCCACCGTTCCTGAAGGAATCAGCCCTTTCATGCCAGATCTTATTTTGTAGAGGCACCAAGCTGGTATTATGGTTAATTCTTCAGGAAAAGTGAATATTGATAGCACAGCTTCCTGAGTGGCAGGCTTTAATGAGTTTATGTTGTGAAGTTCTCTTGGGAAGTGCTAAAGCTAAAATGTTGATTTAAAAGTTTTCTGATTTTGTGGGGCCTGAGATTGGCCCCTGACCAAATTTCCCAAGACTGGATGTTTAAGTCTTGACTTTGAGGGGCCTGGTCCAAGAGCCAGAGCAGAAAAGTCTCTCTAAATATCCCATTTTGCCATAGGTAAAGAATCTGATCTAAACTCATGGGGCTGATTTTGGAACCCTTTCCCAGTTTTTCAGAACACGATAAGGTGAGAAACCATCTCTAGCCCAGATGAATTTTTTGCCACACCTTGGGCAAAGTCCAGGTGGTCTTCTTGGGCAGAATCCACCGTGTCCTCTAACAGGATAATTTTATCCATTCTAGTTCCCTGGAGTTTTCCTCTTTATTGCATAGGTTGGTAAAGAGGTGGTAGAAATGAATGTTCCAATATTTCTACAAGTATGTAGAAATCCCATAACATCTTCTCTCTCCCTAGTGGGATATAATGTACCCTGACTATTTTCAAAGGCTAATGTCTTTGGGTTTTGGTTTTTGGGCCACACCTGGTGACGCTCAGTGGTTACTCCTAGCTGAATGCTCAGAAATCGCTCCTGGCTTGGGGGACCATATGGGAGGCCAGGGGTTTGAACCATGGTCTGTCCTAGGCTAGTGTGGGCAAGGCAGATACCTTACTGCTTGTGCCAGTGCTCCAGCCTCTCAAAGGCAAATGTTTTTGATAGGACCTGTTGTGCTTTGTTATCTTTAATCTCTCTGGATAGCCTCTATCAGTTTCCCCCAGAAATTCCACATATAGCTCTGAGACTGCCTGAAACATCTTTTGTAAAGCTGCCATTGAATTTGGCAATTACATCAACTCTTCAAAGATTTTAATGTGAGCTTTTTGAGGAGTCCCAAAACATCACTGGGTAATTTACTCTGCTTGTTTGTAAATGAGAAATCCCCTTTCCCTATTAACAGCTCATTATACGATGTAACTCCAGCAACTATCCTTCAAGAGTGATCTAGGCTAATAAGGTTTATTTTAGCTCCTTCATCAAACCACATTTTTTCTGTAAAATTTGGGAAGCACTCAGAGAGTATTAAAGTCCTGCTACTTGTCACACAGGTAGCAAGAAAATAAACACAAAACAGAGAAAATGAACCATATTTCATTCACATTTTTTTAAATTGACTAAGATATTCCATATTTAAACCCACATAGGTTGGGATTTGATTGTTTTTCTGATGGGAGGAAGCTGATTCTGGATCTTATTACCAAACTATCTGAGAATTCACGGTAGGATATGTCCCACATTGTCAATGGAGCTGTGATAGGCTGTGTGTCGGTTGAGTGGTAACCTTATAGATCCGCTTTCTGACTCAGCATCTGATTGTACTGTTACTATCTCATTTTCGACATTCGTTTCATTTTGTAATTCAATGTCAGCAGCTGGCAGCTCCTCTGGCCTAGCACCAATGGGGGGTGGCAAATTACCATTCTCAGGGCTTTGGGTTTGAGCACATGTTACTACTGGGAAAATGCTTTTGTTTTCTGAAGATGGAAACATTTCAAAGAACATTAGAGGTCAATTCCTAAGCAGTTGAAAGCATTTCAGAAATGGTGCAGTTTCTGAATGCTCCGCCTGATTTTTTTGCATTTCATGGTCCATATAAACTAAAATAACTAAAATGCCAATAAGAATCAGTACCAGAGTAACTAATGTATAAATTACTATGTCTGTGGAATTAAGAAAGTACATGAGGAGAAGCCAGTGCCCCTCAACCCAAAATCAAACTATTGTCATAACTTTGAACTAATTAGAAGTGAATTTTAAAAACCAAGACAGAATTATTCATTTGAGCAACCATGAAACATCTCAACAGTCACAGATGGGGTCTCTATTCTGGGCACCAGATGGATCAGAAGCCTCATGGCCCAATCCCAGATGATTAATGAAAATTAGGGAGATGGAGGTCTGGAAACAAACTCTGACCCAGAAAATAATCCATACACAGTGAAAGAGATGAAACAGATTCAGAAACTTCTTCCACAAGCTTTCTGCTCCTCGTAGTAAGACTAGCAAGCATATAGCTCAGTAGTAAAAAACCTAAACTGCAAGTATCTTCCTCTTGAGACCCAGGGTCTTTATTGGAATGTGAAAGACCATACCCTGGGTGGTAAGAAGCCATTCAAAAAAGTGCTTCAATCCAAAGGTGCTTCCATCCAACAAGCAATAAGTACCAGTAAAGAAGAAATATCCTGAATAGAATGGAAACAGGTTAATTCAACAGGAGGGAACTTTAAAAATCTAGTCCTTGGGGCCAGAAATATAGCATGAAGGTAGAGTGTTTGCCTTACATGCAGAAGGATGGTGCTTTGAATCCCGGCATCTCATATGGTCCCCTGCCAGGAGAGATTTCTGAGTGTAGAGCCAGGAGTAACCCCTGAGTGCTACCAGGTGTGACCCAAAAACCAAACAAAAAAGAAAATCTAGTCCTTGGAGTCTGTATTGATAAGTGTGCTATCATATGATAATAAGCATTTGGCATATTAGGAGAACAAATAATTCTTAAATATTAGGACTTCTTTATATGTTGAAATGTTTAAATACAAGCAGATTAATTAACTGCTGTTAAAATAGTAAAAAATTACATCTTTTAAAATTTTGTAATATTAAATTATATATTCCAAAATTTCCATATTTCCAATTTCTATATTTTAGGCTTTAGATAATGGATTATTTTGTTTCTTTAAAGACATAGCTATGAAATTTACTCCCACTATAGCTAATGGACTTATTTTATGTTCTGAAAAACTATTATGAAATGGAATAAATAGCCCCTTACTGTAAATATCATTAAAATGAATTTTGGGAATCAAATAGAGAACTGAAAAGACAGAATGCATGCTTTGCATGCAGGAAGCCTGAGTTCAACACTAAGAACTCAAAGACTTTGGAAAAAGCTCACAAGCACAGAGCTAGGAGCAGCCCCTAAGCACTCTGCATGTGGCCCCAAAACCAAACGAAACAAAATGGATTTTTGTTTGTTCATGTATTTGTTTGGTTCTGTCATCTTGGTGTCCAGATTTTTTGGATATAATGATGATCATGATACATTATATCAAAGGAATGTTCCTTTGGGGAAAAGCAAACAAGTTTCCATCTTTCAATGATCTGGGGAAAGTATTCTCAGGGGAATAGTTTACCTAATACATTCTCTTCAAAAAGACCAACATCTTTCTTGTACCTTCAAGAGCAACTCTAAGTACTGTACCAGCAATATTGCTGATGACACACAAATCATGGAAACCCATCTTGATGTATAGGAGCTGTGTGTGTTGTGGGTTATGTTAGAAAAAGAGGTATTAGAAATATCAAAGGCAAGAATTCTAGAACAATTTTTCAGTGCACTATTCTGCCATTCTGAGTGTTACATTATAGAGCTTAGTTATGTCTCTGATCACAGTGCCTTCGAAGGGCAGGGCTGTGCTATTTCCTGAATATATAAAATCTGAATGAGAAATATTTGTTCCTATAGAAAAATTTTCTTTTGGACATAATAGCCTAGTGAAATCAGATTGGAGCAAAATACTTAATTTTCAGCTAAATAAAGTATTCTTATTTCATTTGCAATAGGATTGCTTAGAGAGAAAGCAATAAATTATATATTAAAAAAAACCAAAACATAATACTTGGTAATACAGAAAGTAAACTCTAAAAAACACTTTATTAAAACTTGCCTTACCATCAGAAAAACTCTTTTTTTAGGAATTTGTCATTTCATGCACTGATAATTTATCTAAATAATATATAATAAACCTGAATCTAGAACATAAACATTTATGGCATTGACATATGTTTTAATATTAAATTAACATATACTTCTATTATAAGAAGTATTATTATTCTTTTAATAGTAATAAGATATTATTAAGGCCTTAATATTGATGCTATATACCAATGTCTCATATTTCTAATTAACTATTTTTGAAACTTTGTTTTCAGCTTTTTTAAAGCATCAATACATGTTACTACCAAACTATTAAACAAACATTTTAAAATAACTATTTTAAAGAGGTGAATATTTTCTGCAGTTACAGGTGAAAGAACTCAAAGCAGTTGTTTTTCAATAATGTGAATATGTGAATATATTTGACTTTATAACATGACCCAGAGGATTTAAGACAGATTATATTTTGACTTGTCTAGAACTTTCACCAAACATTAAGTATATGACTCAATCCTGGCTATATGCTCAGGGATCACTCTGGAAGTGCCTTGGGGAACATATGTGATTCCAAGGATTGAATCCAAGTTGGTCACATGCAAAACAAGCAATCTATTACTTTATTCTCTCTCTTTCTCTCTCTCCCCTCTCTCTCTCTAAGTATAAAGCTTTAGAAGCACAAAGCTTCTCAGAGCTCATACAGAACACTGATAGATAAATTGAAAATATTTTTAAAATAAAACCATTGCCTTTTAGAGCAGCATTAAAGAAATTCTTAAGCCTCTTGGATGGCATATGTACTTTATTTTTTTTAATTTTTTAATTACTGAGACCATGGTTTATATAAGTACTACTATTTCAGGCATGGAATAAGACTGTATCACACGCAAGTTTCTTTTCTTGGTTTCCCCTTTCATTGCCCTTCATTACCTCCTACATTGTAGACTGGGATCAGTTTTGTTAGTTTTCACTGGCCAATGTCTATTCTGCCTTCTACATATGAATCATATTTGTTCTTCTTACAATTTACTTTGCTTGAAGCCTATAGTTCCATCCAAATTATAGTGAAATTAAATATTTAATATTCTCTTATAACTGAAAATTATTCCTTGTATCAAATACCACATTTACATAATCCACTCATTAGTTGTTGAGGAGTTGGTTTGTTTTTTGTGGTATTGGTAGTGCTGATGAACTCTTTTTTTATAAGCCTGGCTTTCTGTCTGTCTTTGAGGAAATGTCTGTTCAGTAGCTCCTTTATGAATGGGCTATTGTAAGTTTTTAATGCATCTTTTATATGAAATGCAGATGAAATATTAGTCACCATTTAGTAGAAACAGCTCAACAGATCTTGTCTCTTCATTAAAACTCACAAAATGCAAAGAACAATGAGCAAACTAAGGAGATCTGCTGCAGTTGCAGATAGGGAGAGATACAGTAAATCTGCAAGCCTGTCAAAACACTTGAGTCTGGTTGATAAGGACCAATATTCAACACTCAATGCGCTGGCAACAGAAATAAAGGAAGAAGCATCTAGTAAATAGATGAGAAAGAAGTCAATAGATGAGAAATTGATCCAGCTAAATAAAGGACTCTTTCAGAAGGTGAGAAAATTCATACAAATTAAATTCAATTCAAAGAGCTAAAGAACATTGTAGCAAGCCATAGTAGCAGAATCACACAGTGGAAGAACCCTATAGACAAACTAGAAGAAAAATTTCAAGACAGCATTAATAAAGTCTAAAAAGAAGAGAGATAAAAAGATGGAAGACAGTATTAGGTACTTAATGAACAAAGAAAAGATTAATCCTCAAATATAGGAATACCAGAAGGTGAGTGGAAAAGAAATGGAAAAGAACAAGTAATGGAGGAGATAATAGCAGAAAACTTTCTTACTCTCTGGAAAGAGGCAGCTGCACAGATTCAAGAAGCCAAAAGAGAACTAAACAAAATAGACTCAACGGGACTGAAGAGATAGCATGGAGGTGAGGTGTTTGCCTTGCATGCAGAAGGACAGTGGTTGGAACCCCAGCATCCCATATAATCCTCCGAGCCTGCCAGGAGCGATTTCTGAGTGTAGAGCCAGGAGTAACCCCTAAGCACTGCTGGATGTGACCCCAAAATAAACAAACAAAAAAAATGAAAAACAAAAACAAAAAAAATAGACTCAAAGAGAACAAAACCAAGACATACAGTAATCAAACTGGTAAAAACTAAAGAAAGAGAGAAACTTCTTAAAAGCAGTAAGGGAGAAGAAAATCTTTAAATACAAACAAAAGAACATAGAATGACACCAGATCTTCCATATGAAATGGTCTAGTCAAGAAAAGAGTTGAGGGGCTAGAGAGCACAGCAGTAAGGCATTTGCCTTGCATGCAGAAGGATGGTGGTTCGAGTCCGGGCATCCCATATGGTCCCCTGAGCCTGCAGGGGGCAATTTCTGAGCATAGAGCCAGGAGTAACCCCTGAGCGCTGCTGGGTGTGACCCAAAAACCAACCCCCCCCCAAAAAAAGAAAAGAGTTGAATGACATATTCAAATAAATGAATGAAATAAGTTTTTAACTTAGAATTTAGTACCCATAGAACTTTAAATTTATAGAATAAGGAGAGAGGAAAACATTCTTAGACTAAAAAGAACTGGCAACATTTGTGATAATCAAACCAACCAAATGAACTACTGAAAAGTCACTTATATAAAACAAACAACCAATTGTAAAGGCACAACCCTGACAATATAGAAGTATGATAGCCCTTTATGTCAAAGGTTTCCCAGAATGTCAATGGACTAGACTCTTTAATCCAAAGGCACAGATTGGATGGATGGATCGGGAAACCAAACGCACCCATTTTCTGCTTACAGGAAACATCTAAAATTGCAGGATAGACATAGGCTCAGATTAAAAGGACAAAATACAAGTCACTGGAAAATAAAATCTGGACAGCCATGCTTATATCACAGAGATACATTTAATCTGAACAAAGTAATTAGAGATTAGGAGAACAATAGACCATTAAGTAATAAGTCTAATCAACACATACTCACCAAATGTTGGGTGAGGAACACTACATGCACCACTCTCGCCATTGTATGGATTCACTAGGCAGATAACAGTAAGCACATAAGAGCCCTAAATAAGAAACTAGGGAAGCTGGGACTTATAGATTTATAGAGAGTTTTCTTCAAAAAGCTGAACTTCTGTCTTACAACAGCTTTGAGTGTATCCTGGTATGAATGTATGTCCTGGTAGCTTATTTCTTTATTCTCATTTGTTTACAGGAATCTATTTTCAGGAATATCTTTCATTTCTTCTCTGATCCACTGATTGTTTAGTAGTTTTGAATTTAGTTTTCAAGTATATGATTCCAGATATACGCCATGTATGTGTACAAATTTTATCCATAAAATATAGAATTATAATTAAAGTCCAATTTTGGCTCCTTCATATGCTATTATTTTATGGTAATGGACAATCAAGATTAATCATTTATAAATGTCTTCCTTATAATTGTGATATTAGTACAACTACCAATATGAATATTAAGTAACCTATTATTTTGTTTTACTGTGCTATTATTTTGTATAAATCTTGATGATTTATTTGAAAACAAGAACAGTCTAAAATAGAAAATAAAGTTATAGTAGAAACTTAGATAGAAAATAAAGTTAAAGTTAAAGGGTTTTAAAAGAATATTATTGCAAATTTGTTCATATATAATATATAATATTTTAATATATAATATTAATTAATATTAATATTAATATAACGTATTAATATTAATATTAATTAATATATAATATATAATTATATTATAATATATAATATATAATTAATATATAATATATAATATTTTAATAATTTGAAACTATAGTGTTATATCTACGAATTTTAGAACTCTTGCCTAATAAGCAATATGGTATACCTTTTATAAAGGTTAAAGAAGTGCTGGTGGTTTATGAAATAAAAATATTGCCAATTAGAGATTCTATGTGAGTTCCATCTTGTTGCTGCTGACTGAGAGCCTTGCTAGAATGTCAGTCTTCTAGTTGTCACTCAAATTGAATGAAGTGGTAAAATTGGTACCTGCTGGTCTGCCCTAGCTATATATAAGTAGCAAATAAATACATTTATACTTTCTAACCCAGATAAACTCTCTCAACTACTATAAGTATGTCTCTCTAAAGAGAAGGAGGCTGCTGGATTTCAAATAAAAAAATAAAAAGTAAACTAATTCAGGCTTTGGCACTGTCAACATAATTTCATAATACCAAATATAAGATAAAATCTCTAATATTCAACTAAAGATAAGACAGAGCAAATGTTACTCTCATGTGAACAAGTTGATCCCCAGCAGGCTGAAGAAGGGACCCTCATATGATGACAAAGATTGTTTCAAAGAAATGAGTATGGACTCAAGCAAGATATCTGATATGTATAGCTTCCTCTTGTTATAAAAATATGTCCAGGGAGAGGTGGGGTGCAAAATGGAATAAAAAGGGAGAAAAAGTATATTTCAACCTTGTTCATTCAACAAAAGCATAGATCAAACAGAATTAAACATAGAATATTGTGTGGAAAGCACACAGATGAGCCCAGTGGCCAAGGAGTTTGTAAGAACAGCTGCCAGACTTAGAGCTAAGTACATTTTCAGAAGGGGGAAGGATGAGCAGAAGTGGTTCCAGAGCTGTGCCTGGGAATAGGGTTGGGGAAAGTTGGTGCCACACATTACCCACAAAACTTGGGAAGGAAGTAAGAACTAGGCTAGACAAGGTACCCAGATCTCACATTTACAATAGGTGTATGTATGCTGGATGCCCACTGCCACCCTGTATGGAGCTTTGAGTCCTTTATGAACCTGAAATAGCACAAAAGGAACCATGCACCATTGCAAGCTGAGGGCAGCATGATAGAGTGAAATGGCAGTTGAGTGGTGGCTGCGGCCCCTGTGACCCCTCCCTATCATATATCTGCTATATACAAATCCAGACCTCCCATGAATGATAGATATTTTCCTACAGTTCAGAACAAAGGACACTTCCAATGTCAGTTTGAGCCTGATGAATAATCCCATGTATAGCAAGCAAATGTCTTGGTAGATATATGGGTATCTGTAAGGCCTGCTTGTGTTATATGATTATCAGATGCTCCTAAAATCTGTTTCCAGTTGCTGCCCAAACTTTTGATATATAGAAGCCACAGCAGTAACATAAAATAATAGGTTACTTAATATTCATATTGGTAGTTGTACTAATATCACGATTGTAAGGAAGACATTTATAAATGATTAGTCTTGATTGTCCATTACCATAAAATAATAGCATATAAAGGAGTCAAAATTGGACTTTAATTGTAATTCTTTTTTAAATTATTTTAGGATATTACTGCATCTAGGAATAGAAATGCACCAAATTAGATGTGAAATTATCTTAGAAGCCACCTAAGCTAAACAAACTAAACAACAACAAAATTCTAAACTAGCAACACCTAGCAAATCTTCAGACAATGACTTAATGTCCCATCGTGAGATAGGACAATTTTCACAAATTTTCTTTTAATGAAAGTTTTTAATTCCATTACCATTTAGTTGTAACGAGCAATATAAGGAAAATTAATTGTACCTGCCAAGGGGCAGTCTTGGGAAGAGTAGAAAACTGGGACAGTGGTGGAGGGAATGTTACCTTGATGGTGAGACTGAATGTATTATGAGCAACTTTGTAAACTCTGGTGTCTAAATAAAGAAATTAAAAAGAGAATATCTGTACTGAAACACTAAATTCAAATTATCTGGCTGAAATTAATGTATTCATGTTTACTTCAGGCATGCTATCAATATCACTAACCTATTTTTAACTAAATGTCAGATTTTTCTACAAAAATTTATATTAAAATACAGATTCCTTCACAGCCAGTTACAGATTTCTTTGTTCCTTCTCCACTCCCACTGCTTCACTTGACTGGCCTAAAAAAAGAAAAAAAAAAGAATACAGATTCTTCTTAAATATTTTATGATATCAAATTTAAATTTCAAATTTCCTTTTAAAAGAAATATTTTTGAAAAATCTCACATATACTTTTCTCTTTAAATAATCTTAAGTATAGTTCCTGGACCAGAGGGATTAGTACAGTGAGTGAGGCACTGAGTACTTAACTACATGTGGGGTTGTGAAAATTTTGATAATAGAAAAGCTTTCTGTGTCTAACAACCAAAAATTAATTCAAAGCTAGCTATAGAATTAATCTGAGATGCTTCTAGAAGTGTTTCCTCATTTTATTTCTCTGGCAACAAGGAATTATGAGTCGGTTGGGTTCTTGCCTTGAACCTGGCTCACCTGGGATCAATCCCTGGAATGCCATCTGGTCTCTGAACCCATGAGTGCAAGAGTAAGGTCTGAACACTGTCAGATGTGGCTCTAAAAAACAAACAAACAAACAAACAAACAAAGTTACAGTCTCCTGAAGTGGATTTTGATGTCTCTGAAGCACCCTTTCTTTTTCTTCCATTCCTTGTCTACCAAGCAACCCTTTTAAGTTCAGATTCAACTAGAGAGCACAGTAAATAAGCTTTTAGCCTTGCGTGTGGCCAATTTAGGTCCAATCCCCAGTATCTCATATAGTTTCCCAAGGCTGCCAGAAGTAAATTCTGAGCACTGCTCAGTGTAGCTCAAAACATTTTCTCCTTCACAATAATAGAAAATTTAAAGCAATTTTAATACTGATGGTTTCAGAGGAAACAGTTTTGTTAATATGACTCTTAACCAATGCCCTCAGCTTTCTATTTTTTCAAGCAAATAATTTATAATACATATACAGCTAGAAAATTATTTTTGCTTGTTTGGTTCTGCTTTGTGGACACACCATTTATACTGAGAGTTTATTCCTGGCTCTGCACCCAAAAATTACTCCTTGTGGACTTCGGAGACAATCAGGGGTGCCAGATTGAACCCAGCTTGGCCTTGAGCAAGGCAAATGTCGTAGGCACTCAAATTATCTTGCTGTACTATCTCTCTGATCCCTATCAGTGTTCTTCATATGTGTTTCTTTGGAACATGGTGTTTCTACATATGCAAATTTCATGGGCTATATATTGACCATAATAAATGGTTGATGGACTTATATGCAAAATATGATAAATGGTATTCTTTTTTGGAGGGTATAAAACTGCTACTCACTAGATTATGGATTTAAAATTAATAGTTTTATCTTTTCCTCTCTTGTTCCTGGGAATATCAACTCCTGGTCAGTCTTAACTGAGTTTTACATCTTAAGGGTAACCTTATGTTCTATCAGTCTCTCACCAGAGGTTAGAACAGGGAAAATGTGAAGATAACAGGAACGTGGGTTTCCAAAGTTATTATTGATAATAATCGTTCACTGCCATCGCTGAAAAATATCATTCTTCCGCAGGGGTGTGGGAGGAGGGAAGGAGCAGTGGTGGTAGGAAGGTTGCACTGGTGAATGGGGGGTGTTCTATTTATGACTGAAACCGAACTACAATGTAATTATGTAATTATGGTGCTTGTAATTATGGTGTTTAAATGAAGATTTTTTATAAAAAAGAAATAAAGAAAAAAGAAGAAAAATATCATCCTTCCATTTGAAGTTGTTGACTAAGTTCTAAATTCCTCTCCTCTACTCCCCTCTTCCTCTCCTCTCTTTCCTCTCCTCCCCTCTCCTTTTCTCCCCTTCCCTCTCTTGTCCATCCCTCTCCTCCCCTCCCCTCTGCCTCCCTCTCTTTCCCTCCCCTCTGCCTCCCTCTCCTTCCTTCCCTTCCCTCTATTGTCTTCCCCTCTCCTCTCTTCTTTCCTCTCCTCTCATCTCTTCTCTTCTCCCGTACCCCTTTTCCTCTTCTGTCACCTCCTTTCCCTCCCATGTTCTCCCCATCTCCTCTTCCCTCCTTTTCATCTCTCTTGGTCTTCCCTATATCCTTTCATCATTCTTTTCATTTTTCTTTACTTTCTTCTTTTCTTCCCTCTCCCTCCCCTCCCTTACTCTTCCCTTTGCCCCCTTCCCTTCCTTTCTTTCTCATCTTTTATCCTTCCCCTTCTCATTTTCCTCTCCTACCCTGTCCTTTTCTTTTTTTACCACATCAGGAATCCTCATCATGATGTCTATGTGCAGTGAGGTGCACGTGTATGAATATCTACCCTCTATCCGTCAGACAGAACTCTGCCACTACCACGAGTTATACTACGATGCGGCCTGCACACTCGGTGCCTACCATCCATTGCTGTATGAGAAGCTCTTGGTGCAGCGTCTGAACACAGGTGCCATGGGGGACCTGCACCACAAGGGGAAGGTGGTCCTGCCAGGGCTACGAGCTGTGCGCTGCCCTGCTCCCAATCCTGCTGTTCCTCACTTTTGAAAAGAGACTTTTGGGGGTCAATGTGCAATAAGGTACTACTGTTGTACAATAAGTCACAAAAGAATACTTGAAGATATATTTTAGGCAATGTTAGTCTCGAGGGTTTAAATTATAGCTTAGAGGTGGCCATAAGAATTCTTCTCTTTCTAAGCCATTGAGTATTATTTCTTTTGAATATAGAATGAAATTAAAAGAAAAAAAAGCTTGAGAAAGATTTTAAACGGGAAAGTAATTTAGGGGGAGAATGCAATTATAAAACAAAAGAATGCTGTACCTCAAAAAATTTAACTTTCCTTGTCATGGAAACAAACCCCTTACTGTTGCATTCAGCAACATGTTTCAGTGATATATTTGATCTGAACCATTATGAAGTGGTTTTCTACCTAGAAACATTCAAGTTGAGCAATAGTGTCTGTATCATTTAGTGTCATTTCTACATGCATTTATCTATCATTAAAGATTCTAGAGTTTATAACAAATATCTGACCTATCACACAGATGTTTTTGACAGCAGACATTTCTCATAATAGATGAAAATCTTTCCAAATATCTCTGCTCCTCTCTGCTTTCCATTGCTTGCTGAATTCTAGTTTCTTTGTACCTTGACAAATTTCTAAAGAATAATTTTGAGCAGCCCAAGAAAAGGCTTATTCTGGTTTGCAACCATAGAGGATACACTTTTCTGTGATATTTTCTAGAAATCTAGCTAGAAATGATGTAGGGTAAGCCAGATGAAAGAGGCCACTATCTGTGAGGCAGTACAGCCATGGAACACTGGACTCATCCTCACATGCAATCCAACTCTAACTCTCTCAGATAATACAAAATGTACTGGCATCTTGCATGCTCTGAGAAGATGGTATCTCCCAAACAAGAAGAAATATTTGGATGCAGTCATACTTGTTTGGGGAGGATGTACATTTCTTTTGTATTAATTTATTGCAGGTTAATATTAGCTATCAACCTGACAAGTTTAAGTAAATTTTCACTTATTCTTCCTTCAGACATTTAAGAATTTGTCCCTAGAACCAAGGATGAGTCATAACAGGCTTTTCATGCAAGAGTCCAAGGTTTGATCCCTGGTACCATATGTCCTTTGAGTAACACTGGATGCTCATCTCTCTCCCTCTCCCCAGAGAACTTTTTCACTTTTTGTAGATATATTTGTCATTAGCATAACAAAGCCATAATTTAAAAAAGAATTCTGTGAATTCATCGTTTTTATGTTTGTTTGGTTTTGGCCACACCCATAGGTGCTCAGGGGTTACCCCTGGCTCTGAGCTCAGGAATCACTCTAGGTGGTACTCGGGGGATCATATGGGATGCTGGGGATCAAATCTGGGTAACTTATGTGAAAGGCGAAGGCCTTACCCACTGTGCTATTGTTTTGGCCTCAAAGTCTTTGTTTTTTAACAAGGAATATATATATATATATATATATATATATATATATATATATATATATATATATATATATATATATATATTAGAATGGAAAGAAGCTTGAAAGAAATATCGTCATCCCAGTGTATTAGTTATGTTCATTTACATTTATTTATTTTTATTTTGCCTTTTTCATTTTTTGAGGAAGCCAGGACTTCTTTCACATACAAGAGGCAGAGGCAGGCACCCTACCACTGAGCCATTTCTCCACCTATATTTCAACTTTTTCTCTTATATATATAAATAACCTGTTTTTCTGACTATGAAAAATAAAACATATTTTAGAAACAACTATAGCATGGTCTAATTTTAATATATAACCAAAATATATCTCACTGATGCTGTTAAACTTCATGGCAAGGACAACAGCAGCTTAGTCCTTACAAATTTGTTTATACCAAATGAATATCAAAAGAGTTAGTTGAAAAAAATTATTTTCTTCCAGAATCATTTATTTCCACAGAACTCCCAATTTTTTTTCAATAAGAATGTTTAACAGAAACTAACAGATCCTGTTTATTGGTTAGTCCATGCTATAAAAATAAGATTGGAAAACAGATTTCTTGGTTTTCTTATTTATGTGTAATTAGAAAATGAAATGAATAATAACATTTTAATTATGAAATCAGAGGTCCACTTTGAGAACTTTATTTTAAAATCTATGAGTATATGGGGCCCGCGAGGTGGCGCTAGAGGTAAGGTGTCTGCCTTGCAAGCGCTAGCCAAGGAAGGACCGCAGTTCGATCCCCCGGCGTCCCATATGGTCCCCCCAAGCCAGGGGCAATTTCTGAGCGCTTAACAAGGAGTAACCCCTGAGCATCAAATGGGTGTGCCCCCCCCCAAAAAAAACAAAAAAAAAATAAAAATCTATGAGTAGAAATAGATGGCTTTGTCCTTCACGTACCAGCTAACATCAAAATGGCCAAGACACCTTTGTTTATGATTTCATTTTGTCCTGTCTTCCAAGGGTGGAATCAAGTGAATCTAATTCTGGTGAGGTAGTTCTACTGTGTGGTGTACTCTATTGTGCTTGGCTGTACGCTCTACCCAGACCTGCCAACTCTCTTCAGATGCTATGGTTATGGGGTTACCCTCACAGGTAACATCATTTCCTTACCATCTTAATAAGTTGTCTGTACTATCCAGGGCACCCACTTGGGTGACTTGAGACCTTGGTTGGAGAGAAGTTTATAGGGGTCAATATAATTATGCAAGTTGAAAAACCCAAGAAAATATTTCAGAGATTTTAAATAGCATTTAATTTTAGCATACACTTTTTGAAAAGTAGTTTTAGTCTCACTATGGTTGAAAGAGTTAAGGTCACAAAATAAACAATTACAATTTTGAACTTTAAGGCCTTATAGACCCTTGGGAACCTGGGTCAATAAATATTTAAAAAATGTGATACCCATACCACAATTGCATGGATTGAGTTTTCTTTTGTGTAAAAGTTTAAATTGTTTAGAGTGCCAAATAAATTAGACAGTTATAGTTAATATTAGCCATATTGGTCCCAAGAGACAATGTTTTGCCAGACATTAAATTATTCTATGTCATATTTACTGAGCTCCAATAACCACATGGTTATATCTGGAGTAAACAATGCATGTGCCCCAGTTGGTTCCTCATAGGCTCTGTCCTTTCCAGAATCTTCCATCCATTTCTGTGAAAGGATGCTGATGAAATCCTTATGGTGCAATATGAAGCCATTACTTGGCTCTTTTCTAATTCTCAGGGCTAACAACGTTTTGTTGCTCACATTTAAAGATAATTTCACTTGATTTTGTTATTTTATTTTTATGATAAAATGAGCATGTATTGATCAGGAATGATAATTTTATCTTCATCTCTGTTTTCTTTCCTGGCTTCCCAATCTGCCCACCATGTACCAGGACAAGTTTAATAGGTATGGTATTCCTACTGTTTCCAAGGAATACTAGGGCTATTTCCAGAAAATTCTTCTAGGCACACTTATCAAGAAATTGTGTGTAGGAGTACAGTCTAGTAAGTTAAAAGCTGCATGCAAATATCATACAGTATCAGGGATGTGAGTTAAAAAAAAGTGAAGAACTTTTGCACATCTTTCATCTACTGGGTCTTTTGACTGAATCCAGAACTTAAAAGAACCTTCCTTCAGTCATAGCCCTTCTCACATGTCTGTGTTCTTTGGTCTTTGAAGCAGGCACTTTCCCAGTTCTGGATTTTTCAGTAATCATCTGCCATTGTTGCCAATGCATCTGGGCAAAGTAATGCATAAGTGATACAACAACATTTTCAAAATAGGAAAATAAAAGTAGGTACTTAAGGCTACTGTACGGCGGCTTTGTTAAATGTTTATGAAACAGCTCATTCTAGTGGAATATTAATACCATTTTTAGTAGAGCCTTCTGGGCAGGGATATTTTTATTCACTGAATTAATTATGTCCTTTTTGGCTTCATTAAATGTAACATAATTCTCACATGAGTAATTGCATGATGGGAGAATTTGTGTGAGAAATGTCATGATTGAAGTTCTCTCTCTCACCTCTCTTAGAGATCAGTGCACAGTACATGTCTGCAGCTGGTGACAAAAGTAACCATGCCTTTCCTTTCTCTTTGCTGTGGGAAGAGACAGAAAGGATGGGGAATTACTGAGAAATACATGATAGAATATAGAGATCAAATCGTCTCTAAATATATTCTGTCCAATTATCTTTTCAACTTCTCACTTAAGTTTAGACTTTTACTCAGTGATTCCATGAATAAAAGCAGCCACATTTAGAAAGTAAGTGCTTAGGTAAAAAATGTACCTGGTTTCAAACAAAGTAAAAATCTGTTTTTTATACTCTGGGTCTTTCCACTGTGAAATGATTATGCATGTTTCTGTCACTTGGACATTATTTACAGAATTGTTTAGTGAAAGATATTTCTGTCAACTCAAGGAAATCTCAGTTTTAATTTTTGTTTTATTAAGTGAATGAAACCTTTTAGTAAGAAAGAATAACCTAGCATATTTCTCTACAAATGATGGGCTAATAGAATTTAAAGAATCAAAGACATTGCTATTATTCTTACTCTTGTTATAAAAGTGTGCATACTGATATAGTTATATAATTGTATATATACATATCTACATATATAGTTGGTTTATAATGTCTCTTTTCATCAAATATTATTTCTGAAATATTTACAATAAATTTATCTTAATTATGCAAACATCATTTTTATTAAGAAAAGAAAGTTGATATATGTCCTGTTAAAAAATAAGGCTTTTGGGACTAAAGAGATAGAACAGTGAATAAGAAACTTGCCTTGCATGTGAATGATTCCTGTTCAATCTCTAGAACCACATATGGTCTCTTGAACCCTGACAGGAATTATCCTTGAGCCAGGAATAAACCCCAAGCACAGCTGCATATGGCTCAAAAAATTATGATTATGTTCTAAAGCATGACAGAAATATTTAGGAAGTATTCTAAAGGTAGAACATATTACCTAAAGATTGTATCCCTGTCATATGCCTAATGCTCATGCCTTTGACAAGATCAGGAGAGTAACATTATATAGAAAAATGGTTTTTACAGGATAGGGGTTGAACATGTCAACTGCATTGCTAATGTGAAAAAAATCCAAACTACATGATACTGCGCATCCTGTTTTAGTATCAATAAATGTTTCTGATGGAAATGAGTAAACTTTTTTAACGGTTTTAGGAATTTTGTATGATAATTTTTAAAAGTGAAATGTGTACTCTTCAAATTAATTAAAACTTTCCAGAGTCACATTTTAAGAGCGTTTGTACACATTTTAGCACTTTGATATTTTCTATTTTGGTTTTGTATATTTTTATGTATACACAATGTACAGACTTTTCTTGTAAATAAAACATTTTTCATTTGTCTAGAAGTTTGTTTTCATTTTAATATGCGAGTGGCAAAATACTGAGCTATCCCCAAAACAAAAGTGAAAAGCCAAAACATCTGGCAGAAAGCCAAAATCCAATTAGCAATGTGGAAATAAATAACAATAGAAGGTTTTAATACTGTGATTGTGGACACAATATGAGCTAGAGGCAGGTTACTTTTGTTCAACTCGAGGTTAGTTGCTACCATCAGACAAATGAGAGTAGCAAAACCTAGCTGGAAGGCATATTTTGGCAACTAGTTATTAAAGTTGACTCTACATTTTGATTAACGTATTGCCTTGGGAGACTTCTTCAGTTCATTAGGGCTTTAGACCTTAGAAAAATGTAAGTTAGTAGAAAAATACCTAGAGACAAATAAAGTTAGCAACAAACCACTACAATATCAAATAAACTCTTTTTTTATAAATCATAATAATACAGGTTATTATATAAAAATATAACCCTGATATCATACAGACCATATGAAGTAAAAGTTTTATTAGACTGCAAGAAAGAAGTTCCTTCCATTTGTACATCCTGGTTAGAATGTGAAGGAATCCATGAATCCAGAGAAGTCTTTGAACTAATGTGAGGGCTGAGGAATTTGGGACACATAAATCACTTAAGAATGGTAGTTCAGAGAAGACTTCAACTTGCATTATCATCATTTTTTATTTACCACAAGTAACTGCTAGCTTCCAGATAATTAAAACATGGGTTGACATATGAACCTTTACTGGGAAGGCCAGGGAAGGAGTGAGAAAGTGGGAAATGAAAGACTAAACAGAGGGAGTGGGGCTGGAGAGATAGCATGGAGGTAAGGTATTTGCCTTGCATACAGAAGGACAGTGGTTTGAATCCCAGCATCCCATATGGTCCCCCAAGCCTGCCAGTGTAGAGCCAGGAGTAACCACTGAGCTCTGCTGGGTGTGACCCAAAAACCAAAAACAACAGCAAAAGAAAAAAAAAGAAAAGAAAGAAAAAACACCAAAAAAAAAAAAAAACCACACAGAGAGAGTAAGTATATAAATGTAAGGATTTTCAATGCTATTTGCATATCAAAGAAATTAATTCTGGAAACTACAATACTAGTCTTAACAAATCAACAGCACTATGTAATGAAATGCTATATTCAGCAAACCTGAATTGCACAGAATATGAGAAAGATAGGTCCTTCAACACTAAATCTTTGTTAGTCCCTCTATCTATGTCAGGAATTAAGTGGCTGGCCCATAGGTCACTTTTGTTTATTGACATATAACTACACCCATTGTTTACATTGTTTAATGCTCATAGCTGCTACTTATATTTAAGTATCATTGTGACAGAGACTTATCATATAAAAAGCCTAAATATTTTCTGGCCCTTCATTGATTATAATCAACCTTTGATTAAAAATACAATTTATCAAGAACTATTTAGCAAGACTAGAGCTATATGGTATCTCTATGATCCTCAAAAAATCACTTCTAATGTTGACTTATGAGTCCCAAGGAAGTGTGGATTACAGATGTTAATTTATCAACCTATAATCACACCAGGAAATGATAGAATCAGTCTTGTTTTTATTTTTAATTTTTTTATTTAAACAACTTTATTACATACATGATTGTGTTTGGGTTTCAGTCCTGTAAAGAACACCACCCATCACCAGTGCAACATTTCTATCAGTGCCTTGTATATTTTGGAGATTAGCCCCTTATCTGATGGGTATTGGGTGAATAGTTTCTCCCACTCAGTGGGGGTGGGGGGCTCTTGTATCCTGGGCACTATTTCCTTTGAGGTGCGGAAGCTTCTTAGTTTAATATATTCCCATCTGTTAATTTCTTCTTTCACTTGCTTGGAGAGTGCAGTTTCCTCTTTGAAGATGCCATTAGTCTCAATGTCCTGGAGTGTTTTACCTATGTGTTGTTCTATATATCTTATGGTTTGGGGTCTGATATCGAGGTCTTTCATCCATTTGGATTTAACCTTCGTACATGATGTTAGCTGGGGGTCTAAGTTCAATTTTTTGCAAGTAGCTAGCCAATTGTGCCAAAAACCAATTGTTGAAGAGGCTTTCTTTGCTCCATTTAGGATTTCTTGCTCCTTTATCAAAAGTTAGGTGACTGTATTCTGGGGAACATTCTCGGAGTATTCAAGCCTATTCCACTGATCTGAGGGCCTGTCTTTATTCCAATACCATGCTGTTTTGATAACTATTGCTTTGTAGTACAGTTTAAAGTTGGGGAAAGTAATTCCTCCCATATTCTTTTTCCCAATAATTGCTTTAGGTATTCTAGGGTGTTTATTGTTGCAAATGAACTTCAAAAGTGCCTAATCCACTTCTTTGAAGAATGTCATGGGTATCTTTAGAGGGATCGCATTAAATCTGTACAATGCTTTGGGGAGTATTGTGATTTTAATTATGTTAATCCTGCCAATCCATGAGCAGGGTATGTGCTTCATTTCCGTGTGTCTTCTCTTAATTCTTGGAGCAGAATTTTATAGTTTTCTTTGTATAGGTCCTTCTCATTTTTAGTCAAGTTGATTCCAAGATATTTGAGTTTGTGTGACACTATTGTGAATGGGGTCATTTTCTTAATGTGCATTTCTTCCTTAGTACTATTGGTGTATAGAAAGGCCATTGATTTTTGTGTGTTAATTTTGTAGCCTGCCACCTTGCTATATGAGTCTATTGTTTCTAGAAGCTTTTTCATAGAGACTTTAGTGTTTTCTATGTAGAGTATCATGTCATCTGCAAACAGCGAGAGCTTGACTTCTTCCTTTCATATATGGATTCCCTTGATATCTTTTACTTGCCTAATCGCTATAGCAAGTACTTCCAGTGCTATGTTGAATAGGAGTGGTGAGAGAGGACAGCCTTGTCTTGTGCCAGAATTTAGAGGAAAGGCTTTCAGTTTTTCTCCATTGAGTACAGTATTTGCCTCTGGCTTGTGGTAGATGGCCTTAACTATATTGAGAAAGATTCCTTCCATTCCCATCTTGCTGAGAGTTTTGATCAAGAATGGGTATTGGACCTTATCAAATGCTTTCTCTGCGTCTATTGATATGATCATGTGATTTCTATGTTTCTTGTTGTTGATGTTGTGTATTATGTTGATAGATTTCAGATGTTAAACCGGCCTTGCATTTCTGGGATGAAACCTACTTGATCGTAGTGGATGATCTTCTTAATGAGGCATGGAAATCTATTTTCCAGGATTTTGTTGAGGATCTTTGCATCTGTATTCATCAGCAATATTGGTCTGTAATTTTCTGTTTTGGTAGCATCTCTGTCTGGTTTAGGTATCAAGGTGATGTTGGCTTTATGAAAGCTATTTGGAAGTGTTCCTGTTTTTTCAATTTCATGAAAGAGTCTTGCCAGGATTGATAGAAGTTCTTCTTGAAAGGTTTGAAAGAATTCATTAGTAAATCCATCTGGGCCTGGACTTTTGTTTTTGGGAAAACTTTGATTACTGTCTTAATTTCTTCAATAGTGATGGGTGTGTTTAGATATGCTACATCCTCTTCATTCAACCGTGAAAGATTATGAGTCCAAAAATTTATCCATTTCTTCTAGGTTTTCATTTTTAGTGGCATAGAGTTTCTCAAAGTAGTTTCTGATTACCCTTTGGATCTCTACCATATCAGTAGAGATCTCTCCTTTTTCATTCCTAATATGAGTTATCAAGTTTCTTTCTCTCTCTTTCTTTGTTAGTTTTGCCAGTGGTCTATCAATCTTGTTTTTTCAAAGAACCAACTTCTGCTTTCATTGATCTTTTGGATTGTTTTTTGGGTTTCCACTTCATTGATTTCTGCTCTCAGCTTTGTTATTCCCACTACCTCCCTATTTTTTGGTCCTTTTGTTGAGCACTTTCTAATTCTATGAGCTGCGTCATTAAGCTATTCAGGTATGCCCCTTCTTCTTTCCTGATGTGCGCTTGCAAAGCTATAAATTTTCCTCTCAGTATTATTTTGCTGTGTCCCATAGATTCTG
Source organism: Suncus etruscus (assembly GCF_024139225.1). Classification (NCBI taxonomy): domain Eukaryota; kingdom Metazoa; phylum Chordata; class Mammalia; order Eulipotyphla; family Soricidae; genus Suncus; species Suncus etruscus. Next base: position 59,913,845 of record NC_064859.1, on the reverse strand, counting down.
ATAGTTTGTGTCTCCATTGTCATTTGTTTCTAGGAAGGTTTTGATTTCCTATTTGATTTCATCTTGGACCCACTGGTTATTCAGTATTACGCTGTTTAACTTCCAGGTATCAAAGTTTTTCTTCTGTGTCCCTTTGTAGTTCACATATAATATCAGGGCCTTGTGGTCAGCGAAGGTAGCCTGCAAAATTTCTATCCTCTTGATATTATGGAGGTATGTTTTATGTGTTAGCATGTAGTCTATCCTTTAGAATGTCCCATATACATTAGAGAAGAATGTGTATACGGGCTTCTGGGGATGGACTGTCCTGTATATATCTACTAGGCCTCTTTCTTCCATTTCCCTTTTCAGGTCTAGTATATTCTTGTTGTGTTTCAGTCTGGTTGACCTGTCAAGTGTTGACAATGCCATGTTAAGAATCAGTCTTGTTAATGTTCAAAGCCCACAAAGGTAAATATCAAGCTAAGCTTTGTAAAGCGACTCTTCACTTTGGGTCAGAGAGTATAGCTAACAGAGCATTTTTTTTGCATGCACCTGTCTGTGGTCTCATAGGCTCTGAGCACCACTGGGTGTAGTTCCAAAACATCAAACCAACAAACAAAGCAGATTTTCCCTGATATACTGCTTCAGTTTTTCAAATTCTTCATACCTCAACCATACTGCAAAGTCTTATCTTGGAAGAATAATTATACTTGGGATAGTTTTCAATTTGTCTTGAAATATATGGATCAACCAAGCTTTTCTAGTTCTCTAAACCTCCAGAACACTGAGATGTGTCTTCACTCTATATGTCAGTCAGGCTCAGTTTTTTTTCTGTTATCAGCAGTAAGCTCTCTATCACAAAATAATCAAAAGGCAGCCTCTGATATAAAATAGAAAAACTGACAGGAAGAGTCAAAATTCCACACACTCCTTTTGCTGCCACTGTCCTAACTAAATTGTATCATACTAGGGAAAGAAATAGTATTTAATCTGGAGAATGAGGCACCAACTGAGAAACTGATCAAAAAAGTTACAGTAAACCAAAAAATCAATATCTTTGGAAAATAAACCTTCTAACTTGCTGACAGAGGAGAATGGGTTAGAACAGCAGCATACCTCTCAAACATTTTGAAAATCATTCTGGCATAAAGAGATCAGTGAGGGAACTTTTGAACTGTTCCTATTCTCATCTGTGAAACTTGTTTGAGTGACTTCAAGAAAGCACTAGAGCAAGACATCCAGAGGCTTCTCTTTGCATATGAGGCCTGAATACAAGGGACAATAGTGACAGAACTACCATAGTCTCACTGACAAAGAAAAAGGAGCAATTCAAAGAGCTTATCCAAGATGAGAAACCAACAATGGTACCTTGAACAACTCTCACTTCAACTCTGTAGTGGGTATGTATTTTTAAAAATGTAATTTAACTTACTTCTATTTTGTATTGATTTATCACTAGTTCATAACAAAATTTCAAGCATATACTGTATTTTTTGCTCTATAGACATACCTGACCATAAGATGCACATAATTCTTAGATGAGAAAAGCAAGAAAGAAAAATATTTTTTTATTTGGAATGTGTTTTTATTTGTTATGTTCAAACATATTGTTTACTGGTGCCTCCAAACAAGTGATCTAAATACATAAGCTTTAGATAAAACATATATAATAGGACATCAATTCCCATATTTTAAAATTAATAATTATTAGTTTAAAAAAGCTCCCAATATTTGAGTACAGCAATGATTACATAACTTCTACATGACTGGTGTAATAAAGGCATCAGATTCTTACACACTTAACAGCAGAAAGCACACATTAATGTATAAAATAAAAACCAGTTTCGGCCTAAGAACACAAAAATACAATACAAAAATCCCTTCCTTACACCTATATTCATTGCAGCACTATTTACCATAGCAAGACTCTGGAAACAACCAAGATGCCCTTCAACAGACGAATGGCTAAAGAAACTGTGGTACATATACACAATGGGATATTATGCAGCTGTCAGGAGGGATGAAGTCATGAAATTTTCCTATACATGGATGTACACAGAATCTATTATGCTGAGTGAAATAAGTCAGAGAGAGAGAGAAAAACGCAGAATGGTCTCACTCATCTATGGGTTTTAAGAAAAATGAAAGACATTCTTGCAATAATAAATTTCAGACACAAAAGAGAAAAGAGCTGGAAGTTCCAGCTCACCTCAGGAAGCTCACCACAAAGAGTGATGAGTTTAGTTAGAGAAATAACTACATTTTGAACTGTCCTAATATTGAGAATGTATGAGGGAAATGTAGAGCCTGTTTAGGGTACAGGCGGGGGTTGGGTGGGGAGGAGGGAGATTTGGGACTTGGGTGATGGGAATGTTGCACTGGTGATGGGTGGTGTTCCTTTTATGACTGAAACCCAAACACAATCATGTATGTAATCAAGGTGTTTAAATAAAAAAAATAAAAATAAAAATAAATAAAAAAAGAGAAAAAAATAAAAAAAATAAAATAAATTTTTAAATGAAAAAAAAAAAAAAAACCAGTTTCGGGGCCGGAGAGATAGCATGGAGGTAAAGTGTTTGCCTCTCATGCAGAAGGGCGGTGGTTCGAATCCCAGCATCCCATGTGGTTCCCTGAGCCTGCCAGGAGTGATTTCTGAGTGTGGAGCCAGGAGTGACCCCTGAGTACTGCCGGGTGTGAGAAAATATTCTAAAGCAAATGGTGCAACATGAGGTGCCATCAGCTGCTAGGAACAATCAGCCTGCAAGGGCGAAGTATATTTACAATATGTCAGGCCACAGCTAGTTTAACACATTTACCTGATGTTTTTTTTTTTATCAGAACATAAAAAAATGAAAAATACCCATGCTTCAGTTCCAAGCGGCATTTGCCATATAAGATGCACAGACATTTCCCCCCATTTTTTGGGGGGGGGGAGTGAATACATCTTATGGAACAAAAAGTATGGTAGCGTAATTCCTCTATGTGTGTATGAGACTCATTGAAGCTACCACCAAAGAGAAGACTCACTTTAGGCTATCCTGTTTAACCACTGAGAGCATGGGCCACTGAGATCCAGCCTTTTTTAATTGATTTTTTATTTAAAGCATTGTTATTTACAAAGTTATTCACAGTTAAGTTTTAGACATACAATATTTTAGCACCAATCCCTCCACCAATGTCAACCTCCCTCTACCAGTGTTCCCAGAGTCCATCCCATCCCATCAACCACTCCACCACAGCCTGTCATCATAGCAGACACTTCTATAAATTTGGTTTTTATAGTTTTGGTGTCACGATTTTATTATTGTTGACTCTGTGGCTTTGATATTTAATTTTGTCCTTCTTTTACACCACAAATGCACCTGAGTCCCCTTGACACTTGTCCCCTGTTATTTCACATCAGTCTTTCTCCACCTCCACTTAATTTCTTTCCTTACCCTCTCTATACTCTGGAGCGAAGAGTATTCTAGACATCTCCATTTAAAACACTGCATTACTTCTAAATACTATTTTAAATATTCTAAATACTATATATAAGTAATACCATTCTTTATTTGTCCTTCTTCTGGCTTCATTTAAATTCATATCTTCTTCTAGTTACATCTATGGTGCAGTGATTTACATGATTGCATCATTCCTTACAGCTATGTAATATTTCATTGTATATATGCATCACATCTTAATGACATACTTTTGTTCTTTTCATTTTTGTTTTTGGGTCACAACCTATGGTGCTCAGAGGTTGCTCCTGGCTCTGTGCTCTGAATTCGTTCATGGCAGACTTGGGGTATCAGATGGAATAACAGGGATCAAAACAGGACCAGCTGCATGCAAGACAAATGCTCTACTCACTCTGCTATCACTCTAGCTCCTCCACTTCTTTTTTTCTTTCGTTTTTTTATTTAAACAACTTTATTACATACAGGATTGTGTTTGGGTTTCAGTCATGTAAAGAACACCACCCATCACCAGTGCAACATTCCCATCACCAATGTCTCAAATCTCCCTCCTCCCCACCCAAACCCGCCTGTACTCTAGACAGGCTTTCTATTTCCCTCGTACATTCTCATTATTAGGATAGTTCAAATCGTAGTTATTTCTCTAAACTCATCCCTGTTTCTGGTGAGCTTCATGAAGTGAGCTGTTACTTCCAGCTCTTTTTCTTTCGTGCCTGAAAGTTGTTATTGCAAGAATGTCTTTCATTTTTTCTTAAAACCCATAGATGAGTGAGACCATCCTGCATCTTTCTCTCTCTCTGACTTATTTCACTAAGGATAATAGATTCCATGTACATCCATGTATAGGAAAATTTCATTACTTCATCTCTCCTGAAAGCTGCATATTATTCCATTGTGTATATGTACCACAGTTTCTTTAGCCAAGGAGGGTATGTTGGCTGTTTCCAGAGTCTTACTATGGTAAATAGTGCTGCAATGAATATAACATCTAATCCCATCAACAATGGGGAGAAGAAATGGACAGACACTTTGACAAAAAAGAAATACAAATGGCCAAAAGACACATGAAAAAATGCCCCACATCACTAATCATCAGGGAGATGCAAACCAAAACAACTATGAGGTACCACCTCACACCCCAGAGATTGGCACACATCACAAAGAATGAGAACAAGCAGTGTTGGTGGGGATGTGGAGAGAAAGGAACTCTTATCCACTGCTGGTGGCAATGCCGTCTAGTCCAACCTTTATGGAAAGCAATATGGAGATTCCTCCAAAAACTGGAAATCGAGCTCCCATATGACCCAGCTATACCACTCCTATGAATATACCCTAGGAATAAAAAAATACAATACAAAAATCCCTTCCTTACACCTATATTCATTGCAGCTCCTCCACTTCTATTCTTAACCCAGCCACTCACAATTGTTTCCCATTCCTGCATGACCTTAGCAAGGAAGTTTGCCAAAAACTGTTGTTTTGAATCCTTGGTTGTGACTCAGTACCTCTTGATTGTGTGTCTGGGCACAAATGTCTCTGGGCATTACTCAAATAAACCCTGATTTTCCCAAAGTTGATGCATTGTTGTCCCCATGCAATCACAAGTTCAAACTCCTAGAATTCACCACCCAGTTCTGTAAGAAATTATTGTTTACATGCCCCTGATTCTCACAATCATATATCAAGATTATTCCCCAGTCCTGTCCAAGTTAGTACAGACTGTCTCCTGGGCATTTGTGGCTAGTCACCAACAATAACTCCTATAACTTGAGACACAGGAATATCCAGGTTGCAACAATTTTGAATGCTGTTTTCTTCCTCCAGACTTGTTCAAGCTTGATAATCAGATGCCGTTAGCACTTGGTAGCTCAATTCTCATTATTGTCCATTTCTGCTCAAATGGGATGCAGAAGAACCCCAAGGAAATTGTAATTTTGAATTAGTTTCCGCCAGGGGCTCAACAAAAGCTTGACATTTTGGAACATAGGATGCTACCATGAACTTGGCACTACCATTGCCAGGTTGGGCAAACAGTCTTCCAGTTGATATAAAATTCTTCTCAGTACTGCAACTCTGAGGGGGGCACTTCTGACTAAAATTACAAGTCATTTCCCAGTCCAGATCATTTTTTAATAATGTCCTATCCTGGGAATAGCAGCTGAGAATTATGGGTCAGTATCAGGAACTGTTTGGCCTTTGCAGTGAATCTGCTTCAGGGCATTTGTGACCACAATTTCCTGGCAGTCATTTAGACCCACAGAAACTGAGAGTCACAGTCACTGCCAGTAATTTATGATCATAAACTCCTGCTCATCATATCTTACTATTCAAACTCAGATCCTCACAAATAATAGCGCCAGTCACAATGAATAAAGAAAAAATCCACTTCCATTGATATACAAAGACTCAGAAGAACCAAGCATGTGAGAGCTTTCTTAACTCCCTAGGGATGACATTGTGGCAAACTCCTAATAGTGATTCCTGAAATGAGAATGTCAATGGAATAGAACATGAACAAGGACAAACAATGTATGTGAAAAATCCAAACAGATATCACAGAGCTAAATATGTTGTTTAATCTATAAAATAGAGGGACTAAATAGCATAGTGACAAAAAGCCAAGATTTAATTAGTGAGCTTGAGGTTAAGTTTATGGAAACCATTTTTAAAAAGAAAGAAAAATAACAGGGCCAGAGAAATGTCATGGAGGTGGGGTATTTGCCTTGCATGCAGATGGATAGTGTTTCAAATCCCGGCATCCCATATGGTCCCCTGAGCCTCCCAGGAGGAACCCCTGAGCTTTGCTGGGTGTGACCCCCCCCAAAAAAAAAGAAAAAAGAAAAAGAAAAGTAAATTTAAAAGATGAAAAGAACATAAAAGATTTGTGAACCATCAAGAGAATGGTTCTCATCATAAAGGTTTCATAAGAAGAAAATCATTGATAGAATTTTTCGTTGAAGAAATGTCCTCAAACTGAGAAAGAGAGACATATCCAGATCACGAAATTCCAAAGATTTTCCCTGAAAAAATGTAAACCAGCACATAAGAATCTTTGTGATTTAAGTTGAAAAAATAGCAAAGATATAGGTAATCAAAAGCATCAAGAGACAAATAAAATCATAAATAAGGAAACTACCATAGTACTCAATGCAAAGTTAATAACTAAAACTGTGTGTGCCAGAAGGAATAACATGATGTATTCAAAAAATTGAAGAGAAAATGCCACCAAGCAAATATTCTATAAGAAAGTTTTTGTTGTTGTTGTTTTTGGGGGTGTTTTGTTTGTTTGTTTGTTTGGGGCCACATCCCACAGACTCAGGGATTACTCTTGACTCTGCACTCAGAAATCGCTCCTGAATAGGGGGACCATATGGCAAGTCAGGGATCGAACTTGTGCCTATCCTGGGTCAGCCACATGCAAGTCAAATACCCTACTGCTGTGCTACCACTCCGGCCCTCATCAGCAAGTTTTGTGGGACTCTGTCATGCTGTTTCTCTGACTTATTTCTCTCAGCATAATAGATTCCATGTACATCCATGTATAGGAAAATTTCATGACTTCATCTCTCCTGACGGCTGCATAATATTCCATTGTGTGTATGTACCACAGTTTCTTTAGCCATTCTTCTGTTGAAGGGCATCTTGGTTGTTTCTAGAGTGGCTATTGCAAATAGCGCTGCAATGAATATATGTGTGAGGAAGGGATTTTTTATTGTATTTTTGTGTTCCTAGAGTATATCCCTAGGAGTTGTATATCTGGATCATATGGGAGCTCAATTTCCAGTTTTGAGGTATCTCCATATTGGTTTCCATAAGGCTGGACTAGATGACATTCCTACCAGCAGTGAATGAAGGCCTTTCTCTCCACATCCCCTCCAGCACCAATTGTTCTTGTTCTTTGTGATATGTGCCAGTCTCTGTGGGGTGAGATGGTACCTCATTGTTGTTTTGATTTGCACCTCAATGATGATAGGTGATATGAAGCCTTTTTTATGTGTCTTTTGGGACTTTTATTTCTTCTTTGTGGAAGTGTCTGCTCATTTCCTCTCCCCATTTTTTGATGGGGTTAGATTATTTTTTTGTAAAGTTCTGTCACTAACTTGTATATCTGAAATATTAGCCCCTTATCTGTTGGGTATTGGGTGAATAGCTTCTCCCATTCTGTGGCTGAGTTTTGTACCCTAGGCACTATTTCCTTTGAGGTGCAGAATCTTCTGAGCTTAATATAGTCCCATCTGTTTACCTCTGCTTCCACTTGTTTGAAAAGTGCTTTTCCTCCTTAAAGATGCCCTTAGTCTCAATGTAATGGAGTGTCATGCCTACGTTTGTTCTATATACCTTATAATTTCAGGTCTGATGTTAAGGTCTTTAATCCATTTGGATTTGACATATGTACCTTGTGATAGATGGAGATATGAGTTCACATTTTTGCAAGTGGCTGACCAGTTCTCCCAACACCACTTGTTGAAGAGGCTTTCCTTGCTCCATTTTGCATTTATTGCCCCTTTATCAAAGATTAATTGATTGTATGTCTGGGGACATTCTCTGAATACTCAAGTCTATTCCACTGATCTGATGGTCTGTATTCATTCCAGTACCATGTGGTTTTAATGGCTATAGCTTTGTAATACAATTTAAAGTTGGGGCAAGTGATTCTTCCCATTTTCCTTTTCCGAAGGATTGCTCTAGCTATTCACAGGTGTTTATTGTTCCAAATAAATTTTAGGAGTTTTTATTCCACTTCTTTGAAGAATGTCATGGGTATCCTTAAAGGGATTGCATTAAATCTGTACAATGCTTTGGGGAGCATTGTCATTTTAAAGATATTAATCCTCCCAGTCCATTAGCAGGGAATGTGTCTCCATTTTTGTGTATCTTCTTTTATTTCTTAAATCAGTGTTTTTGTATTTTACTTTGTATAGGTCCTTCATCTATTTGGTTAAGTTGACTTCAAGATTTGGAGTTTGTGTGACACTAATGTAAATGGTGTTGTTTTTTAATTTTTTTTTGTTTTTCTGGCCACACCCATTTGATGCTCAGGGATTACACCTGGCTACGCGCTCAGAAATTTTCCCTGGCTTAGGGGGACGATATGGGACACCAGGGGATAACCATGGTCCTTTCCTTGGCTAGCGCTTGCAAGGCAGACACCTTACCTCTAGCGCCACCTCGCCAGCTCCAAGGGTTGTTTTTTTAATGTCCATTTCTTCTCTATCATTATTGGTGTATAAGAAGGCTATTGATTTTTGTGTGTTAATTTCATAGCCTGCCACTTTGCTATATGAATCTATTGTTTCTAGAAGCTTTTTGGTAGAGTCTTTAGGGTTTTCTAAATATAGTATCATGTCATCTGCAAACAGAGCTTGATTTCAGGAAGGGATTTTTAATTGTATTTTTGTGTTCCTAGGGTATATCCCTAGAAGTGGTATATCTGGATCATATGGGAGCTCAATTTCCAGATTTTTGAGGAATCTCCATATTGGTTTCCATAAAGGCTGGACTAGAAGGCATTCCCACCAACAGTAAATGAGAGTTCCTTTCTCTCCTTATCCCCTCCAGCACCAATTGTTCTTGTTCTTCGTGATGTGTGCCAGTCTCTGTGGCATGAGATAGTACTTCTAGTTGTTTTGATTTGCATCTCAATGATGATTAGTGATGTAGAGCATATACCATGACCAACTGAAATTTACTTTAAATATACAAGTATATGGCTTAAGATATTGTCCAATATCATACTTAATGATTATATGCCACTTTTATAACAGTACTCTACAAATATTTTTTATTTTATTTCTTTCTAAGTGACTATCAAATTGAGGTCCATAAGTGGACATTTACAAATTCCTAAGGACTTCAAATTGGAAATTAGACATGGTATATCTATTTCAGAGATATTAAAACATGAAGAAAAACAGCTACATATTAATGAAAACCTATGTTCTGGCTTGAGTTTAACTCCATCATTTACTCAGAGTTTTTCTGAAATTCTGTATTAAGTAATCAACTTCTGATATAGTCTCACAGGGATTTCTGAGATCTGATCAGAACACTGACAAAAATTATAGAAATAAAATCAGCACATTTTAAAAAGTAAGATCTTGCAGCAACCCAATATTTATTTCGGGAATAAAAAGTGACTAGATTTCAGTTATAACAGTGAGTGTTTTGGTAGTGCCCTAAGCACATCCCTTTCTTCCCATGAGAGACCTGAACAATAGTCTCATAACTATAGTTGCTCTAAAAACAAGTTATTTTTGTTTACAGTAGCAGTCTCTGGAGAATCACAAGTTTTGAGCTTTCTTAAAGCTTTCAACAGCTTTGTAACTGTGTGTCTCATGATGATTCAATTTAAAAATTTATTTATTAAAAAAAAGACAATAACCTTGGAGAACATTCTTGTTTTTGACCTTCTAAGCAACTCAGGAAATAATATTCTTTCTTAGAGATTTATTTTTCCTGATTCAAAACCATCTTGGGCTTGTGACCCCATTGCTAGCATATTTGTTAAAAACAAATAGCATCCATGGAAGAACACTGCAGCTGTTTGAAATAGTGGTCCTAGCAAACAGCTAGTCAAAAATCCTTATAAGAAAAAAAAAACGCTGGGGAAAATGTCTGTATTAAACTTTGAAGGACTTTGAGCTATTCATCTGCATTCAGAAAACCATGCACATTTGTGCATGGAAAACATCTAAAACCATGTCTCTCTTCAAGCAGAAAGACAAGTTTTATGTGACAATACATATAGGACATGTAGAAAAAGCTAAAGTGTCTTTTATAAGTCAAGTCAGTTTAAGGAAATTGCTGTCTATAATTATATAATTGAATATAGACTGCAATAAGAATCAGCAAAAATACAGAATTTATCTGATTAATCCAGGAAAGTCACTAAGCACCATTGAACCATTGAAGTAAACAAAGAAAGTTTCCAGAATGCCATTCTGAATGCAAGTTCTGCAGCCCATGCCCAACTTCACAAACTGACAGAAACCTCAGGCAGCTAAACACAGTTCCATCAAGTTCAGAAAAAGCTACTGTTACATATCTCTGAAATTCTGTAAACACTTGCTTGTACAAGAGTTTTTATTAATCTGCCTTCATTTGAGCTTTTTTTTTGCACTGTGAAAGAGGTTTACAGTGCATTCCTACAGCCATAGAAACAAATATATATATTTAAAAATATATCGAGTAGTTGCAAACAGATAAGCAAGGTATTTGTTGCAACCTACAAAGTATATTTCCAAGCTTCCTGATGATTAATAGCTGGTTTATGTGTGCAGCAAACCTATTCATTGGGTTCATCACTAATAAAAGTGCCTCATCCTGAAAACACATTAAGTTGCATAGGGTGTCATATTGTTAAAATTAGATCATTTCCATGGAATGAATAAAGGCTTTATTTTTTCTTTTTGGGCCACACGAGGTGATGCTCAGAGGTTACACCTGACTTTGTGCTTGAGAATCACTCCTGACAGGCTTTTGGGGACCATATAGAAAGCCGTGATTGAACTCAGGTCTGACATGTATAAGGCAAACACACTATCCCCTGTGTTATTGATTCAGCCCCCAGAATAAAGACTTTTTATTGGTATCAAATTCCACACCATTTTTTCAGCTTCAACACAAGCAGATACAGAACATCTATTCTCTAACCATTCTAAATTGCTCTCTAAATTTTATATTGCAAATTTTAATAGCATTTTTATTTTGTGTGACTTGAATATTTAAGCATTCTGTTTAAAAGTATAGTGACTCCAAACCTATGCCATGTCTGTGTTCTTACCCAGTTAAACACTGAAAATAAAAATTGTTGATGAAAAAAATAATCAAAAAAAAGGGAAGAAATTGATTTTTGGCCAGCTGCTATAAATATGTTCAAAGACTAAGGATGATCATGTCTAACTAAGAAGAGAATAATGTACGGAAATAGAAAATTACTGATGCATAGATGTTTTAAGTAAACAAGTAAAATTTCGGCATTGAAAACTACAGTATCTGAAATAAAACTTGCTAAATAAAAATTTCTAATACCAGTACCACAGCAAGTAGGGCTCCTGTTTTGCATGTGGCAGACCCGGATTTGGTCCTCAGCATTTGGTTCCAGGGGCCTGACAGAAGTATTCCCTGGGTGTCAAACCAGAAGTTAATCCTAAGCACAACCATGGAGTGCCCTCCCCCCAAAAAAAGCAAAACAAATACATTTGCTAATACCCCTTTGCACACATTAGAATGCAATAATAAAGACATTTGTAAGTGTTGAGGATGTATATAAATATGTTAGACATACTTTAACATGAAGAAAAATAATGAAGGCATATAGAAACATCCAAAGTGATCCTTCTAAAATTTAAAACTATTGTGTTTCATTACCAAAAAAGAAAAAACCAACAACAACAAAAAGGAGGGAGAGAAAAGGAGAAAAAAAAAAGAAAAGAATTGTGAGGGGCCAGGACCAGAGCGACAGCACAGTGGTATGGTGTTTGCCTTGCACAAGACTGACCCGGGACGGACCTTGATTCAATCCCCAGCCTCCCAGATAGTCCCTCAATCCAGGAGCAATTTCTGAATGCAGAGCCAGTGTCACCCCTGATTATCACCAGGTGTGGCCCAAAAACATAAAGGAAATAATTGTGACATGCTTTTATCACTACTTTATTTTTCAAATAACATGCAAATGTTGTACTCCATTGGATTTTATTTTGCTAACCTGTTAATAAAAATATTAGAACATTATTTTTTAACAAGGCTAGAATGTCATTTTTTTTGTTTTTTTTTTTCAAACATACCTGATATTTTATGGCCACACATTTTGAATGATTATTATAATTGTTGACTGTAATGACATAGAATTTACATTTTTTTGTTTAATTTATATAGAGGACTTTTTTTTCAAAGCTTGAGAGAAGAAAATAAAGAGCAAAATGAAAACCTATTGACTGCAATAGTCAGTGTCTTCTTCTGCTTGATAAAAGACAGGGAAATCCTGAGTTTTTGAAGCCACGGGTTTAAAAAAAATACACACATAAGTTAATCAACTTGTTTGCAACATACATTTTATAATGAAATGTGAGAAATTAATAAATTTTTTTCACAAATAAACTATACTATTTCAAAGAATCTTCTAGTGGCAAAATACAAGTCATAATTTTAGAAAAATTGTATAAAAGTCATATCTGATTACATTCTAATATCCATAATATGAAAAGAACGTTTTCAGTTAAGCAATGAAACCGTAAAGACCAAATTTAAATGAGAAAAAAATATCTCTATGTACTTCTAAAAAGAAAACATGCACATAGGCATTAAGTCCATGGAAAAAATATTAATATTAGTCATTAGAAAATGTAAGTGAAACCCACTATTCTTCACAGTAATTAGGGTTCTAATATATTTAAATTATAAAACTGTTGGAAATATAAATGTAAATCATAAAAATGTACATTTATAAGATAAAAATAAGTTTTCTCATTCATTGTTGGTAGAAATACACATATAAAATGATATTTTAGCTTAGGAGAATATTTTGGCAATTTCACACAAAAAAATTGAAGTTTTATGGCTCAAATGATTATACTGTGGATAGAGCACTTGCCTTGTACATAGCCAGCCAAGGTTCAGTCCCTGAACAACATATGGTTCCTCAAACTAACCAGGAGTGATCCCTGATCAAAACCTAGCATAAGCTCTGGCACTACTGGAGGTGGACCCTCCAAAATTATTTTAAAATACAGTGAACAAAAAAGTACTTGTATACACAAATGATAAGTAGACTAATTGAAATATTTATACATATATTCTAATATCTGGAACCTGTGACTATAATAAATTACATGGCAAAGATAATTATTTAAGGTGATTATCCTGGATGATGAAAAATGAGAGCTAGATCTAAAGATAACAGAGAAATAGCAGTCATTGGTGATAAGTCTGTCATGCCTTGAAGACTACAACAACTTCCAAAGCTGGAAACTTCTCGGAATGGAGAGAATTGTGAGTGGTACGATCAGGAATGGGAATGCTTAGCTAACACTTGGATGTTAGCTCTGTAAGACCTATTTTAACTACAGAACAGTAGCAAGAAACTTTGTCTTAAGCACTATATGTGGTCATTTGTTATAGCAGCTAAAGAAAATGATTACAGGCCTACAAATAATTATAAGTACAATGCATTATAAACATGATTATACATGAATATCCATAGCAACCTTATTAATACTAGTGGCAAAGTATTCTCCACTATAATTCTTCAAAATTAGAAAAAATAATTTACAGATAGAGTAGGCTAATGATTCCTTGCTTCTGGAAAGAAGAGGAGATAGAAAATAACTGAATATTGGTATCTACTTTCTTTCAAGCATCATAAGAATAAATGTTTTGCAACTTGATAATAGTGATATATGCACCAAATATTCAATGCCACTAACATATGTATTTTATTCATTTTGGTTTATTCTCATTTGAGGGGCTACATCTGCTAGCTCTCAGACCTAGTTCTGGCTCTAAAATAGACATCAGTGTCACACTGATTTCAGGCAGAAATTCTTTCTGGTTTATACCTGGACATGCGCTGACTGGCAGTCTCTTCCATTATGCAAGTCACGTAGTCCCATAGGTGCAGGAATGATCTCCTTTATATTAATTCCTATTCTCTCTGATTTCCTCTGCTGCTGCCTTCTTTCTCTCCCTGTGATACCAGCCATCGAGTTATTTTTCAAAGTCTGAATTTCACTTCATTGATTACAAAAACGTGGGGAAAGGAGATTCTGACATTTCTAATTATCCACCATTCTGACAGACTCCCCCCCTCCCAGTATTTGCTTTTCTACTTTTCTTTCATCATCAGTTTGGAAAATCTTTAGCCAAACTGGACAAAGATGAAAATATAGATTTTATGATATTTATGGTATCATGTTCTTAAGTTTTAAAGGCAACCTATAACCAATGGAAATCAGAAGTTAGAAATCTGACTCTATTCCTCTATATATTTATAGTTGTTGCCCTTCTTGGAGAAATAGCGATAATATATTTCCTAATCTTCCTGAGTTTTGACAAGAGAAACGAGTAGTAGAAAGTAGGAGTTAATAATCTTAAATTAGTTTATAACATGTTTTCATACCAAATTTTCAAGTTCTTGGCAAAGTGAAAATCAGAAATTATTATGTATAGTCTTGGTCTGTACTTGTGTTGTAGTCAACTTAATGACTCTTAGTACCTGAAGGCTTTGGTGAAACTTTAGAATAATGATACGCTAACTTTATCTCTGCAGAAAATATATCTTTATTATGTGTTCAACATAAAATTATAACCAAGGTAATACCTAAAGAACAATAAAACAAAGCACTGAGCTGATTTTTGAATTCCTTAAGTTCAAAATTTATCTTCCTACTTTTCTTTTTGTCACTTTCTGCCACCACTAGCAGATAAGTGGCACTTGATATGCTAATCAACCAATGTTTGCCACTGTGAAGAACTCTGTGGAGTTGTTAACCTGTAAGCAGTAATTCCTGTATTTTTTCCACAGCATATTTTACAAAACTATTTTTCCTGTACCCCCAGTGCCAAATAAAACTTTCTTTGATATAACAAGGATGGAATGTGTCCAAATAATCATAGAAAAATCTCTGCATGCTTAACTATTTCATGTAAGTATATAACTTCTGTTGACATTAGATAACAATAATCTATCAAATGAATTAAATATTTATTACAATATCACTGTTACAGATAATATAGGTTTGCTGAAGCTGAATCACACGAATAGGATAAGAATTTCTGTGATAAAAAGCTCTTTAAATTCTTGTAACTATAATTCTCCTAGCACTTTCTCCTGACATAAACCTGACATCATGTGAGATTTACTTATGTTGTTGGATCCTTGTACATTATCAGCCATCACTTTTTTAATGTCTCAATAACATATATTTAAATTATATCACATTGCATGAATTGAGTGAGTATTAAGTGTAAAAAAGCTCATATGTTGAACTATAGCAATGCTTGGTCAAGCATGTAGCTCAAGCCATGATCTACAACTAAACATAATTTACTATTTGTTTGTTTAAATAAAGCTGTTGGAACACAGTTAAGCACATTTATTTCTATATTGTAATTTCAAAGTACAACTTGTATGACTATATATAACTGAAATGTGCAATGTATACTTCTTTCTCAAAGCCCAAATATTTCTTAACTGCTTGTTTATGGAAAACTGGGTACAGGTCTAATTCAAGAAGAATGAGAATAAATGGTCACTATTATCTGGTTTTTCTTTTTAAAAATTATGACTAATAAGTTTTTTTTATTTTTTATTTTTAATTATGAGAACAATGATGCAAAGAGGACAACGTAAAGTTACAGTGAAAGAACTATCGCCCATAAACAGAGTTCTCAGAAGAAATCCCCTTGCTGACGCCTAAATATTGAACTTACAGTCAAAAAAACATTAAGAAAAATAAGGCAGAACCCATGTACAATTACTTTGTCCACAAGTCCCCAGATTGTAGTACATTATAACATTTCTTAGCAGTACACAAAGCAACCTAAAGCCATGAGATTTATGTGACTCCTTAACTTTGAAGGCATAGTATTTTTATATATTCATGCACATACATATTAGTTTAAGTTAACATCAAAAGTTTAAGAGGTTTTTTTTTTTTTTAGGGTTAGTCAAAAGGGCACAGTAAAAACGGTGTTAAGAGTGGCAAATATTGTTTGCATAGGCCCACCAAAATATGGGGGTCATAAAAAGGAATAGCCTTGGTCTAAATACAAGGAGACCACTACCCCTGAAGTTTCCTGGCATAAGACCAACTCTAGGCTCCAGGCAAACTAGTTTATTCAATCCAAGTCATTTCTGTAGTGCCAGTACAGTTTTATTTTTCACACAGTCCTATTGTTGGCATCAGGTTTCTGTATTAAAGATCCTGGAATCTGCACATCCTACATTGAAGTCAGGCTGGTGTGGAGTATCCTCTAGTTTCACCTCACAATTAAGGTGCAATAGAGCAAGCCCTGTCCAGTAAGCAGGTCATTGTTCTTGTTAAGTCTTCTCAGTATTAAGGGAAGTCTCTTTTGAGTAGATCGATGTCAGAGCAGCTGTAGGGTCTTCCCTTGTAGAGGATTGCCTCCAGGTTATAGACAACCTTGGATGTTTTGTAGATGTCTTCTCTAGATCAGGGGTGAATGGAGAATGCCCATTCTTCTGAGGCCTGTGCCAGGTCTTTATGTATGACTAATAAGTTTTAAATTGAACAATGATCTTCTTAAAAAGTTTTGTGATTTTTCTTGTTCATATTTTCATAAGTGATTCTTCTGCTTGCTATACTCAGATTGTAAATGGGCTGGTCTGAGGGCTTCCTGCCAGTCTTATTCACATGTCTGCTGCTTTTCAAAGAGGGCTTTAGGGCTGGTTCAACAAGGACTGTCAAAGAAAAAAGGCTACATGAGTTCTTTCTCCTCAGAAAGCAGAATAGCTTAACAGGCTTCCTAAAGGCAATTCACCCTGAGAAGTGAAGGTTTTGTATTCTCTGTCCTCCAAGACTCAAAATGTCAAGCAAGCACTAAAGCCACTTCAGATTCAAGGGAAGGATAATTAGACCAGGCCTCTCAGTGGGAGGGCTAGCAAAGTTTGAAGTCACACTTTCAATTTATCATTGCTTCTATTGCTGAAATAAAAGCATAACATTTTAAATATGCATAAACACATAAAACAATAATGCACATGAGGGAATTGATAAGTTTGTAAATTCTACTTTGCAAAACACTGCTCCAAAAATGTTCAAGAAATAGACAAAAATGAGTGATAAACCCTAAGTAATTTTAACTCATGTCTCAAATAGGAGCACCTATATGCATATGTGGATATGAAGATACATATGTTAGTTTATATATGCATATATGTATGATGTAAGTATTTGTAATTATACTCAAAGTGATTTTAATCATAGTAATAGTAATTCAGAAAAAATGAAGATCCTTGAAATGCTTATAGAATTAATCTTTGGAGACTGAGTATACTACTGACTTAGATAATCTAAGATTTTTGAGAATGAAACATAAACAGGATGAAGTAGGAATTAAGATATCTTTATCACATGTGGATAATCACGATTCAATCCCAAGTATGCATATGATCCCACAAGCAGTCCCAGGAACAATACCTGAGCTCAGAACCGGAAAAAAATCTAGGCACAGAACAGACAGGTATAACCAATCTCCAAAAGAAAGAAAATAAAATATGAACAGGCACTAAATGTAATATGCATTAATTCAAATATTATTTATTAAGCACTAGAAAATTAGGCAAAACAATAAAATAATACATAGAATATAATCGTCTTTTTTCAGGCAAAAGAAGATAATATATTAGCGATGAGAAAATAAGGCTGAGACAGGGAGGCGGCCATCAAGTCAGAGTTGCTTGTTAATGAACTGGTACATTATGGAAAGTAGATCAGAGAATATGTACCATAAAAATATGTATACATCAGTGAAGTGGTGCCCTGCAAGGATGTGATGTCTGATAATAAAAAATGAAATGATTAAGTAATTATTATTACCACCACATCACCTGTACCTTTATTTGCAATTACAGATGCAGTGCATTTCCCCCATTTGACAGATGAGAAAAACAAAAACAGAATAATTGAATAATAATTTGAAAGCTATTAATAGCAGTTGAACTGATCCAGGTGGCTGGTTTTAATGTCCTGATTTTTGGTCATCATGGTATTATTCTATTAGCTGCTAAAAGGAGCTCCCCATCACACTAAATTATCTTTAAAAACACTATCGGTACTTAATGGACAATGTGAGATAGTCAGGATATGAATATTATCGAAGTTTTCTCCAAAAATATTACATATATAAAATAAAAGTAATGTGACAATTTACACAGAAAGTTGATAACAACTTACTCCGTAGCAAGTTTTTCGGCAAGATTATTCCTTGAAACTCTCTTGGAAAGCAGATCTCATCACCTTCGCTGGATATACTGGGAGGATGTTGTGCCTGGAGGCATTTACTTAACCATTGACTGCAGGACTCAAAAGCTAGTCTTCTCAATCAACAATTTGTTGAATTTCATTCAATTTATCTGTCTAATGAATAAAATTAATGCAGAATAAATATCAGAACTTTCATTAATGTAAAAAATTGAGACACTATAATGAATATCACCTAATTTATAATGAATAAAGAAATTTCCTTGACTCTTCTTTATTCTAACTTTGATAAACATAATAGAATGACTGAACCAATCATTTAAGAAAAGTCTATAGAGTCTGAAAAACATGGCTAGAAAGAAAGCTATGGCCTGGGCAAAGTTTGTGATATAATGTGGTAGGATATAAAATTTCATTTGAATTATAATTTCTCATATATGCAAAACTGTTAATATAAATAAATCTTCCACATATAAATGTGTCACTGATGATTTTTTTACATAATTTGAAAATAGGGCCAGAGAGAGATTAATAGGCTAAGTGCTTGCTAACATGCTTTATAGATCTTTTTTTTGATTTTCATTTTGGGGGATAACACTTTGTGTTGCTCAATGGTTACATCTTCATGGCTACAAATAAGGAATTATTCTTTGTGATGCTAAGAATAATTATGGGAAGCCATAGATTGAACCTAGCCCAACCACTTGAAATTTGAATGCCCTACCAGCTGTACTATGGCTCCAGCCCCAACATACCTTGTATTTAGAAAGCCCAGATTTGATCTCCTGCACTACATGGTCTCCAGAGCACTTGAAAGTGGCCTCCAAGTTTGCTAGTCATGACTTAAAACCAAAATAATAATAATAATAATAATAATAATAATAATAATAATAATTGGAATTAAGGTGATTATTTCAGGATCACGGCTAAATTAAATGGCTTTCTTTTTCTGCAGAGCCAGCCCAGAAACACCAAGGATCATAATCTCTCCGGGACCCACACCCAAGGAGCAGCCACTCCGCTTCGCTCCGTGGCCACACTTATCTTTTGACCCTTGAACCCCACTTCTCCACGTTGTAAAAAGCAATCTACAACCTTAACAATGGGGAAATTTTGTAGTACAACCCCATGTTTAAAGAATCAAGAAGGTTTCTCTGATAATCCAAAAAGTATCAAACAGTTAGGTATCCTCTCAAATAAGATGTTTAGAGTAGAATTATGGAAGATGTTCAGGGAGCTAAAAAAAAAAAAAAGCATCAATAGACTTGAATGGAGCACAAATAAGCATCAAGAGGATTTGACGACTGAAATTAGAAATTTTCACTCTGAAGTAACAGGTCTGAAAAGCTCGGCTTATGAATTGAAAACCTCAATGGAAAACTGCTCCACTGGAATAATGGCAGCTGCAAACGGAGTCAATGAGCCAGAGGATGAAATGGAGAACAATTCCATACAACAGAAAAGATTGGAAGAAAACTTTAAAGTAAATGATCAGACAATGTCTAAACTACTCAAAGAATGTGAAATGATATAAATAGATGTCTTTGAGAAACTCAACAGAAACAATATAAGAATCAATGAAGTCCCAGAAACGAGTTGGAGGAAGAGTGAGAACAGGAAGAGGAAGAAGAAGAATTTTAAGAAGGTGAAGAAGAGTAAGAAAAATAAGGCAAAGAAGAGTAAGAATAAGGCCAAGAGGAGTAAGATTATTGTGAAAAATATTAAGAATATGGGGATAGATGAAAAAGATTTATTTTTTTCTTCTGAAAAAGAAGAGGAAGAGAAGAGAGTGAGAAGAGGGCAAAGAATAGTAAGATAAGAAGAAAAAGAAGAGTAGGAAAAAGAGGAAGAAGAATAAAAGGAGGAAGAAGAAAAGACGAGTAAGATGAGAAGAAAAAGACAAGAAATGAGGAAGAAGGGAAAGAAGAGGAAGAAGAAAATGAAGAAGAGGAGGAGAAAGAAAAAGAAGTAGAGGAGGAAGAAAAGAAGAGAAGGAAGAAGAATAAGAGAAAGGAGAAAAAGGAAGAAGAGTCTATAGCCATGCCACCCTGAATGTGCCCGATCTCATCTGATCTCAGAAAGAGGAAGAAGAAAAAGAAGAAGGAAAAGAAGAAGAAAATAGATTGAAGATTTATTTTTAATTTATTTTCTTATAATAATTCTCAGAGACAAAAGAGATGAGGGCTGGAAGGTACAGCTCATGACATGAAGCTCACCACAAAGAGTGATGAGTACAGTTAGAGAAATAACTACACTGAGAACCATCCTAACAATGTGAATGAATGAGGGAAGTAGAAAGCCTGTCTCGAGTACAGGTGTGGGTGGGGTGGGGAGGAGAGAGATATGGGACATTGGTGGTGCGAATTTTGCACTGGTGAAGAGGGGTTTTCTTTACATGACTGAAATCATACAACTACAATCATTTGTAATCACGGTGTTTAAATAAAGATAATTTAAAAAAGCTAAATGGCTTGATCTTATCCTAGCACTTCATATCACAAATTAAAAATATCAACAAATAAAATCGCAATATAAGATTTGAAAATACCCAGAGTCATCATCAGACTGAGTTGTCAGAGGAGAAAGTTCACATCCTACATATTCATTACTTTATTCAATTGGGAAAAGAGTAGGAGCTGCAAAGTTTCTGCAAATACAGGTGAGTGCCCCATCAGTCATTGCCATCAACAACCAACTCCAGTTTCTAGCCTGTGTAGTAAATAATTGATCAGAGACACGGGTTCTCTCCCTACTATACTAGCCATATTACATCATTTATATTACCTATCATTTTGTAGTTCAGTTTCTTCATGTTTAAAATAGAGATAATACATTGAATTACTATTTTGAAATTTCAGTTTAGCTTAATTCTTCTATATATGTATATGTGTAACCTTTTCCATAATTTAAAAAAATGAGAGGTCTATCCCAAATATGAGAAAAAAATTTAAAATAGAGGCTGCCGCGGTGGCTCAAGAGGTAGGGTGTTTGCCTTGCATGTGCTAACCTAGGACAGATTACCCCCATCCCCCCACTATCCCATATTCTCCCCCAAGCCAGGAATGATTTCTGATCACATAGCCAGGAGTAATGCCTGCCATCACCAGGTATGGCCCCAAAAAGTAAAAAATAAATAAATAAATAAAAAGAAACACAATAAAGAAAAAGTAGTAAGTGGTCAAATTCATAAGAATCAAAGATTTGATTTACAGAGCTAAGATTAATGGGGTGTGAGATAGGAGGGCTACCTGGGACACTTGTAGAGGGAAATGGACTCTAAGATGGAGGTGCTGTTGGAATGATGGATCCATAAAAAGGATTTGTAGCAACATTATAAATGAAAAATTTAAATAAAAAATGTAATTTTAAAATAAAAATGATTTATAAATAAAATTAAATGAGGCTTGAATGGTAGCACAGCAGTAGGGTGTTTGCCTTGTGTGCTGCTGAGCACCCAGGATGAACCTGTGTTCAAACTCCTGCATCCCATATGGTCCCCGGTCACTAAGCCAGGACTAATTTCTGAGAGCAGAGCCAAAAATATTCCCTGAGCGCCGCCAGGTGTGGCCCAAAAACCAAAAAAATAAAAAATAAAAATGGAGATAACAGCAATGCCTACTTGTTAAATTATTGTAATTATTAATTTAGATTGTGTGTAAATTATTGAGCATCGGGTCTGACATCAATTGAATATGAATTATTAGTCTTGTTATCATTGTTATTATATTTTGATCTCAGTCTAATATATCTAAATATTAATATAGAATATTTGATGGATGTTAAACATTGTAGATGATTGCTTTTCAGTGAAGTCTCTTCTGTTTAAATTTTTAAAGTAGGATAAAACAAAGTCTTTGTATTGATTTATTTTCAAGACTCTCTACAGGAAACTAGAAAATATGTTCTTGATTTTTTTTCTTGTTTTTATCCTTGTATTTCCAAACAAAAAAATCTTCACCTGCAGTGATCAAGTGAGCCTAAAAGAGGGGCCAACCATAACTAAAATTTTTTTGTCAGAATCACTCCACAAAATAACGGGAGCAAATGAAGTGTTTTAAATAGCACACTTAATATTAGTTTTATTTTCACTGTATCTGATGGTTTCTATTTTTGATCAATGTTACTTACTGGTGTGTGGAAAGCCATAATAGCTTAAAATAAGAATGATATAATATTCCTCATGCTTTTGAAGGTTAATTGGATGATTTCCCTGCTAGTTCCTCTTTGGTGTATTTGTGGGGCCATACCCAGGAAGTGAATGTCTTAGCTCCTGATTTATCTCATTCTCACAACTGATGTGTGACTATAGTTTGACTACTCTCTTTTCTGCTCCATGGAACAAAGATATTCGTGTTCAGATGAGTTATGCAGGCTTCCACACCGATGATGGATTACAGAAGTCTTGACGATAGGTAAAAGATCTTTAGAACAAGACTCCAAATCATGTAGAATCTCTGCCATATTATCAAAGTGTATTATCAAACAGTATGAAGTTGATAATAGGTATTTTCCCAATATTATATGGAATATATACATAAAATTTCAACTATAATGATCCTTAATGGTGTAATATTAAAAGTTTCTTACCAAGATCATGCTCAAGTCAAAAATGTTTTCATTATGGGTTAAGGGAGATACTAGAGTAGGTAGGGCATTTGCCTAGTATGTGGCCATCCTAGGTTCAATCCCTGGCATCTGCCAAGTCCACCAGGAGTAATCTTTAGTTCAGATCCAGGAATAAGCTCAGAGAACCCTGGGGGGAACCCCAACATCCTCTCATAAAAGAATGTGTCCATCACTCATTTTCAAAAACAAACCAAATTATTGTTGTGTTATATGAGAAATTACTGTTATTTAGAATTATTTAAAAATTATTGCTATGCAATAAAAATAAATTATATTTATATAGGGAGAAATAAAGAAAACTATGTATCGATGACATGATTATTTTAGCAAATAATTCAAAGGGGGGAAAACAAAAAATTAGATAAAAATTAATAGGAAGATTATAGAATACAAGCCAAATATTTTAAAGTTGATCACTTTCCAGGGCCATAGTGAGAGTACAGGGATAGGGCCTTTACCTTGCATGCAGCTAACCCAGATTTGGTCCCTGGCATTTCATATGGTCCCACAAGCAGCACCAGGAGTAATTTCCGAGTGCAGAGTCCGGAATAAGCCCTGAGCACAGTGTGACCCACAAATAAATAAACAAGAAGTCAGTTTCCTAAATATGAGTAATTTAAAATGTTTTAAAATTGAAATACAAGATTATTTATAGAACTTTGTATAGAGACAAGAAATAATAGACAAGATAATAGACAAAATTATATAGACAAATAAAATAGACAAAAATATCAGACAAGTGAGGAGGCTTGTCATAGAAAACTCTCTAATCTTCACCCAAGGAAGCAAAACAAAAGTCAAGCTCCAGAGGTAAAAAATTTCTCTTTTGCAGGGAGCTGGAATAATGAGAAGAGCTGGGGTACTGCCTGGGATGTGCAATGTCCAGATTTTGTCCCCAGTACCACATTGCTTCTGATATTCCCCTCCTATAAATTTTTGAAGCTGGTTCAAATATGAGAAGAATTTTTTTTCCTAATTGTGCCAAACATTGTCATAGGCATTATATGGAGGCTCTAGACATTCAAGATTGTGGGGAGTCAGGATCAATATGTAGTTCCAAACCTGAAACTAGCAAGTGAGATACCAAATACCCATATGTCGGAGGGGCAATGATGGGAAGGAATAGGATGCTATACTGGGATTTTTGTTGAGTGAGTGGAAAGTTATTGGACATGGTAATTTTCCAGGGATTTGAGCACATAAATAACTAGGCTTCACTAACCAGCCTCTCTTACATTTGTATGGAGTCATCATACTGAATATTGCCAGTGGAATCTGAGCAGCAATAGTCTCTGTCACATCCCTGCCTGGTAGATTCAAACCCCCTCAGAAATTTTTTGCAAGTTATTTTTTGCTTTCTAACTTGAAGCTGAAGGCCTATCATCTGTAGAGCCACATATTGAAAACAGCAGCACTTTTATCAACTCTACTAAGTATTTAAATATATATAAATTCAGGTGATCATTGATACTTTTCAAATAAAAAATAAAGGGAACAGTGAATTTGCATCAATTTAAGATGTGAAGGTTAAAAAAATACAGTGGTTATTGGGGCCAGATAGTTCAGTGGGTAAGGCACTTGCCTTTTGCATGTAGCCAACCCCGGCATTCTATATGGTCTCCTTAGCTCCACCAGAAATGATTCCTGAGGGCAGAATAACCCCAGAGCATTTCCCAAAGCAAAGCAAAGCAAAACAGAAGTAGTTGGTACCATTTAGACACCAATTTAAGAGTCTCAAATGGTTTTAAGCAAAAACAACAAAAAGTATTATTATGCTTTTTTTAAGTAAAGGGACCCACGCACCTCTAAGGCAAATATTGGGTCTACATTATAACTTTCTACCAAGTAGTTATTTTATGTGATCTCTGGTGGTTTCCACCAGAAGAAATTTTCTACAAAGGAAAATTGGTTCAGGAAGAAAATACAATTTAAGCTTGAGAATTCTGACCACAATTGTACTTGGAATCCTGACATGAGAAACAAGATGAGATTTAGTCAGAAAATACACTGCCAGAATTGAACAAATCATCACCAAACCTTGAGAATATGTGGAAGAACAAAACCCTAAAGGGACTGAGTACATCAGGTAAGGCATTTGCTTTGCATGCAGCTGACCCATTTCAACCCCCAACATCACATGAAGTTCCATGAGCCTGCCAGGAGTGATACCTGAACGCAGACCCAGGAGTAAATCCTGAGCACTGCCAGGTGTGGACACACACACACACACACACACACACACACATACACACATACACACATACACACACACACACACACACACACACACACACACACAAAACGTACAGACCTGTGACTCTTTGGGGGAGGGTGGCGATGCTCAGGAGTTACTCCTGGCTCAGGAATTACTCTTAGTAGTACATGTGGAACTGTATGGGATGCCAAGGAAGAGCCCCAGGTAAGCCATGTGCAAGGCAAGTGCTTTGTCCACTCTTTTATTGCACTAATCCCATAACATGAGTCTCATCCTCCCTTCTCATCTCCCAAGTATGGGGCAAGCAGACAGTGGACTATTAAAGTTCACAGTCTTGACTATGGGGAACCCGGCATGTCACCCCAAAATACAACACTTGACTTAAAGTATATTTGAACTTATGGCAATTAAGAAAGAACAATTGCAGAAAACCTCTCCATCTCTCCCTCCCTGCATAAAAAGAGAGTATTTCTTTGGACCACACAAGATGATGCTCTGGGATCACTCCTGGTTATTGTTTAGAGAACCATATGTGGTGCTGAGGATCAAATCTAGGTCAACTACATGTAAGACAAGCACTTTAAACCCTATTCTATCTCCCCCTTATTTATGATTTTAAGTTTTCACTCTCTCCTTTTCTAGCCAGGAGGAGAATGTCAGCCTTGAACATAAATCATGCACAGCCTTAAAATTTTACTGAAATTGTCCTTATCATCATTTATTTTTCTTATAATTACTTTTATCCTATTTGCCATTCTAGAAACCAATTTGTCTTGTTAATTCTCCACAATTTATCATTCTTTCTTTTAAAACAAATATCATTCTTTAGGACCAAAGCAATTAACACAGCAGGTTGGACATTTTTACTTGTACATGACCAAGCCAGGTTTGATCCCCAGTATCCCTGATGGTCCCCCCAGCCTACCAGGAGTGATTCCTAAGCACAGAAAGAGAATAATCCATGAGCACTGCAAGGTGTGACCCCCCCCCAAATATATGAATGGCTAAAGAAGCTATGGTACATATACACAATGGAATATTATGCAGCTGTCAGAAAAAAATGAAGTCATAAAATGTTCCTATACATGGATGTACATGGAATCTATTATGCTGAGTAAAATAAATCAGGAGAAAAATAGACACAGAATAGTCTCACTCATCTATGGGTTTTAAGAAAAATGAAAGACATTACTGGAATAAGGCCTAGAGACAATAGAGTTAAGGGCTGGAAGGGTCGGAAGGACTGGCTCACAATTTGAAGCTCACCACAGAAAGTGGTGAATGCTGTTAGGAAAATAACTACACTAACAAATAACATGACATTGTTAAAGGGTGGGCATTGGTGATGGAAACGTTGCACTGGTGAAGGAAGGGTATTATGTTTATGACTGAAACACGACTACAAACATGCTTGTAATCATGGTGCTTAAATACAGATTTTTG
Source organism: Suncus etruscus (assembly GCF_024139225.1). Classification (NCBI taxonomy): domain Eukaryota; kingdom Metazoa; phylum Chordata; class Mammalia; order Eulipotyphla; family Soricidae; genus Suncus; species Suncus etruscus. Next base: position 59,887,179 of record NC_064859.1, on the reverse strand, counting down.
TAAGAAGAAAATAAAAATTATCATTCTTTGTGAAAATTGCCTATATCCCAGGTCATTTTGAGCCTTCACATTTTTTCTGGAAACAACCAAGACGCCCTTCAACAGATGAGTGGCTAAAGAAACTGTGGTACATATACACAATGGAATACTATGCAGCCATCAGGAGAGATGAAGTCATGAAATTTTCCTATACATGGATGTACATGGAATCTATTATGCTGAGTGAAGTAAGTCAAAGGGAGAGAGAAAGACGCAGAATGGTTTCACTCATCTATGGGCTTTAAGAAAAATGAAAGACATTTTTAACAGTATCTCAGAGACAAGAGAGATGAGGGCTGGTAGGTGCAGCTCATGACATGAAGCTCATCACATAGAGTGATGAGTGCAATTGGAGAGATGACTACACTGAAAATTATCATAACAATGTGAATGAAAGAGGGAAGTAGAAAGCCTGTGGGTGGGGAGGAGGGAGATCTGGGAAATTGGTGGTAGGAATGTTGCACTGGTGAAAGGGGGTGTTCTTTACATAACTGTAATCATACAACTATAATCATGTTTGTAATCACGGTGTTTAAATAAAGATAATTATAAAAAAAAAGTGAGTGACAAGAGTTTTGAACTTAAACTTCTGATTTCGTTACTCACTCCCTGGAAACTTGGTATAGATCAGAAAAGGAGAATAACATTTGATCCAAAAATAAATAACTAGGGTAGCTTTTTATAGTTCTAAGAGGATATGTGTAATGTAAATTTCTAACCACTTTAACCACTTTACTTTATTATGTATCTTAAGTTTTATCTATACTTTAGCTAAATTTTGAAATTTTACATGAGTAAACATGTATTTTTCCCTAAATTTAATATTTCAACTCGTTTTTGGCCTCCTTTTGTCATGGATTTTTTCTTTGATAGTATCTTTTCATACTGTTTTGTAGCCCACTAGGGACCCCGACCAGCGGGTATAGCTGGGGACCACGTCAGTAATTCGCAGTTCTCGAAGAGGAATCCGGCCTGAAATAGAAGAGGGACTGGGAAATAAAGAGACTCGAGACGAAGGGTTCTGATCAGGAGTCCATTTAATAAAGGGAAAAATAGACCTTTTATAGACAATGCAAAACAAAGAGAGTAGGGGCGAGGCGCAATGGGAATGGCTGTAACTTTCCATGGGAACATCTTGATTTTCCAAGGTTAATAAGATTATCATCAGTCAGGAGATCCACATTATCTTTGAGCAACAAAATACAAAATCTAATCTCAGCTTGGGCCTTTTGACCCATCTTTACAAGGACATCTTGGAGCCTAGTGACTCCCTAGCTCTAGGCTATTTCTATTTCTTTGGGTCCAAGGGCAAAAAGGCCACATCTACTTGCATGCAGCACTTTGGCTCAGACTTTCAGAGACTCCATTTTGATTAGTGAGAGGGCTTTTTAATTATTCCAAACAGTCCCCAACACTGTTTCAAGTCAATAAATCTGCTTTTACTTTTGTTGCTTCTAATTTAAATAAAATTTTCCTATTTCATCATAAAAAAAAGATTCCCATATGCATACACAATAAAGCTCTTCTCCTGTTACAATTATTATATTTTTGTATTTTGACCCACTCTCAAAAATGCTCAAGAACTACTCAGGGATGATTCTAGTGGTGCTCAATGAACAATGTGATGTAAGCCCATTGACCTATTCTTTCAGTTTCTATCTATTATTACCCTAAAGAGATCCTGTTCTGTGGGGGAAGGGGAAACCTTGATCTGAATTTTGGGGACAGGAAGCAAACCCACTCAAAAGTTGAAAGGAGTTTACAATCCTCTGTGCCAGAATGAAATGACTCAGTTCTGAGACATCAGAGAGGGAGAGCTATAAATCAGAAACTCAACCTCAAACTTCTAAGTAGGCCTAGGGACATCTCAAATATAGTGAACTGTTGCCTGTATCCCTTCAAAGACAGACCACGTTGGAAGTAGAGGCTATTCCTGATAAACTTGCCTTCCCATACAGCAAATATCTGGCAACTGAGAGACTTATTTGAACTAACTGGACATGTAGAGGGAAAGGGACAGTCTCATTGCAAACTCAACTGAGAAAAGTTAGAAAAGCAGGAGCTGATGACTTGGGACAAATCTAGAGGTAACTTAATTTTGAGGTGTAGGAAGGACCTAAAAGTGCAGTAACATGGTGCCTGCTTGGTATGTGCCTGGCACCACATAGTCCCTGAGTATAGTCAGGCAAAGCACTGGAGCCCCCAAGCACTGTTGGAAACCTCCAGTACCACTGGGGTGAGCCAGGTTTCCCTGGCACTACAGGGTTCTGGCATTATGGTATCCACTGTCCCTGCTGAAGCATTGGCCTTGCTAGGCAAAAATTTCCAGCAGGGCCCTGGATCTCCTGAGCACAGCCTGGAATATATCTCATCTCTCCAAAAAGAACACAAAACAAAGAAATTGGTGGTGGGAGATGGTCAAAGTATTTCTCAAAATTTGGTTCTCAAGATACTATTATAACACGGATTTCTAAGCCTTATTCCTACAACTCTTGTATTTCAGTTCCTGGGGGTAGTACCTAGTATCTAGGAATTGTTTGAAAGTATTTATGCAGGATCCAGACTGTTAGGATAGTGAGCAGGGTATTTGCCCTACATGGTGTCAACTCAAATTCGTTTCCCAGCATCCCATAATGGCCCCCAAGCCTGTCAGGAGTGATTTCTGAGCACAGAGCCAGGAGTAACCCCTGAGACTTTTTTTATTTGTGCAAAACATTTTTGTAAGTTACTGGTATGTCCAACAGTACATGCACAATAAATATCTGCTTTCTTTCCTATTCTTCTAAAGTACATTTAAAAAGATTGTTGTTCCTAGAGAGGGAGGGGGAAAAAGATTATTGCACCTAGAAAATTATCTTTTCACTTTAATAAAGCTGCAGATCAGAGACAAATTAATTTATATTTTAATTTGGATTTAAATATTTCTGCCTTTGTTGTATTTCAAAAGAACTACATTCAAATGGCTAACTCTCTGTGTAATTCCTATTCATAAATAATAGTCTTAGAAAGTTTGAGACCACAGCATTCTCAGGGCAGTGGGTATACATACTTGAGCATACCTCTGCATAAAAGGTTCATAACAAGTAATTATTATAGTGCTTTAAATTTAAAAATAAGAGTGAAATGTGTCTCAATTTACTTCATTAGTAAGGTTATACTTACATCAGTCACCAGAATTTCTATAGTAAAAATTTAACATTTCTATTTCCTTGTATTAAATAGCATTGTTTGGGTCAAATATAATGCTATGGGTGGGCACTTGCTTTGCATTCAGTCCATCTGGGTTCAATATCCAACATTTCATGTGTCACTCTGGAGCCTCCAGGCATGATCTGTGGGCACGAAAGTATGCATAAGTCCTAAAAACTCCAGGTGTGGTCCTAAGCAAAAAATAGAATAAAATAACAGCATTGTTCATTTTGTTCTTTTCATGCATTTCAATAATCACTGTTGTAACTCAATAATATGTAAATATAAGGTCAGGATTTGCATTAATAAGAGCCTAAAATTATATATGTGTGAATATTATGAAATGTCACAGTTTATAAGAATGGCTGATAAATTATTAAAATGGCCAAAATGCTTTATGTACTTTTGTTTATGAAACATGTTGTGATTAAGACCATTTATCTTGAATCGTTTTCAAACATTTTCTCTCATTTTGTTCTAAAAACTAGTCTTGAATAGAATACTGGGCTTCATTACTCACAAAATAGACCACAAAATTTTTAAATGATTTCTTAAAATGTATTTCTTAAAAAACAAAAACATTAAGCCTGTATTATTTGCTAGGTATTATTGTAGCAGGTGGGGAATTCAAAGAAGACAAACAGAAATTCTCTTTATTTTGGAAGTCTTATAGGACAGATAAAAATATCTTGCAATACACAGCTGTCTATTATAGCACTGAATGCAATAACCAGGATATAGAAACAAAAACAAGTGTTCAATTATATATAAATGTATAAAGAATTTGTGATATGCATCTACAATTAAACACTATGCTGCTATAAGAAAAGATGAAATCATGCAGTTCACTGCAGTAGAGATGAAACTAGAGAGTATTATATTAAGTGAAATAAGTCAGAGGGAGGACAATTACCAGATGTTCTCATTCATTGTGGGTAGAAGAAAAATGTGCTAATAAATGGTTGCTCAATGTTCACTATTCCTTATTTTGTCCTTTCTTTGAACCCCACACTAGATTCCCCCATATGAATCTAGAAAAACAATGGGACACAACACACAGCTCTCTGAAAAGTGAGATATTCTTAACTATTTACAAATCATTTGGAGAAGCTAGCTAAGAGATAAACATCATTAACTGCTATTATCAAAGGACATTTCCTTTGGGATGCCAGCTCAGAAATTGGCCCTCTGACTTCACTTTAGGATAGGCATTTCTCCCAATGTTGGAGTGCTGTGACAGGTCCTTGATCTCTTGAAAAGTCTCAGTATAGTTTAATAACAATAGTAACAAATTGGAGAGAATAGAAAGACCAAACAACTTGTTTAAATTTTGGTAATTCAAGTCAATTCTATTTTTCATGAGTATGTGTTTATACTTGTTCTTATACTTGTTCTCTTTCCAGTGAGACAAAGGTAGCTGTCTTAAAAGTGATCACTTTTTGGGTTGTTGTGTTCAATAAATAAGCCTTGCAAAAGTATTCAAATACAGTCATACTCAACAGCAGGTCCAGTATGTTTATTTTTCTGTTGAAAAAAAAAAGAATCTGCAGAGAATCTACCTCAGCCAATATTAAGCAAAAATCTTCATGAGCAGTTCTCACTTAATGTTGCAAAGATTTCAAGAGGAATATGCCTGTACAGGGAAAATATTCTTACTTTTTGGGAGAATGGTGGGGTAGGGTGGGAGTGTTTTTGGCCACATCCAATTATGGTTAGGGATTACTTCTATGCTCAGAGTTCACAAGAACTATTTTTTGAGGTTCTTGGGGGATTGCATACAATGCTGTGGAATCAAATTGGAGTTGGTCATAAGAAAGTAAGTGCTTAAACCCCTAAACTCTAGAGTCCTACCATACCATTTTTATGAGCAGAGGTGACATGATGGGGGGAAAGAAAGGAGAAAAGGTTTTTCCAGAAGTTTGAGTACACTGAGTTTTGAGTAGAAGTTAGATCATCATCTCTGAAATTAGTGGCAAAGCTAACAGCTCCAGGCAGGTCTTTATTTATTTTTTTTTTATCAAATCAAAGACTCCTAAATCCTTCCCCTGAAAACAGCACTTCAGTAGCAGCTCTTTTAAATTAAAGGAGTCTCATGACTTAATTAAAAAAAAAAAGATTTGCTACAATAATTAACCAAAAGGGAGACAAGTCATCTTAGAAGAAAGATTCAAATTATCCCCATGCTAAAGTTAAAGGGAAGGATTTTTTTTTTTTTTTTTAGTTTTTTTCCCTTGAGTTTATGTTGATCTGGTAAATTAGTAGAATACCTAACTTCACTGATATTCTTCAATAGGAGCTTGTGTTGCCAAAAATAAGAAGATGGCTGTACACATAAGAGTCTTCCATGTAGCAATTTCTCAACATAGTAACTCAATCTCCAACTTTTATGTCAACTGATGTGAGTATGCTAATATAGCATCAACTAGGTAGTTTCTTTTCTGGACTTTAGTGCATAATAGATTTACTGTGTCCATTTCCTAACTGATGTTTGGGTCCACTCCATCATAAGAAAATGGGGCTAACATATAATTAACACCCACTTCTCAGGATGGAGCTGCTCTGTGCTATCTGAGCTGTAGCCTTTCTGGTACAGACATTTATCCAGTTCAAACCTCAGACTCTTACTTTATGAAGGTTCACTCCTACTTTACTGAAAATTGCAGAGGAGGATGAGCAGTCTTCCTATTTGTTTTCTGGCTCATTGATTTACTCATTTAATTTTAAATCTCAATCTAATATCTTCTATTACTTGTCAGAGATTCCTTTGTTCTCTGCCTAAGCTGTCTGTTTTTTTAGTGTAATCATTATCACCTAATTCAGCTGAGGAATTTTAGGAGGATTGAGACAAAACATACAATACCTAATGAAACTATAATGGGTGTTTTATTGATTCCATTATATTTATAATAACGACAGTTATGAGATTATCAAGTGTTGTTCAGAATAGGAAAGTTAATATGTGATTTTCTTAGTGTTAGAATTTGTAACTTATGGGAATAAAGTTTGACTACTTAATATTAACTTTTTTGAAGAGAATAAGATTGGCAGTATTATTTATTCAAGGAAGCAATTGAAGTTTAATGAAGACTATACTTTTAGAAAATTCTGAATATTCTTAAAATATACTACAGTTTATTGGATTTATTTGGGGCAATATCTGGAAGTGCTTGAGGACTATTCCTGTTTGTAAACTAGAAATTACATCTGTTAGTGTAACATGGTGCTGAGAATAGAATCCTGGAGTTTTAACCTACAAAGTATGTCCATTGACCTATCTCACTATTATTGCTTTGATTAAGCATCTCAATAAAATATTAATACATTTCCCCTTTAAAAAATCATATTTTCATAATCACAATCTACTAATCTACTCACATGAATTTATTCACATTCAGTTGAGCCAAGTGAAATAGCATTTTTTAATTTCATAACCAATGGAACATGCAAAGTAATTTAATAAAATATACCAATCATGTTCTAGTCACCATAATAAAATTTATGAATCAATGATTATTAAACCAGGAGCAGCAAAGAACCATGACATCTAATCACTTATAGACAGTGTGAGTAAAGTGTTTACTCCCCAATTCTGTCTTGAGTCAACTTCCTGAAAGTGGAATGCCTCATTGGCCCCTAAAGTTTAATTATTATCATCGGTGATTGATGCCTTTTTTCTGTAAGACTAAGTTAGGAACCATTTCTGATTTTTTCCAGACTATTTTGCTCAATTTAAAATCAATTACTGAGGTTTACTTAAGCAAACTGTAATTGACTTCTTTGCTAGTTCCATAGAGCATCAGTCATGGGAAGTTCATAACAAATAACAATATATGGATTATAGAAGCACCTGATCAATTACTGAAATTAAACTAGCATGTTATTAGTGTGAATATTATTAGTATACTAGTGTGAATTTTAAAATATTAAATGAATGGAGTGTATGTGTGCCAGAGATTGAATTCAAGGCTTTCTACATGTCAGACAAATGCCTTACCAAAAAAACATATTTTTTTTATAAAAAAAAGACTGTTGTGGGGCAGGAGTAATGATACAGTGGGAAGTTCACCTGTTTTTCATAATAGAGACTCAAATTTAATCACTAGCACTGTATATGGGCCCCAGAGTTCCAGCAGAAGTGATTCCTGAGCACAGAACCAGGAATAAATCCAGAGAACTACCACATGTGGCTCAAAAACAAAAGGTTGTTTTTTTCCAGAGCATTTCTGTCCAATGAAAACAGAATGTGATCCATATATGCAATTTTAAGTGTTTTATTAGCCACATTGACTTACAGAAAGATAAATACTCCGATTTTTGAGAATATTGATGATCCTAGAGGTCCTTATGTTAAGTAAAGTAAGAGGAAATAGAACAGTTACTACTTGTGTCACTTACACAAGGACTCTAAAATGTTAAACTATTCGAGAAGCAATAAGTAGAAAAGTATATGTCAGAGATCAAGGAAGAGAAATTGGAATGTATCAGTCAAAGAGTACAAAGCTTCAAGTAATACAAGATAAATAAGACATACGAGTACAATATGTGGCATGGCATATGTGTTGTATATTTAGAAGTTTGCTAAGAAATCAGTCTGATGTTAAGAGTTTTATTATAAAATAAAGAAAGAAGGCAGGAGAACACTTTTGGAAGTTATGGATCTAAAACATTGAATGTGAAAATGGTTTTATGTCTCAATTTCCCTCCAAATTCATTGTATATATTCAGTATATATAGCTGTTTGTATGTCATGTGTCTATACAGTGGGTTTAACTTTAAAAAAATAATGGGACCAGTATAAAAATACATCATGTTTCTTGTGTGTTGCTAACCCTGATACCACAAATGCATAACTACACAACTATAATGGTAAAAGTTCAACTTCAGTTACTACCAAGTGGCATGCTGTTGGGGACAAGAGAGTTTTAAGGATTCACTGCCATACTATGAGAACTGTGCCAGCCTCCAGATCAAAGAAAATTCCTCTATGTATGCATGTGACCTCCAGGCCAGGAAGTCGGGTCTCAGGAACCTTCCATGAACAGACAAAGTTTTCATCCTTCTTGCTGTGAACATGTTCCATAAGGCAGTCCAGCCCCATCCTAGGGACTCCAAAAGCATGCAGTCTCAAACCACAGACAACACTAGACCACACCTAACAGCAGTTCCAAAAACTCACTAGATATATATAAATATATATATATATACATACATACATACATACAAAGGAATCACAGCGTCCCATATGGTGCCCTGTGCCTGCCAGAAGATATGCTTAAGGCCGAAGCGGTGGCACAGCAGTAGGGCTTTTGCCTTGCATGCAGCTGACCTAGGACAGACCGTAGTTCTGTCCCCACCTCATCCCACCACCACCACCCCCGGTGTCCCATATGGTCCCTCAAGTTAGGAGCGATTTCTGAATGCATAGCTAGGAGTAACCCCTGAGCATCACCTGGTGTGGCCCCAAAACAAACAAACAAATGAAAACAAATAAAAGAAGATATGCTTTAGAGGAGTTTCCCCTTTTTCCAAAAGGCATTAAGCTCAGAATTGATTTCTGCATTTCATTTGGCACCAGAGGATTTAGGAAGAGCAGTCTTGTGGGTTTCACAGGAACTGAATGAGATTCACAAAAATAATGTGATTATCAAGTAGACATCTTTCACAACTCTCACAATTCTAACTTGAGAAACCAAAATGTTAAAAAATAGTGGTTCAAAATATATATTTTATATAAGATATATTATTGTATATTAGCATTTTGTTATTCTTACTTTTAATTGCTTTTATAAAATATTATAATACCTATCTCTATAAATCCAATTAAATGCATATTTTATCAGAAGCTGACTGTTTCCTTACATTATGGACTGCTTTGATTTGCATATTTGGGGGAAAATGTAGACGTGTATGTAGTGGCATGAGGCAGAGATCATTTAGATGGTGCAGAGACAGAGGTGAAGAATGGTAAGAGTAGGAGTCAGAGAGATAGTGCAGAAGATAAGGAAGGCACTTTCTTTGCATGCTACTAATCCTGATTTAAATAGATCTCCTGAGCACTGCCATGTGTGCCCCACAAACAGTAAAAAAAAAAAAAGTAGAAGGCAACAGAGGTGAAATATATCTTAGCACAGTGATATGCCCCACAAATTCGTGGGGCCCAAATAAGGCTTTCCAACTATCTTTTACAGAGAAACCATTAATTTTGAAATTACCCATTAATTTTGAAATTTGGACTATTGAAAAACAAAGGATAATGTTCATCCCAAGAAGTAAACAGAATTCTAGCATTCAAGTTTTCATTCAAACATGGTGATTAAGGACTGTTTGTAAGCAGAGGAGAGGAGTGATGCTGAGTGATTGAGCAGGAAAAATATAAGTACTAGACTGTAAGTCTCATCAGAAACAGTCAGGCTGAATCTTGAAAGTAAGAATAATACTTGAAGGTACAAGTTGATCAACAAAGAATAGGTTCAATAGGTACAGGTAAGAAAGCTTTAAAAAGAAATTGGGAGTGCTTATCATTAAAATTTAGATACACCTTCAGTATAACCTAGCAGAAAAAAAAGTAATTATCTTTATACATAATCACTTTTCTTTCCTCAGGCATACAATTCCCCATACAGAAGAAACGCATGCTGATCACTGCTAGCAGTACAGAGTACTTATTAAATGTCAAGTGCAGATTAAGAAAAGATCTCAGGGCTGTCAAACAGTATTTCTAAAGGCGAAATGAAAGGAACTTCTCTCTAGAATCTTTCCTAAAGGAACAAGAGCTTGTGCCAGCAGTCTAGTTTAATAGTTTCAGAAAGATGTTCCTAACAGCAGAGACTTTAAACTTGAGGCCATTATCCTAAATGTGACGTGTCATCTGGGTCTGGGGTACCATCTTGAATAATGTTTATCACCAGGTGAGCCTGCCATCTTCAGGATGAAGATGGTAACCAGAATCAATTCTTAAGATGTCAGTCAGGTTCTTGCTAGCCCTCATAACCAGATGATGCAGATGAAAGTTGTCAAACTCAGGAATAGAGAATGGGTCAAGCCCCTGCCCTACAGAAGCCATGCCTTCTGTATCTATCACCCATTATCACCATTTTGCCTATGGCCCTGCTCACCACTCATCTATAACTCCCTGAAAAGACACCAAACTTATCTAACTCCAGGTATGCCTGTATTTGGGCTGATATCATAAGGACATTTAGGGGGTGAGTACAGACACCATCTCATACTTCTGAGAGTCTTGGTAGCCATAACCACACCTTCAAAAATCACAGAATCAACACTAGTGGTTTAAATTCCTGGCCATATTTGCAGTCTTGCAACAACTTCATTTGTTTAATACTGTCATCTTCATAGGGACACACCAGTTTAGATGCCAATGTGTAGCTGAAATCATTTAATGTTCAAAAATAAGTGAAGAAACAGAATGACCAGTTAGTAACAAGAGCTTACTAACCCTCTGACAATGATGTAATGACCTATTGGAGGTACAATAACTTTCACAAATTTGCTTGTTGCTCTACTTCTGTTTTTTTTCTTCCTCCCCTTCTCTTTCTTTTTCTTCTTTCTATTATTTGATTTTAACAAATTTGCTCTCACTTATTTAGAAAGAAATGTATTGCAATAAACTATGTCAACTATGTCATACATGCTCTTTTAATGAAGTAAATTTAAAAAAAAAAGAAGACAGGTTCTTTTTTCTCATTAATTTGTTTTGAGGATTTGGAGGCAGAATGATGCTCTCTGTACAGAAGGAGACTTGCTCTCCATCAGGCCCCGAAAGTCCTATCTGCCCTAAGTGGGAAGAATCTACCCTAGTAACCTAGGAAACTTTGTCCCCAACTTAGAATTACAAGTGTCTTCCCTACCTTCTATACAATCTTTTCTGCATATCCCTCTTCTCATCATTTCTTCCACCATTCCTCCCATATCTGAAAGATGCTCATATGACTTCTCTCTCAAGGAAACTACTGTGAGACCTGACTCCAAGCATAAATTACCAATACCCAATGAACTGCTATTTCTATAAATATAGTTTCATACTCCCCATAAGGCAGATTTATGTGAAAGCTTATGTATTCAAAAACACAACTGTAACATAAGACAATTTTCTTTTTTGATAACACAGGCACCCCTCAATTATCTGGGGGCCATTTTTCCTTAAGTGGGAAGCATAACATTTGTTGTGTCCTTTTTGGCAATAACAGTACGTAATTTAAGTCAAGCTGGAATGACTGACAGTTAAGGAAACCTAGGTGGAGGCCAGGACAAACTTTTTCTTTTCCTCACCTGAGCCTGAGAGCCACAGCTCTCCTAAAATTCAGGTAACAGGGACCAGCACTGAGCTAAACAGATCAAATGGGTCTTGGATATAGCTTGAAAATTATCTTAGTAGAGGGGTCAGAGTGAAAGTACAGTGGCTAGGATGCTTGCCTTGTACACATCTGGCTCGAGTTTGATCCCAGTACTCCCACATTATCTCCACAACCACCAGGAGTGGTTCCTGAGCTCAGCCAGAAATAAAACCTGAGCACTCCAGAGTGAAGCTTTTTTTTCCTAAAAGTCAGATAGCTTTTACTCGGTATTTGTAGAGTAGGCCTTTCTGATAAGTATCATTTCATTTTTGTTTATTTAATTTTACTGTCAATATAGGGTTATGTATACAGCATACAAACACCATTCCCTCCCCAAGAGTGTTTAATTGCTGCAACCATAACTCAGTGTTAGTGTGGACTGTGGTATTAGGATTAAGAGTAGTTGTGTAGGGCCCAGAAAGTCTGTCATTATTTTGAAAAGTTATACGTCGTTTTTAATTAAGAGAGACTCTTATTCTCATCTTCATACTTTACTAATCAAAGATTTTCTAATCAAAGATTCATTACTTCCAAGATTTTGCCCTTCTCTCTAATTAAAGAAGCTATTGCTTGACTCCTTTATGACCCAGAAAAATATAATGTGGTAGGGATCTTGACGGTCAGGTAAGTATGTTTTCTATAATTGAGCATCTCATCTTACCTCCTAGCATCTCATCTTACCACACTCTCCTTGTCATGTGAGTATCATCTTCCTTTCTCCTTGATGACCCAGATCCCTTAGCATAGAGTATATTTCTCAAGTTTGCCCATTTACCTGGGAATTCACAGTCATGTAAGTTCTCCATATTTATGTTGTTAAATCATTTTCCTTTGCTAAGTGTTTTAATACTGTCTTAATTACTCATTCAGTCCAAGAAGAACCCATAGAGCTAGAAAATTTTCTTCTGAGGATTCATACATGTTGTTTTCTCCCTAACTTTTCCCTCATGTGCCTAATTTCCTTCAAACTTATTCCTCTCATAGAAATATCAATCAGATTGGATTAAATCCAGGGTGTGGAATGGTAACACAGTAGCAGGGCATTTGCTCTGCATACCACTGATTGAAAATGAACTCAGGTGCTTACTAGGCATCCTATATGGTCCTGTAAGCCAGGGATGATTTCTGAGTGCAGAGCCAGAAGTAACCACTGAGCATTGTCAAGTGTGACCTTCCTCAAAAAAAAAAAAAAAAAAAAAAAAAACAGAAAACAGAAAAAAAAATACAGATTGGATTTAAGATACACTTCATAACCACTTAGCTATCTCATTAATGACACTTTATGAATTAGAGACTGGGCTGGTTTGGGGGATAGCATTTTAATATATGAATTAGGGTTGTTGGAAAATATTCAAGCTATGGATGTTCACTCTAGCATTTGTTGGAAAAGATGTTATTCCTCTACCCTTCTAAGTTTTTTTATTGTTAATTTAATTAAAGTAATATAAAAGTAATTAGCAAGCAAGGCAAAAAACTTTTAACTATAAAGTTTTATATTATCTTTATATACCCAGAATAATAAAAATTTCCTTTTTGTCACCTCAATTAAAATATATAGTCTCAAGAAAGGAAAAAATAAATTTGGAGAGGGAAAAATGAACAAAAGATGTTTTGGTTTAAAGAAAAGTAATTTTCCAGTGTTCCAGATCCACATGCATGGAAATCAAGCCTCGTAAGTTTTTTTCCTCTTCCTTCTTTCTCTTTCTTTCTTTCTTTCTTTCTTTCTTTCTTTCTTTCTTTCTTTCTTTCTTTCTTTCTTTCTTTCTTTCTTTCTTTCTTTCTTTCTTTCTTTCTTTCTTTCTTTCTCTCTCTTTCTTCTTTCTTTCTCTCTCTTTCTTTCTCTCTTTCTTCTTTCTTTCTTTCTTCTTTCTTTCTTCTTTCTTTCTTTCTTTCTCTCTCTTCTTTCTTTCTCTCTCTTTCTTTCTCTCTTTCTTCTTTCTTTCTTTCTTTCTTTCTTTCTTCCTTCCTTCTTTCTTTCTTCTTTCTTTCTCTTTCTTTCTTTCTTTCTTTCTTTCTTTCTATTTCTTTCTTCTTTCTTTTCTTTCTTTCTTCTTTCTTTTCTTTCTTTCTTTCTTTCTTTCTCTCTTCCTTTTTTCTTTCTTTATCTCTCTTTCTTTCTCTCTTTCTTCTTTCTTTCTTTCTTTCTTTCTCTCTCTTCTTTCTTTCTCTCTTTCTTCTTTCTTTCTTTCTCTCTCTTTCTTTCTCTTTCTTCTTCCTTTCTTTCTTCCTTCTTTCTTTCTTTCTTCTTTCTTTCTTTCTCTCTCTTCTTTCTTTCTTTCTTTCTTTCTCTCTCTTTCTCTCTTTCTTCTTTCTTTCTTTCTTCCTTCCTTTCTTTCTTCTTTCTTTCTCTTTCTTTCTTTCTATTTCTTTCTTTCTTCTTTCTTTTCTTTCTTTCTTTTCTTTCTTTCTTTCTTTCTTTCTCTCTCTCTTCCTTCTTTCTTTATCTCTCTTTCTCTATTTCTTCTTTCTTTCTTTCTTCTTTCTTTGTTCTTTCTTTCTATTTCTCTTTCTTCTTTCTTTTCTTTCTTTCTTCTTTCTTCTTTCTTTCTTTCTTTCTTTCTTTCTTTCTTTCTTTCTTTCTTTCTTTCTTTCTTTCTTTCTTTCTTTCTTTCTTTCTTTCTTTCTTTCTTTCTTTCTTTCTTTCTTTCTTTCTTTCTTTCTTTCTTTCTTTCTTTCTTTCTTTCTTTCTTTCTTTCTTTCTTTCTTTCCTCTATCTTTTATTTTCTCCCACACCTACCTCTTTCCAAGCTACCTCACAGAAGATTTAGGGATGTTTTTAAGAAAATAGAAAATTAGCATAATTACTATTGTTCTTGGAAATACCTGCTCCAACCTCTCATCTTGTTTCTAAATAACCACTGGGCTATTCAGGCATATTTTAGGTAGCTTGTCTCTGGCTCAATATAGTCATTCAATTTTGTTAGACATTTAATCTTTTTATAATAAAGTATAGAAAAATTAAAAAATTATGTATTTCTTGTTTACAACTCCTCTGAAATGTTCAGCCAAAAAGAGATTGTAAACTTTAAGCTGAATGCTTTCAGGGTTTAAGCATAGATAAGATAAGCTGCAGCACTTTGTATTTTATTTGTAATAGCTGCTAAAAGTCAGAACACTTGGTTAAGCATTTTAATATCTCTGGGTGGTAGACACAAACAATATCAATTATAGTCTGAAATCCCTGTGCTTTAATCCATAGTGAAAATTCTTCAGTTCTATTAAGCCTTCCCTCTATTCTCCAACAGTTTCTGATAGCCATCTAGAAAAGAGGGGGCTGTCTTTGGGAGGATGTGAGGCAGCTACTTTCAGACAGTTCATGGACATTTGCCTCTAGCATCCACAAAGGCTCATGGAGAGACAGGGAGTGGAAATAGCAGGAATCTCTCAAGGATCACAGTAGGGTAGGAAATGTCTTCTTATATCAGTTCAGAAACTAAGAAAGAAATAAACCATAGAAAACTCAATTAGCCTTTAAATAAAATAAAAGTAACACAGGTTAAAATCCAATTCAATTCAAAGAAAATATTAGGTAGCGCATTTAGCTCTTATTAATTGGTACATTATAGCAACTCCCACTGCCATTTTAGAGCTAGGAAAATTTTTCTAATTATGTGGGGAATAGAAGAATTGGGGCAGGGAAGAGAGAGGGAGCAGCTTAATATATCTCAGCAAGTTGCTGAATGCTACCACCAATTTTCAACATTTGTGCATACATAACCTCAGAGTTAGGTTTCTTCAATTTGTTTTCAATTTCTCCACAAAGAGGATGGAAATTGCATTTTAGTTATTTGCCTTTCCCATAGAGCTTTTTCCTTAACCTAATCTCACTAGGCAGAAAATGGATATACTACACGGGTTGTTTTTTTTTTAGAAGTCTCTGTAATTTATGGGAAAGGCATAAAGTCTGAGCTTCATTGTTTTGCTGGTCATCAAATTGCAGTGACCTTGAAAAGATCATTGTTTCTGCCTTATAGCTGGTTTCTCTGTTAATTGAACATGACAGTTTTAATTTGTGTCCCAGAGAACTGAGAGGAAGGAAGGCTCAAAATATCCTAAATGCCACTGTTTCTGACACTCTAGGCAAAGAGGGCATTGTGTTATATAGGGCTTAGATGATCTTTACCTTTTTTTAAATAAGGAAGACCTGTTAAAATATGGAAGTTCAGCATAGCATCCAAAAGCCTTTGAAGCAATGTGCCATTCTCTTGTACAAAGTCAGCTATTTCTCTTGTGATCACACCCAGGTATCACACTCAGCTTATTTGACTTGAATTTAATAAGGCTGATTGAAGATACATCTGAATAATCAGTTCAAGAATGCTGTTGTTCAAACAGAAAACAGACCCCACACTCTAACCACTGGACTAAATTTAAAAAAGTGATTACAGGTTTCCACCACTATCTCAAATTAGAATTTTTCTAATTGGTATGATTTTTTAGATGATTGGAGGGTTGCATTGGATTGATAAAAATATTTTACATACATTAACATTAATAGCAAACATATCCTACTTTCAAATTAAAGAGAAATTGACATTTATAAAGATATGGATTTGGTGCTAAGGATCACCAGGGACTAGTGGGTTCTGAAGTACCAAGAGAAGGAGGGTTTACTCAAACCCAGGGAGGAAAGATAAAAGAAAAGGAGATCATCATAAAGAAATCACCTGCTCCAGGGTCAGTCTAGACACAGGTGATCTGCAGGAAGAGAACAGTCAGAAAATAGTCTCAGCATCATTTTTCTCCTCTCTCTGCTCCTTCCACCTATCCCCATTGGCCTAGTCACCAAGTTAATAGGAGCGAAAGTGCAGAGAAATCCACTGATACTCTATTTATGTAGGAGTACTGGGGAAGAAAGGCAAGAATAAGGAGGATTTTGTAGATAGTGCCAGCTGGAAAAGAGTTCATTATTTTGTTGAAAACATAATCTCTAGAGTTGGAATATTTAGGAAAAATATGGCTTCTCCACTTGCATGAACTGAGAAATCTCTACAAACTTTCTGTAATTTGCCAAACATAGAATTACAGAATAGCACATTTTCAAAGTGTTCCTTAGCAACCATGTTATAGGTAAGTAATAGGCCTGGGATCTCTTCACTCACTTAACTGGGAGAGTCTCTGGTCCAATTCCTTTTTTTAACAAAGCAATTAATGCTAATGGTACAGACTAGGGGGAGGAAATGCATTTGTGCCATTAGTGGAATGCCCCTGCCTAATGAATTAATTTTAAGAAATAAATTTGCATTCTATAAGTCAAGAGTTCCTGGATATAACACTACATAAATTAGACAACTCTCTACATTATAGCATGGCATGTCTCAGTATCTTTATTCTCTCTGCCAAGTGAATACCCACAAAACTTCCCTTGGATACTTATCTTTTATTCTGGGACAGAACCTTTGGCTATTCTCAGAAGAAAACTCTTAGGGGTACAGGGTACCCAGGTTTCTTTATTCTTCACCAAAGAATCTGAACTTGATCTCAGACATAAGGCATAAAAACAACTACCTGAGAATCTTAATGAAGAACCATAATGATCTGCCACCTTGGAATTACTAGCATCAAATAATATTGCTTATTTAGAAGGGGTTTATTAGCCATATAAATCAGAGCATGAGAACAGAAATGAAGGCAGGGCAGGTTTACATACCCTGTAGATGTAGGTAGGCACCTGGAATAAAGCCTGCTTTCATTTGTGTCCTTGTGCTGACCCTGCCTAGATCATCATCTAGCTTTGTCAGTTCTTTAATGTGCAAACACTCTGTGGGTGACTTTCCTGTGACATGTGGCTCATGTCATCTCTGCAATCTGCTTTCTTGCTGTTCCATGTGTGTCCTTAGGAATAGTCCCAGCCGCACGTGTAATTTCTTGGTTCCACTGAATCACTACCTGTATTTTAACATCAAAGTTTGAGATGTTCTTCTTTGACTGAATGTGACCATTTTTGGTATATGATGGTTAATGATTGAAATAGCAGATGATTTTGTTCCTGATATAGGTACTCATATGTAAGCAAGTTTTTCCAAGGAACAAAGCTTAAAATACTAGATTATTTTTATATTACTGAATTCCTGCCTCTAAGGTTGCTGAGAGTAAATGAGTAAACAGATGCAGAACACCTGCTCTAGATCCTGGTGCTTGGGAAGCAGCCAGGAAGCATTAGCTCTTACTATACTGGGTAACTTCTTTAAGGAAGTAAAAAAAAAAAAGTATCAATGAGTTAAGGGAATATTTGAAACAATTTAACAATTTTCATTACTTTCTTTTTTTTTTCTGTCTTTTTTTTGGGTAAACACCCAGCAGCACTCAGAGGTCACTCCTGGCTCTACACTCATAAATTGCCCTGGCAGGCTCGAGGGACCATATGGAATACCAGGATTCAAACCACCATCCTTTTGCATACAAGGCAAATGCCCTATCTCCATGCTATCTCTCTGGTCCCCGACGAGTTTCTTTTTTTTTTTAATCTTTATTTAAGCACCATGATTACAAGCATAATTGTAGTTGGGTTTCAGTCATAAGCAAAACACCCCCCCCCAACTTCAAAATTAAAACCACTCATCCTATCTCCACATAGATGTATTATTTAAGCAACCACAAGGAATGAACCACACACAACTAAGAAAAGCCCCAAATTTGAGAAGCCCTTTCCTCTACTCAGAAGTTGAGCATCACTGCATTTTTATTTTCCCCAATTGTTAAATTGGGGATAGAGAATTATATCTAAGGCTGTTTTCTATGATAATGAGGATGATAATGAAGTGATCATTGGTCAATCCATACTACTTAAATTGTATACTATGTACAAATGTATGCAAACAAATCCATTGACCTGTATTATTTTACACACTAACGTAATGTCCTTAAACAGTACCACCTCAACTTCACATATAAGTAAAAAAGAAAAGGAGCTGGACTGATAGTACAGAGGTCAGAGTACATGTAGACCCAAATCCTATGTGCAGCACCACATGGCACACTAGTTATAGTTCTAGGGGATTTGTTTTAAGTTACAAAGTTCAATTCATTTTTCTATCTTAATTGTTCTCCTATTTACTAACACCAGGGGCTGGATTCTTAATATTTTTGCTCCTCTATTTTCTATCTAGATAACACTGAAAACCTCCAAGGTTCATGCCCTCACTTCTCTTTCTAAATAGTCTTGCATAGCTCCCACTTCTATCGCCAAGCTTTGTATTTTTTATTAATAATTTTATTTTGACCAAAGTGGATTACAAATCATTCAGAGTAGTATTTTAGGTACCAAGCTTTGTATTTCTATTCCTGCATCTTCCTTGCTAAAATCTGTGTACGAAGGAAGAACCACGACTCACACTAAGGGTTTCAGCATCAATTTACCTTTCTTTATAAAAATGAAACTATTGTAATTTACAAAGCCTTTCATAGTTGTGTTTCAGACATACTATTTTTGTTTGTTTGTTTTGTTTGGGGGCCACACCCGGTGACGCTCAGGGGTTACTCCTGGCCATGTGCTCAGAAATCACTCCTAGCTTGGGGGGGGGACCATATGGGTCGCCGGGGGAGCAAACAGGGGTCAGTCCTAGGCTAAGGCTTGCAAGGCCCAGACATACTATATTTTAGGGCCAATCCCACCACAAGTGTCGACCTCCTCGCCACCAGTGTTCCCAGAGAGCATCCCATACCACTACCCACTACCCCCAGCCTGCCAGCATAACAGGGTCATTTGCATAACAAGCACATTTTAAGTTTTGATTGTTAAAGTTTGCGTCTCTAGATTTCATTATTGTTGACTCTGACTTGAATATCTAAATATTTTGTGCCCTGTTTTGTTTTATTTTGTTATTTTTTAGGGCCACACCTGGCAGGATCAGAATTACTCCAGGCTCTCAGCTCAGAAATAGCTCCTGACAGGCTTGGGGGACAAAATTCAGGTCCATCCTGGATCTGTCACCTGCAAGGCAAATGCCCTACCACTGTGCTATCATTTGGGCCCCAGTGTCCTTTCTTAACACCACCAATGCACCTGAGAACTCTAGGCTCCTGTTCCCCATCCTTTCATATCTGAGTTTCTCCTCCTCCAATCAATTTCTTTCCTTTTCCTTGCTATATATATATATATAGTCTGAGACTTAGAGTGTTTTCTACAACTTCAATTTAAACTATTGCATTTCTTCGTGCAATTATTCTAAACTACATATAAGTAATATTATTCTATATTTATCCTTCCTCTTCTCACTAACTTCATTTAACATATCTTCCAGTTCCATCCATGTTGAAGCAAATTGCACGATTGCATCATTCTTTACAGCTATGTAGTATTATATGTACCACATCTTCATGTTGTTGTTGGACATTTAGGTTAATTCCAACTCATAGTTTTTGTAAATGATTGCTACAATAAAAAGCAGTATGAAAACATTTTGGGTCAGTGTTTTTCTATCCTGGGGATAGATACCCAAAATTGGGCTTGCTGGGTCACATAGCAGTTGATTCTTAGCTTACTGAGAACCCTCCATACTGTTTTCCATAAGGTTTGAACCAGGCAGCATTTCCATCAGCAATGGGTGGTAGTTCCTTTCTCACCACAGCACCAAAACACCACCACATCCCCACCAATATTTTTGATGTGTACTATACTCATTGGTGTAAGATGGCATCTCATTGTTGTCTTGATTTGGATTTTCTTAATGATAAGTAATGATGAGCATTTTTTTCTTGTGCCTGTTGGCCATCTGTTGGTCCTCCTCAGAGAAGTGTCTGTTCATTTCTTCTGACTATATTTGATGGAGATTTTGGGTTTTGTGGAGTTAATTTTTATGTGTACTTTGTATATATTAGATATTAACCTGATATGCTGATATCTGATGTGTTGAGTATAATGAGCCAATGTTTCTTTTGCCATATAGATACTTTTTTGTTTGAGGTAGTCCCATTTATTCAGATTTGATTTTATAGCGCATGCCATTGGCACTCTATAATTGAAGATTCCTTTGAAGCCTGTCTTTTGGAATGAGGTGTGTATGTTTTTATCAATGAATTTTATGAATTTAGGTCTGATCTGAAGGGTTATGATACACTTTGAATTTACTTTTGTATAAGCTGTGAGAAAAGGATCCAATTTCTTACACATGGTCATCCAATTGTCCCAATGTCATTTTTTGAAGAAACTATATTCCATTTCATGTTCTTGGCTCCTTTGTCAAAGATTAATTAACCATATACTTAGGGGTTTGTCACTGGATGTTCTATTCTGACCCATTGGTCTAAAAGTCTTTCTTTGTTCCAATACTATGCTGTTTTTAACATGATGGCTTTGTAGTAGAGTTTCAAGTTAGGTAAAGGGAACATTGTTTTAATGTTTGTCTCTATATCTCCCTATACAAAATTATTTTCTTGCTACTTAAATTTTATGTGATCTAAGGAAAACATATCCCTGATTTTATGTCATATTTTAAATATTTGTTTCAATAAATAATGGAATTTATGTATTCTTTGTTTTTTAAAATATATTAATTTGATTTTAGGTTCTGTGTATATGAGCTTATATATACCTTATCTTGTTTACTCTAATTAAATCTTTACCAAGTTACTTCATCTACACTTCATCTTCTGAGGCTAAACATCTTCTATACTACTTAAAACTATTTCTCCTGAAATATGACTACTTTAGCTGACTCACTTTTTTTTTACCAATATATATATATTAAATGATTCTATTATGTTTATCATTTACTCAATCACACCCTTCATTTAAAATGTTAACACACATAAATATTATCAACTCATATCCCTAAAACCTCATCTTTCAATATTTGATCTTCTAAAATTGATTCCCCACAAAAAGAAAAATTTCTCTCTCAAAATGACTTAAATATGAACATTAATTGATACATTTTCAGAAAAACAAGTATGCAAGAAACTTCAAATTTTTTAACATATAATACTTTCAGCTGAAACTAAAATCTATTAAATAAATTTCAGAAAATGCAAATTTTATTTAAAAAAGTTCACCAAATAAGTATATAAAGAAATTGGAGAAATTGGGTTTTTATTTAAGAAATTTGTTGTAGTTAAGTAACATAGTTACAAAAGTGTTAACATTTATGGTTTTTGATGTTCAAAGTTAACCACACCTTTACCACCACCAAATGGAACAGAATCCCCCACCATTGTTTTTATCACTTCTAGCAACTGTAAAGCTTCAGACTTGAATAAATATCTAAGAATTGTGTGTTCACTATTCCATGGATTTAGTCCTTCCAAGCTCATCTACACACCTTAAAGCTTGGAGAAGTAGGAATTCACATTGATGACCCATACAGATGACTCAGCATCACTGGGAAAAAAGATATCTGAGATAAAAGAATAAGCTCAAACTTATCAGTTTCCACTGGACAAAGAAAATAGCCTAAAAGTTACCAGTAAGTGCCTAAAATGTAAGTTACCAGTAAATTCCTAAAATACTGCTGTTCTGCTCTGACATCAATTTACTCAAAAGAGTCTTCCTTTAACACTGAGAAGAATTAATCAACAACAATGACCTGCTTACTGGACAGGGCTTTCTGCATTGCCCTTTAATTGTGAGTTGAAATTAGACAACGTTATGCTCCATCCTGACTTCAATGTAGGATATACAGATTTCAGGATCTTCAATACAAAAACATGATACCCACAACAGAGACTGTGTGAAAAATAAAACTGTATTGGCACTACAGACAATGACCTGGATTGGACAAACTAGTTTGCCTGGAGCCTAGAATTGGACTTATGTCAGGAAATTGCAGGGGTAAGGTCTCCTTGTATTTAGGCCAAGGTTTTTCCTTTCCATGTCCCCCATACT